>NW_023494797.1:19941597-20299097 GCF_904425465.1 Colossoma macropomum
CAGCTAGAGCTTGTTTTTAAAGCCTGTGTGAAGCTGGGCACTTTCCAAGAGTCGCCCGTTTGATCTCTCTCAAGAGAATCCCTTTTTCTCAATGTATATCCACCGCCTCATTATATCACAATTGCACAAGCAACAAATGAATCACATAAACACTTGCACATGCCACAGAAGACACAGCACTCCTCTAAGAGGGTCTGAATAAAAGTGGTTGTGCTTGAGGAAACTAAAACCTACTTAAACAACATTAAAATGGGAAAAAAATTGGACAAAGCGTTGATGCTTTGAAAGACGAATGCCAGGCGAGCGTTTAGTGTGCCCTGAATGCAAATCATAAGTAAAAGCTTGGAATGCTTTATAAGAAAAGGCTTGTTTAAAGACTTTTATTTTGTTACACTGACCTACATTCGCTCATAAAGGGCTAATAAACCTGGTTAGCAAACAGTGATGCTGAATACGGAGCCTTTTTCTTATGATAATTGTGCTGCTTCCAAGCCTTTAAGGTGAAGACTCGCACAGTCTTCCTCTGAGACACGTGAAGCTCCACCACATCTTTTCCCAATGTCATTGGAGAGCTCAGTGCTAACTATTAATTCTGTTACTTCAGCTAACAGATGTCAGTCAGGCTGAGTGATGAGGGGAGCAGGAGGGAGAGCCATCCTGTCCATCCAGAGAGAGAAAGAAGAATTCAAATTTAAGGAAATTTGTGAAATTGACCAGGTTAAGGCCTGAGCATTAAGCTTTATTCATTAAGACCTGTGTTAGTACATAACTGGAGGACTGTAATCTGTTATAATGGCATAATAAACACTTTATTAAGCCCTTGTTATGCAAAATTTTGAGTGTGAATTATTAAACTCTTATTGATTCACATCTTATCAATATATAACATGTTCTACACCAGGGTTTTTCAACCACAGGTCCATGCACCACAAGTGGGCCACAAAGCACCCTTTGGTGGTCCTTGGGCCAGTACTGGGATGGGGTCAGTAGTCCATAGTGGGCTAGTAAAGGTACTTTGTCATTAAAATCAGTGAAAAACAAAATAATAATGCTAAAAAATAAATACAATGTTTTCAAACGGTAAACATTGTTAATACAAGCCCTGCAAAAATGACACAAAGGCGGCTTCATCAGTTTTTTTAGTTTTCAGTTGTCCACACGCAACCTTACCAAAAAATACTCTTTTTAAATGTATTTATTAAGTTACTTTTTACGTTCACTGATACATGTCATATATTGCGGGGTCAGGCACCCAGTATCCTGTGGGCCTTCATGCTTTCGAGTGGTAAACAGGAGGGTGCTGGGGATGGAAAAGGATGAGGACCTCAATTCTAGACAATATCAAATGACTTGTGGAATTAATTGCTTTAGAGTCACTGGTCACTAATACTTCTACATGTCTTTGATATGCCACAGTTGAGTTTAAGTGAAGCAACTATAGGCTAAAATGCACTAAACAAGTCAATTTACATCATGTATTATAAAGATTTTGATCATTAATTTCAACTAATTTTAACAACCAAACGAAGATAAACCAAACTTATGCATGATGGATGTTATTTTACAATGTTAGTGACAACAACAACTGCATATGCAACACATCTCAAAGTATTAGTCACTTATTAAAGTCTTATTAGATCTTAAGTAGTGGGCGGCACGGTGGCGCAGTGGGTAGCGCTGTCGCAAGAATGTCACAGCAAGAATGGCCTGGGTTCGATTCCTGGCCGGGTGACCAGGGTCGTTTCTGTGTGGAGTTTGCCTGTTCTCCGTGTCTGCGTGGGTTTCCTCCGGGTACTCCGGTTTCCTCCCACAGTCCAAAAACATGCAGTCAGGCCGATTGGACGTGCTAAAATTGCCCCTAGGTGTGAGTGTGTATGTCTGTCTGTCTGCCCTGCGATAGACTAGTGACCTGTCCAGGGTGTATCCTGCCTTCTGCCCAATGACAGCTGGGATAGGCTCCAGCACCCCACCGCGACCCAGAAGGATAAGCGGTGTAGATGATGTATGTATGTATGTATGTAGATCTTAAGTATTAAACTACAGACGTCTATAGCATCTTTCACAGACCCAGATCAAAAAAAAATTACTATCTACATTTTCTACACAAATTCTGTTTCAGTGAGTTCACATGAAGTTACAGTGTGTCTTTAGCCTTTAGCTACAAAGCCAGTGTCTACTTTCTAAAAGCTTTTATTACTGAAAAAGGCACATTAAAGCACCCTGCCTTTCCCACCCGTATACTGCCGTACCGCCTGTGCATTAGCAGCCACTTGAGCAGTAAGCTAGTCCTTCATAGGAATCGACACGGCCAGGTCAATATCACTGATCCTTTATCTTTAACAAGCACCCTCTCCAGCGCTGTTCCCCACGGTTCTACATGCTCCTTACAGCTGCCTCTGACTGTAGCCCATCTAAGAAGAGGAGGGTGAGAATGACCACTCTGCTGTAACAAGGTGACCCGTTACACATCAAATTATGGCAGTGCAACCTGCTGTGACCCTCGAGTTCACCCCCCGAGGACATTTTAGACAGCTTGGATACTCTGCTGTCTGCTCTGGTACAAATGCAGTGTGAGAGTTTGGTAATTTAGGATGTATTAAATAAATTAACTTTTTATTAAAAGCGTAAACGAGTGAACTTTTACTCTGAACTGTCAAACCCTTAGAACTCCCCATTTGTTCTAAGGGTTAACAGTTATAAGAAAAGCATGTGATCTATGTAGAGAAAATATGTGGAAAGTGCAGATTTGAAACCTTGAACATTTGTGTTTGTAAGTACTGATGGAAAGTTATTTTCTTGTGTGCAGAAAGAAAAACCTTTGAAATTCTTTATCATTTTGCCACGTTTCTCATGTTTTGGCGCTGAATCTGAAACATTTTTGATATTGAAAGTACATACCTGAATCTAACAATACATTTAAGAACATAAATGGAATTCAATGTGAACATAAGTGTTATTACTGTGTAATTACATAATTACATTTAAATAGTGTAGAAAATGGCAGCAAACAACTGTAGAGCTAAGTTGAGCTTTAGCTTAATTTTACAAATATTAGTATTTAGTATTTTGTTCAGTTAAAATTATTATATGTTAAATTACTGTAACATATATATATATATATATATATATATATATAAACACTGTGTCCACTCATGTCATCTATATAGACATCCTACCTGTCGTCCACCTTGTAATGTAAAGTCAGAGACGATAGCTCATCTGCTGCTGCACAGTTTGTGTTGGTCATCCTCTAGTCCTTCATCAGTGGTCACAGGACGCTGCCCACAGGACGCTGTTGGCTGGATATTTTTGGTTGGTGGACTATTCTCAGTCCAGCAGTGACACTGAGGTGTTTAAAAACTCCAGCAGCACTGCTGTGTCTGATCCACTCAGACCAGCGCAACACACACTAACACATCACCACCACATCAGTGTTACTGCAGTGCTGAGAATGATCCCACCACCCAAATAGTACCTGCTCTGTGAGGGTCCATGGGGGTCCTGACCACTGAAGAACAGGGTAAAAGGGGGCTAACAAAGTATCAGAGAAACAGATGGACTACAGTCTGTAACTGTAGAACTACAAAGTGCACCTATATAGTAAGTGGAGCTGATATAATGGGTGGTCATAATGTTATGCCTGATCGGTATATATACAGGTTCTATATAGTATCAAAAAGGGTTCTTCTATTGTTATGATGGCAGGCTTGTAACAATAGAAGAACCCTTTTGGGTGCTACATAGAACCCTTTTCAAAAAGGGTCTGTATAGAACCATCTACAGCACATTCCAATGAACCCTTTTATGATGCAAAAAACCCTTTTAATCATGCAAATGGTTCTTTGACTGTTCGTGGTTCTTTACAGAACCATTTTCTTTACTAAAGAACCCTTGAAGAACCATCTTTTTAGAGAGTGTTTGCAAAAATATATGATTATATGAAGGCAGGAATACATCTTTTATTGATTTTCTCTCCTCTTAGATCCAAACTGAGAGGTAAAACACTGACAGTCAGCAAAACAGGCCTCGGATTATTTTGCTCAGGGTCAAATATGTCATTTTGAAATGACTTTATTGGTCAGATTGACACTGATATATAATTCAACTGTTCGCGATACTTCACTGGAAATCTATGGGAATTGAAAGACAAAGCAGGATATGCATTTAGTTTGTTAGTTAGTTAGTTATTGGTTATTATTTGTTTATCTGATCAGTTTCATTCTGAGCTGAAGATGTTAAATTGGAACCCAGCCTTGTTTTTTTTGGAACACAGCCCTCCTAAAGCATTACTGCACCTTTGAGCAGAATGAAGCCTTGAGTCTGAAATTTTGTTGAAACACAAGGTTTCAGAAAAAGGCACAGTCAGTTCATTCAATTGGCTAAATCCCCCTCAGTACACACACACACACACACACACACACACACACACACACACACACACACTCAACAGAAGCAGAATTACTGGAAGAAAAGACTGTATCACCAACAAACTGCCACTAAGCAATCCACCACAACCACTCCAGCACCACAAATGCAGCAGAGGGGCCGATTGGCTTTCACTCTCCTGCGGGGGTGTATTGTCTTACACACCCACGGGCCACATTAGGGCAAGTCACACACATCATCAGCTCTCAGACAGAAAGCAACACTGCCATTTACTTAACAAACACCGGCATTACAGCACTGACAGCTTTCACCTTCCTCAGCCTCAGCGCTTCTATCCCAACAAAACATCGGCTTCCCAAGAGGGTCAAATTTAGACAGTGAAAAATAACCAGTTCCATTCACTCACTTACATGCAGTCGAGTTAAATCTAATGGATTTGGACTTTCCTAAATATTTTTAATGACTCTTTCACTTCTACTCAAACACAGCGCTGTACAACGGTTTTAGACGTCTGACTAAATTAGAATTAAAAAGCCTTTTTATGTACTTTTAAAAGACGGTTCTTTAAGGGTTTCTTTATTAAAGACGATGGCTCTATAGAGTCACGCAAAGCATTCTTTGAGTGTTCATGGTTCTATATAGAACCATTTTCTTTACTTGAGAACCCTTGAAGAGCCATCATTTTTAAGAGTATATTTTTTGACCTGCTTCTTTTTTGTTTTTCTTTACTTATTTGATTGTGGTAACAATCCTGTTACCTATGATTATAGACTTCAGCTGCTCTTCAGCTCCCACCTCTGGACGGCACACAGTTTATTTTCAGTGGTACAATGAATAGCCTTGCATAGCATTTAGACCACTGGAAAGCCTGCGTTGGACATTATTACTGACATACCTCTCCAAAGGTATCTGTGTTACTGTATTGAAGCTATTCACTAACGTGCTTCAATCACAGTCAGGCCAAAGCACAACCTGTCAAAGCAAATTCCTTTACAATTCTTCAACCTGTTCAAACATCACAAGTCAGTTTCATATCAATGTAGTAACTTCTATAAAAATCACATAAAGGACCACAAAACCAACAGCACTGAACTGAACTGTTTACAATCACTCTTGAGAGCAAAGTTTTCTAAGTGATTCTCGGCTCGAACACGAAGTTCTTCATTGCTGTAGAACTGTAACATTATGTTTCTTTGAACTTTCTCCACAGCTCAGAAATGGTTCTTTAAAGAATACTTATAAGTCATAATAAGGCTAGAGTCAGGAAATAAAAATGTTTTTAAAAGTTTGTGTAAGAATGTATAGAATTTAGGACCACCACATACTAATATGCATGGACAGTACATAAATGCAAGGATGGGTTCCTGACCAGGCCATAGGCCACCTCCACTACCACAGCACTACTTGGAGCCATCTACAGCAGATGGAAATATTAGATGAATGAATAGTTCTTGACTTGAAGTGAACTGAAATGAACTGAAGTGAATTGAATTGAATTAAACTGACTTGAAATAAATTGAACTGAAATGAATTCAACTGAACTGAACTGAATTGAATTGAATTGAATTGGACTAAATTGATTTGGAAAAGTAAGACTTTCCCCTGCAGTTCTATAAGTTACAGTCAGTACTTAAGTAGTTCTTGAGCTGCTACTTTCGTAACTTTATCCATATTGAAAATATGGTATTTTTAAATAATTTAAATTTAACATACTGGAAAAAATCTAAAACATAAATTGTGGCCTGTGCAAGTTTATCATATATGGTAACACTTTCTATGAATGTCACCTTTGTAAGCATCTATAAACACATCCATAACATGATATAATGCATTCATAAGACATTATAAACATAGGTATAAATATTTATAAAAATGAATTATATGTTATAGCCATGCTTATTATGCATTGTGAACTGTTAACATAATACATTATAAGTACTGATCATAACAAATTATAAGAGCTCATAAGTTGTATTTGTCCGCTCTAAGTAAAGTGAAGCGTACTGTACTAAAGCCTCCTCCAGTGTTCAGAGTGAGGCTTCAAGTTGAAGTATTTACTGAAGGATTTACTGAAACACTAAAACATTCACAGTAAAGCACATTACAGGCTTCAAATGTCAGAGTTTAAACTAGAGCTGCATCAGTGTTTTACCCAATGTGGGAAAGGTAATGTTCACCACCGTTAGCTTGGTATTTGTCTTTACTTTACGCTCTCCAAGCTGGGACTGACTTCTTTGGCACTGACATTATAACATGTTATTAACACTATTTATAATGCATTATATTAACAATTCATAATGTATAATAAACATGACTATAAAATGTTATTCAGTGTAATTCTTTTTGTATAAATATTTATAACCATGTTTATTGTGCCTTATGAATACATCATAACATGTTATAAATGTGTTTATAGATGCTTACAAAGATAGAAAGTGATACCATATATATATACATATATATCGCTGTTGTCGGAAGAAAACCCTCGTATCTCCATTTTTGCCGTTTTTCAGTTTTTGACATAATTTGAAAATGTCTGTACTGTTATTGTGTGTAAAGTAATTGGTCCACAGTAAATGGACCAAAAGAAATGGCTCAAAATTACTTGGGAAAAATTCTGGTTCCATAGAACCATTCCATATTATATATTTATATATTTATTTATTTATTTTTTCTTTCCCAAGATGTTAAACTCAGGAAATAAACAGAAGCCTGCAGTGTTTATGTTTATTCTCTGTAGCAGATGTGCTAGAATAAAAGCATAATGAAAGTAAAAAGGAAATGAACTAAAGCAAACAAAGATAAATACAGATTAAAGGTACAATGCTTAAATTAAAATGCAATAAGAATAACGTGCGAGTCTTAGAGCTCAGTTATACACGAGACATGATTTTAACCTGGATTTGAACATGGAAGATGTATGAGATTCTCTTCCTTTCAACATTTCAATGGTAATTCCATCAACGTGTTTGGAGGTTAGGGCAGTAACTGTGTTTCAGATGAAACAGTATAGAGCACAGCCCCCGTCTTTCACCTTCTTCATCACAAACGCACCCTGAGAAGCCTCTGTCTCAGGGTTACCGAGGCGGTACACTGCCATCTTGTGCATGAATGTGAACTAGACCCCCACTTCAGCTCCAAAAGGTCTAACAGTGAAAGATCTGCAGCCCGCCATGCAGAAACCCCATTAGCTCGCACTGCGGCTGACATCAAACACGCAGGGCGTGCGGCTCTTTAGATTCCTCTCTCTCTCTTTTCGAGACATCAAACATTTTGGGACAGTTTGGTAGCCCTGCCTTCGCTTTGAAGCAGAGGCATGTGGGTTTGTCTCAATGAGCAAAAGGGGCTGACAAAGCTCAACCCGTCCGCAACCCCCCACTTCGTCCGCAGCCCGCGTAATGGCCGCGGCTTTCGAATTGAGTAGATAAGCGGAGAGCGCTCTTGCATTCACTATCTCCATAATGATGGCACCTATTGTTCTCCATTGTCCTCTAGAGATGTCCCTGTCTGTCCATTGTGCTAAAAACGTCCCTGTGTGGAGATAAACAGGCCCGAATGTGTTTTCCTGTAAACCGTATAAAGGAGGATGGAAAAGATGGAAATGGATTGTCAGTGATCAGCTTCCAATATGTGCTTTTAACAATAGTTTGGAAAAAAATCAATATTTAGAACCAACAAAAGTGCTACCTGGGAGTGGTGCAACATCACGTATCCTTACTCCACTGTTTCAGGGGTTTAAACCACCTTTAGAGGGCAAAATACTTTAAATGTGTGCTTTTAACAAAAGCTTGGAACAGAAAACAGTTTAATCGCTATTTAGAAGAAGAGCCACAATCAGAATTACTTTATTGGCCAAGTATGAGCAATTTGTCTTGGTTGAACTTGTTCACACATAAATAAACAATACAGAGGGCAACTTGTAAACAAATGAGGCAATAAATACACAGAAACAAAACCAGCTGTTCATACCAAATGTTGCAAAATATACCCAAAGTATTGGCACATGAGGTGAACTTTGTCTGGGTTTAAGTACCAAAAACAGTCATAATTCATTTTTACATGATCATTTTCTAATTTTCTATCCTCTGTTTGTCCTTTACAACTAAAAAGGCTGTTTGTGTTACTGTGCCTTTAAGACTGATATGTGTAAATGGCCTCTGTTCTGATTGGCTGGCCAAAAATTACAGGCCAGACTGAAACACTCTATAACTTCAGTGTGATGGGCGAGGCTACACTGTTGTGGGCTGAATAGGCAGATATATGTAAATGATTCTGGTTTTTGTGACATCACAAAACAAAGAAATCAAAACTGAGGCCACAGTATGTTTTGAAAAGTTAACAATATTTACATATTACATCAAGCTTTTGTCAGAAAATCTGGATTTTTTTTTTCAATGAGTCTTTTAAGACTGGTATATGTAAATGATTGCATGCCCTGTTTTGTGCCTCATTCAGAAAGCAGCCAGGGCTGAAACACTCTATCTTCCGTGTATGTGGGCGGGGCTAAACTGTTGTCGACTGAATTGGCAGACATATGTAAATATGTTGTTTTTTGTGACATCACAGTTCAAAATGGGCCGGTACTGCAGCTAAGTCGGACTGTATGGACTGGGCAGTGAATGGTACATTTTCAAATATTCCACCAAAAAAATAGAATTTTTGTTTTCCATGATATGGTCCCTTTAAGACTGATATATGTAAATGAGCTTTGTTCTGATTGGCTCCCCTATATTGTGCATCATCCAGAAATCATTCAGGGCTCTTTGTACCTTCAGTGTAAATGGGCAAAGCTAAACTGTTGTCAGCTGAATTGGCAGACATATGTTAATGTGTTGGTTTTTGTGACATCACAAAACTAAAAAATCCAAATTGGCTTAGTTTTCATACACAGACTGTATGGACCTGGAAATGCACAATGTGTTTTGAAACATTAACAATATTTACATATTTTCAAGGTTTCTTAGAAAATTTGACACATTATTTTTTTTCCATGAGCCCTTTAAGACTGATATGCTTGTAAATAAGCTTTGCTCTGGTTGGCTGCCCTGTATTGTGCCTCATTTAGAAAGCAGCCAAAGCTGAAAACACACCTTATAACTTCAGTGTAAGTGGGTAGGGCTGAATTGTTGTCGACTGAATTGGCGAACCTATGTAAATGCATTGGTTTTTGTGACATCACAAAAACAGTGACTTCCAAAATGTATTGCAACTAAGTTTCCATATTTGGGCTGTATGGACTGGGCAGTGAAGGGTATATTTTCAAACATTAGCAATATCTACATCAAGCTCTTTTCCCCAAAAATAATAGCACTTTTTGTTTTCCATGATATGGGCTCTTTAAGACTGATATATGTAAATGAGCTCTGTTCTGATTGGCTACCCTATATTGTGCCTCTTCCAGAAAGCAGTCAGGGCTCTTTGTACCTTCGGTGTAAATGGGCAAAGCTAAACTGTTGTTGGCTGAATAGGCGGCTATATATGAATGTGTTGGTTGTTGTGACATCACAAAAACAGCGAATTCAAAACACATTGTTTGTGAAGCTTAGTTTCTGTATACGGACTGTACAGACTGGGCAGGGAACATATTCAAATATTAGCAATATTAACATCAAGCTCTTCCGCGCAAAAATAGCAGTTTTTGTTTTTCCATTTTATGGCCCCTTTAAGACTGATAAATGTAAATGAGCTCTGTTCTGATTGGCTGCCCTATATTGTGCCTCATCCAGGAGGCAGCCAGGGCTGAAACACTCCTTATAACCTCTCCTTAGGTGGGGCTAAACTGTTGTCGACTGAACTGGCGGACACATGTAAGTGTGTTATTTTATGTGACATCACAAAAACAGCGAAGTCAAACCGGGCCAGTATTGCAGCTGAGTTTCCATATATGGGCTACACGGACTGGGAAGTGAATAGTATGCTTTAAAACATTTCAAATGCTTATGTACAACATTCCATGCAAAAAAGCCTCTATATTAGCCCTTTAAAAACAGCTTTTAATGCTTAATTGAAAAATGACAACTAGAAAAGTCTGAATTTCAGAAGAAAACAAGGTGTTCCCAAACTTCTGACTGCAAGTTTTACAGCACAGAAGATCCGGACTGTATTTGGGGTCACTGTCTCTATCTCCTCTTCCACTTCCCTCCGTCCTTCCACCCCTCCGTCCGCTCTGTAGCGCTCCGTAAATCAGGCATTACGAGCCGCGCAGAAGCTGACAGTATCTATCAGAATCTTATCACTGGTTTGCACACACTTTAGTGCAGGATTGCTATTTTAGCCTCATGTTTAGACGCTGGGGGGGGTCCGTCTACATCAGTGGCTTCATTCTGCCTGGGGTCAAATTTACAACTGCTCTGACACAAATATTTACCTACATGCCCACCACACATTACTGCGCCAGGACAAGACAGGAGAGTGATCAGGTCTGCATGTAATTACAGAACGGAGTGGAGCTTCCGAAGCACGCTGGAAAATAATTGCCTAACCCGGAGGCTGATGGAGCTTCAGTGTTTCGTCTCCATCCAATAAAAAAATGATATCTGTGCAAGTGAAAGCGTCTTAAACGCAGGCAAAATATACAATATGATCATTATCAGACTGCTGTATGCATATTATTAGATTACGCAATCTGTTTCTAGGTGTATTCACTTGTTTAAGTCATTTTAAACAGTAAATTATCTTATTACACTGGCAGATAATGGGAAGGGGAATTCCACCAATTTTTCAAAATTTCTGCATTCACTCATTCAGAGTGGTTTGACTGTAGAGAAACTTACTGACTCAGATGTCTTTACAGTGGTGGTGATAGGAACCAGAGGTCGCCATGACTACAACACAAATATAGACATTTTATTTACTCTACAAACCACCAGTGAACCTACACGAGTCTTCTGAGTTTATATGGAATGTTGATGATGGAAAGTAGTGGAAAATCTGAAATAATAAGTACCTCGGCACCATGAATGGAGTTTAAAAAATATGTTTGAGGCCATAATTTTATCATAAAACAGTGTCTCAGATATCAAGCAGGGACTTTTATAACCATTTCATGTAGTAACTTTCTGTGAGGGAGCTTTTAGAGGTGGACGTCTGGTTCCTATCACCACCACTGTGAACAGTTCTGACTTGGTAGGTTTCTCTAGAACGGAGCGTTTCACACCAAACCACTCTGAACCACTCTGTTTATGTCTTACTGACTGAATTATGCAGATATTAAAATAAAAAACTGTGTAATTGCCCTTTAAAGAACGAAAATTGGTCTGATAGAGCTGTAAGACATTTTTAAATTCTTTATATCTGTCATTACACAGAATTTTAAAGGGCTAATATCATGGAAAACTTCATCTTTCATTTTTACACTTTTCTAAAGAGTTTTATGTTGTATGGAAACAGTGTCAGAAGCCTCATACAATCCATATATGGAAACTAATTAATTGTATTTTTTGTGACATCACAAAAAACAAATTAACGTACTGTATATTTACTAAATCTTTTTAGTCTACAGAAGTTTAGCCACACCCGTTCTCGCTGAAGTTATAAGGAGTGTTTCAGCCAGGACTGCTTTTTCAGTTAGAACAGAGCTCATTTGCATATATCTGTCTTAAAGGTACAGTACTACAAAGACAGCCTGTTTAATTCTAAGAGATAAAGACAGGTTGGGGTTGGAAAATGGTCATAAAATATTTTATGAATGTTTCTGATACATAAAACCACCAATTGAACCTCAGTGAAAGAAAAACGGTTTCCTAAAAAAATTAGGATATGGGCCCTTTAAGAAGCTGTCTCTCTTGCTATCTCTGTAGCTTATTTTGCAGCACGGTAGAAAAAAAGCAGTGAGCATGAGGCGACAGAAAATACCACGCCAAGGTTAATGTGAGGATGCTATAGGAGCTGATACATGGCTCCAGCCGTGCTAAGCTCACAGCGAAATGCTCCAGTGCCTTTTCATTTCCAATGCTGATCATGTTATCTGTAATATGTTAAGCAATGGAGCGACCAAGGCAGAGCCTGATAACCACCTGCATGACGGCCGGCCAAATTGATGCTTATGGTCCAGCGGCGAGGGCTGAGAGACACCTGTGTCATGTTGGAAAGCCATTTTCCTCTTTATAGCACAAAAACGCTCCATTTCATAATGTGCATTAAAGCAATAGCTGGGTGAAAAAATCATATTTACTCAGTTCTCCCCTCTTACATCAAAGAGAGTCGGCTGCAAAGAGATGTTTGGCGTCTGAAATTTGTGTGAAATGAGTTTAGCACTGGAGCCATGATGCTAATGTGGCTAACACGCAATGGAAGCATATACCCCACCAATTAGCATGGTGCTAACTGCACGCCTGAATCATTACACACTTGCCCCAAACCGTGTGGAGTTGTTCAGTGATCTCTAATAGACTTGATCATGTGGTTCCTGACACTGAATAACACACTGTTGTCTACAAACATGGACTAAAGTGTGTTAGCATAGCTAAACGGTAATAGCAGCCTAAAGTTTGTCCATGTTTATTGATATCAGAGATTCGTACAGTGTCAGAAATCACAAAAGCAAGTCTATTAGAGATACTGAACACCTCCACATAGTCCGAGAAGAAATATGTGATGATTTAGTCGTGCAGTTAGCAAACTGTAGCTATGTCTGTCAGTACAGGCTACCTAGTAGCATCCAAAACACTTCTGCTAACAGGCTAAAAAGTTCAATAGCACAAAAAAATGGATTTATCAGATGTTCAGTGCAGATGTGCATGTTTAAAAACTGATAAAATATGAATGTAGGGCACTTCCAAATGGCACGACCACCTAAGCATTGGCCCTATTATAAGGAGATCACGATCATGATCCCTGGTGATGCTACAGCCGTCTGTGGCTGGAAGTGGCAAGAAAGCACAACTGTCCTCGCTCTCTGGGTGGGTAGGATGGCCCCCCGTCTCCCCCCATCACTCAGCACGATGCTAGACAGCACAGGCTTCTACTAGGTAACAGATCTGGCAGTTGGGGTCTCCTCCAAACGTGTTCACCTGTCCAATGACGTTGCGTGAGCGGCAGTTCGAAAAGATGTGGTGGTGCTTCACGGGACTCAGAGGAAGCCTGTGCTAACCTTCACCCTCCTAGCACTGGTGGTATTGTGTGATTGAGGGAGTTCTAGCTAGTGGGTGGAATTGAATAAGTCTAAATTGGTGAGAAAATTGGGGAAAAAAATTAAAAAATGAATGTAGGCCAATTTAAAGTGAACAAAAATGCACTACATTAATCAAACCAGAAAAATGGTTTAGTCAAAGTTAAATCAGCAGGTTTTTTATGGCTAATAACATGGAGGTTTGAGCAATGCAAGCTGCTCCTTACGGATGGACAATATAACAACCAATATTAGATTGCGATACTTTAAGACATTTTTATGACAGAAAATATGCAATACAATGTTTATTTTCTTTCTGAGATTGAATAAGTTGAAACAGACAAAAAAAATATGTACTGCCACATAATAAAAATACGATAAAAATAATCTGAAATAGTCTGAAACTACAATGACTATGTTCAATATTTTATACACGGCACTAAATTAATTAAATCCAATTAAACAGGACTAATTATACTCACTTTGTAATGAAACATGTAGTTAGTCCGC
Organism: Colossoma macropomum; assembly: GCF_904425465.1. NCBI lineage: Eukaryota > Metazoa > Chordata > Actinopteri > Characiformes > Serrasalmidae > Colossoma > Colossoma macropomum. The sequence goes on from NW_023494797.1 coordinate 19,955,603, forward strand.
ATTCTTCATGTGCAATATACTCAGAAAAGCATACTGTGGCTTAATTTTTCATGATAACGATAAAATATCTTATTGCCAACCCTGCTGCCCCTTCAGCTGAACTACTGCTAAAGCTAACGCTGGAGCTAAAGCAGTGTTAAATGCTGAGGAGAACTCATCCTCTTGTATTTGAGGTATTTGACATTGTTCCATAATGTCATTTATTATCAGACATCATATTAAAATACTGCAAATACAGTAGCTCAGATAAAGTTTAGCTTACCTTAGAGTCACTGAGCTGTGAGTTTGGTCTTCCACAGAGTTTAATTCAGCTTCAGGAATGAAATAAAAACAGCTGCACCCTTCAGATGATCAGGATAGTGTGAGTCAGGCATTACAGCTCTGTTTTTGGAAGAAAACCTTATATCTCCAAAACGGCAACTTTACAGGAGAAGGATAAAACCTACTCTACTTTTAATGTAAGTCAATGGAACCAGACTTTTTACCAAGTCATTTTGGGCCGTTTCTTTTGGTCCATTTTTCATGAAATTTACACACAATGTGAAGGGCAATAGGCATTTTCAAATTGTGTCAAAAACTGTAAAATGATATGAGATATGAGGTTTTCTTCCGACAGCAGCGACATGTCCCTCTCTAACACCTTTCCACCATTCCAACAATTCAGACTGATTTACTGCCGCTGCCGTTCTCACAGCAGGTTTGTTCTTCTTTGACAGAACAAAGGGATGTAGAGAGATGACTGTGATTGGCTGAGAGGCGTGTCAATCATAATTCTGAAAAAAAAATGTAATTTATTTTTGTCATTTCTTTTTACTGGCAGATGGCATCCAATAACCATACACAACTCTGATACTCTTGAAGTATAAGCTTCCATGTCTTGTTAGCAACATTAGCCTCGTAGCTTTTATGACTTTTATGATCTACCACATTTGAATAAGGAGAGAAAAGAAGTGCAAATCTAATTTCTTGCTGGACTTTCGCTTTAAACACTGAGGCCAAGCGCAGAATTGATTCCATTTACTGTACAAACATAAACGCTCACATGATGACGAAAGCACAGACTCTGAGATCGCTTTAAAGAACAAAATGTTCTCGTTTTATAGCTACCTCAAATATGCAATAAGCACCCCCGATGATGTTTTATTCATCCATGTAAGCGAGAGTCAGGCCTGTTCCTGCTGAAATATTAAAAATCATCATTTATATTGCTTGGTTTGAGCTTGTGTTGCTCTAAAGCGCAGAGCAGAAAGCAGCAGCTGCAGTAGAAGCAGCTGGAAGTGTCGAGGTCACCGGAACTGAGACAGCAAAGAGCTCCTGCAGTGTGTTGTTGGGGGGGGGGGGGGGTGACGGTGTGTTTTTGTATATTTTCAGGACAAAACTGATTGGATTTTGTAGGAAAATTCAGAAAAAAACTCTTTTTATATCTTATACCAAACCTTGAATATTTACAATGACTATATTCTGATCTACCTAAACCCAAGGCATTAATAGAGATAGTAATAAGCTAAATATATAAAAAAATCATCATTGATAGGGTGGTTTCTACTGGGGCATGTCTGTCCCAGACCCTCACCCCTAAATATACTCTTATGAAAATAATATTTACCTTTTTTTCAAGATTTTTAAAATTTACTTTAAAGTGAAGTTGAAGGGTTTACATTTATCATGAGATTCACTTTTTAAATAAAAAATATTTTCAGGTCACTACTGACACACAAAGAGTTTTAGTCTGTAGGCGGAGTCTTATTTTAGCCATGCCCCTGCATTTTAGAGCAGGAAGTGAGGCTGCATCCCCGTGCTGATCCGAGTGGATCAGACACAGCAGTGCTGCTGGAGTTTTAAACACTGTGTCCACTCACTGTCCACTCTATTAGACACTCCTACCTTGTCGGTCCACCTTGTAGATGTAAAGTCAGAGACGATAGCTCATCTGCTGCTGCACAGTTTGTGTTGGTCATCCTCTAGTCCTTCATCAGTGGTCGCAGGACACTGCCCACAGGACGCTGTTGGCTGGATGTTTTTGGTTGGTGGACTATTCTCAGTCCAGCAGTGACACTGAGGTGTTTAAAAACTCCAGCAGCACTGCTGTGTCTGATCCACTCAGACCAGCACAACACACACTAACACACCACCACCATGTCAGTGTTACTGCAGTGCTGAGAATGATCCACCACCCAAATAGTACCTGCTCTGTGAGGGTCCATGGGGGTCCTGACCACTGAAGAACAGGGTAAAAGGGGGCTACAGTCTGTAACTAAAGTGCACCTATATAGTAAGTGGAGCTGATAAAATGGACAATGAGCATAGAAACAAGGAGGTGATCAAAATGTTATATATATGTATATATATATATATATATATATATACAAGCGTATAGTATACATATTTCTAAATGATCCTGCATGCATGTTCTCTCTACAATCAACAGCAGAGTGACTCTGAGTGGATTGGTGCTGTCTGTTTAAGTGTGTATGTGCCATACGTGTGGTCACCTAAAAATCATCGTACGCTGACCTCAATTACCTCCACTGTTATTGCCTAACAGAATCATTACGGTCAAAAACCCATTGTGCTCCTCTCCTCTCTGACTGTGTGGTTAAGGTTAAGCTAAATCTGGCCTGTTACGTCCTTCACTCTCTCCACCGCACACTTCCCTGCTCTCTCATCAGCCTCGGTAAACACTTCACTCCAGCGCCAGCTTTTCATGTCTGTATCCCTTTGTTTAGCGCAGCCTCTCATGCCGAGCCTCCACCACAGCGAGCGTTCGCATTCAGCGTGCAGCTGAACAGCTCTCCACGCTAAATGAGTTACTCCGGCCAGCTAGCGTGTCGGAGAGAAGCCCAGGACTTACGCTGCTGTTGGAACGACGGCTGTGATTATGGATTTTATTCAGAGAGAGAGAGAGAGAGAGAGATGTGATCTCAGCACAGGGGACATACAGCAACAGTCAAAAGTTTGAGGACACTTAGCTTTTTAACGTGTTTTTAATGAGCCTATATCCTTTTTTTTTAAATATATTTATTTATTTTTATATCTAATTTTCTTTTATATAATTTGTGCAGTGTATTGACCAAAAACATTTTGGTAACACTTTCTATGAATATCGCATTTGTAAGCAACCATAAACACATTCATAACATGTTATAATGCATTCATAAGACATCATAAACATGGCTATAAATATGTATAAAAATGCATTACACTTCATAGCCATGCTTATTAAGCATTATGAATTGTTAACGATGCATTATAAGTACTTTTCATAACAAATTATAAGAGCTCATAAGTCGTATTTGTCCGCTCTAAGTAAAGTGAAGCGTACTGTACTAAAGCCTCCTCCAGTGTTCAGAGTGAGGCTTCAAGTTGAAGTATTTACTGAAGGATTTACTGAAACACTAAAACATTCACAATAAAGCACATTACAGGCTTCAAATGTCAGAGTTTAAACTAGAGCTGCCATCAGTGTTTTACCCAATGTGGGAAAGGTAATGTACACCACCGTTAGCTTGGCACTAACTAACAGTGTGATGTCAGAGGGGTTCAGGGGAGGGGCTGATGGGTACTTGGTTTGCTGTGATGTAATGTAACATTTAAAGTGAAAGCACTGGGTAAGAAAATTACATTGTACCAACATTTTTTCTTTTCTTCAGTCAGTCATTTTTACTTTACCTTTTTCTAACCAAATTTTTTCCGCTTCAGATTAAACAGGCTCGTTTTGTTACTGCACCTTTAAGACAGATCTATGTAAATAAGCTCTGATCTGATTGGCTGCCCTGCATTGTGGCTCACACAAAAAGCAGTCCAGGCTGAAACATTCCTTATAACATCAGCATGAACAGTGGGTAAACTGCTGTAGGCTTAAAGGACAAATTTAAATAAGTGCACATCACAAAATCAATAAATTGAAAATAGGCTGTTTTTGCGGCTTAGTTTCCACATGTAGACTGTATTGATGTTGAGAAGGAACTCTGTTTACATATAATATCAAACTCTTTATGTCAAAAAAGCAAAGGGAAATTTGGTTTACCATGATATGAGCCATTTAATAAAAATTACGTTTTTATGTCTGTTTGTTTGTAATAACATATTAAAGCCTAAGCAGGTTTATTTAGAAGAAAACATGACCACACATGTAAATATTTACCAGACTCCAGCGTTTCTTCTGAAATGAAGGTGTTAATAGTGAGTTTGTGCTGCAGTAACAGCCTCTACTCTTCTGGGAAGGCTTTACACTAGATGTTGAACATTGCTGTGAGGATTTGATTGAGCATTAGTGAGGTCAGGTACTGATGTTGGATGTTCAGTTCTGGGTCACTCCAGCTCATCCCAAAGGTATTAGATGGAGCTCCATCACTCCAGAGAACACAGTTCCACTGCTCCACAGCCCAGTGCTGGGGGACTGTATACCCCTCTAGCCCACACAATTGGCATTGAGCATGGTGACTTTAGGCTGCTCCACTGCGTCCCATTCATCAATTCTTTTCTAATGGGATTAACCAACCAGCATCAGCAATGGCTGCACCTTAAAGTAGCAGTAACACTTTACTTGAAGGGTGTTTACAGAACACATTCATAACATCTTACATAAACATGTTAATGAATGTTTACATCAACCCTTATAAAGTATACAGGTTTTACATTATATTAATCTTTAGAACCCTAAAAATTTGGGGAATTTTTTTGGTATTTTGGGTCAATTACAATTACAATTATAAAGTATTTAATAAATTATAATTAAATAAGTATTTATTGTGACAGTCACACATGCCATATGTTATTTTCAGGAGACCCTGGGCTGCACAGATATCCCATTGTTTGACATGTAAATGCAAACAGAAATTTGATATCTTTATGAATTTGGGTCATTTCTGATCAGAAATTTGGGTCATTGGGTCATTTCCTGCAAAATTCTGTATTTTTTTTTATTATAAAGATCTTGAAAACAAGCAGAATTTCTTTTCAGACATTGTTAGTCTGGAGTGTCTGTGAGCTGAAAGTGCGATAATGTTGATGGTGATTCATTCTATTTGTTATTATGAGCAAAATTAAACAATATGCATAAGGCGCCCATGGTTTTTTATTGATTTTCTGTCCTCTTGGATTCAGGCTCAGTCCCAAAACTCTGATACTCAGCAAGACTTTATTTTATATTTTTAATTACAAATTGAGCTGCATATTTAATATCAAATATTTTAAATACTCAAAATCAATGTAAACTGAAAGACAGAGCTAGATATTATAAATTTTATAATATTTATCATATTTATTGTTATTTATCTGTTAAAATGTGTTTTAGAGCCTGTTTATGTGATTTTCAGGGAAAGAGGGAAAGTGCACTCATTGTGTTGAATGGGACACTGCAGTTTTATCACCTTTTATCACCTTTCATCGCCTTTTTTGTTGGAATATGAAGGCCAAAAAGCAGATCAATAATATCAGGATTTTAGGTGATTTTCCGAGCCAAATTACTCACTGATGCTGACATCACAGCTCGATGATGTGCTTCCTTATTGGGGTGGGTCTGCTGACTGTTCTGATATGTGGATGCTGTTTGTATCTGAAACCGTTCTGAAGTTATGAAGGCTAGAAGTGACCAACTGTTTTGCAGGTTTCTCTGGGTCCTAAGGGTTAAAGCATGTTCTAACAGGGAGACAACAGTGCTACGTCGGTCATTACTCTGACCAATCACCTGTCTTTAAAATAGCTTGACTTACATACCTGTTCTGCTACTTTCAGGTGCCGACGTTTCAACGTTCCCCTCCTTCCTCCCACTGCCACCAGTGTGGTCCTTGCCCAGTTGTCCTGTGAGTAGGCTTCACCCTTGTCATCCCTATACAGCAGGATCTCCGAGGGTCCAGATGCTCCAAGGCCTCAGCCTAAGATGGGACCTATGCCAAAACACACCTTTCACTCTTCCCTCCTTACACTCCATATATGGAAACTAGGTTATGAAATCAGCATGTTTTGAATTCAGTGTTTACATTATGTCATGACTGCTTTTTGAATGAGATACAATAAAGGATATCAATCAGAACAGAGGTCATTTACATATAAAAGGATGTTAGAAAATGGTCATGTAAACATGAATTAGGACTGTTCTTGGTACATTACATCACAGAAACATTATAAGTGGATCTCAGGAAATACATTAAAAAAAAAATCACAATAAAAGAATATGGGTCCTAATAAAAGGAAAGAAGGAAAGGTGTCCCCAAACTTTTGACTGTTTGTATACAGCACAGGACAAAGTCATCCAGCTGGAAACCTAAAAGACGGAAAGAGAAGGCAAAGTAAAACGTTTGGGTTTAAATAAAGGCCTCGGTGGCCGGAGGGGATTGGATGGCAACCCTGATGGATTTCAGACTGCGAGCCTCATGGGATGGTGTGTGTGTGTGTGTGTGTGTGTGTGTGTGTGTGTGTGGCGGTTTCTGTTTGATGAGTGACGCTGTGACACTCTGAAAGAGTCCAGCCAGTAAAGGCCAGACAGGAGGTGATAAACTCCACCACCCACCCGCGCATACACATACAGACACTGTTTTTATACCTTGTCAGAACACGCCAAGGTATAACATATAGCCCTTTCATGTATATATATATATATATATATATATATATATATATATATATATATATATATATATGTACACTTTATATACATTGCTGTTGTCAGAAGAAAACCTTGTATCATCATTTTTGACATTCCATTGACTTACATCCGTCAACAGTGATATATAAATCTAATTTGAACCACCAAAACAATCATAGCACTACTGAAACAATATATATATAAATATATATGCTGGCAGTAGAATATCTGAAGAGCTCAATGACTTTAAACGTGACACTGTTATAGCATACCACCATTGCTAAAAGTCAGTTCATGAAATTTCTAGATCTATAAGTGCTGTTGTTGTGAAATGGAAGTGCCTACGAGCAACAACAGCTCAGCCACAAAACTCATCTACCCTCTGTTGTATCACTCACTAAAGAGTTCAAAAATGCCTCTGAAAGCAACATCCGCACAAAAATTGTGCAGTGGGAGCTTCATGAAACGGGTTTCCATGGCTGAGCAGCTGCTCACAAGCCTAAGATCACTATACGCAATGCCAAGTGTCGACTGGAGTGGTGTAAAGCGCCGCCTCTGGACTCTGGAGCAGCGGAAACGTGTTCTCTGGAGTGATGAATCAGCTTCACTATTTGGCAGTATGATGGATGAATCCAGGTTTGATGGATGTCAGCAGAACGCTACCTACCGGAATGCAGAGTACCAACGGTAAAGTTTGGTGGAGGAGGGATGATGGGCTGGGCTGTTTTTCAGGGTTTGGGCTCCTCAGTTCCAGTGAAGGGTGATGTTGATGCTGCAGCACAAAGACATTTTACAGTTATCTGCTTCCAGCTTTGTGTCAGCAGTTTGGGGAAGAGCCTTTCCTGTTCCAGCATGACTGAGCCCCTGTGCACAAAGCAGCTCCATAAAGACATGGACTGGCCAGTTTGGTGTGGAGGAACTCCAGTGGCCTGAACAGAGCCCTGACCTCAACCCCACTGAACACCTTTGGGATGAACTAGAACAGAGATTGTGAGCCAGACCCTCTCGTCCAACATCAGTGTCTGACCTCACAAATGCTCTTTAGACTGAATGGACACAAATTCACACAGACACTCTCCAACATCTTGGAAAGCTCTCCAGAAGAGTAGAGGCTGTTGTAGCTGCAAAGGGGGTCAACTCCATGTTAATGCCCATGGTTTTGGAATGGGACGTCCAACAAGCTCATGTAGACGCGATGGTCAGGTGTCCACATACTTTTGTCCATATAGTGTATACACCAGATGTGAGTTTGATTGTACACATACACCAAAGATGAAATCCATGTGCACATATTTTACCGCATGCATCTCTGATGACTGTATTTAAGGGAGCTGTTCTTCGCTGTGGTGCTGAACTGCTGTGCCATCTGGGGACAAACGAACAACATAATGCAACAAACATCTCTAATTGGAGCACAGCCGGATTTTCGTAAAGTGCACAAGACCCCCTTCTGCCCTCTATCAGCAGCCACTTTCCCTCCATCATATTCAGGGTCAAATGAGAAAGAAAGCGAAAAGGTTTTTGTTTTTTCGGTTTTTTTTTTGTTTTTTTTTTGTCTATTTCCTGTTTCTCATCAACATGCTATTCTCTTCAAGCTGCGCAAATTGATGCCTGTCCCATCAAATGTTATTCCAGAGACAAAACAAGAAACAAAAAAAATGAGAGTGAAGAGAAAGAAGAAATGCAGCGATAGCAAACAAAGCTTTTGTTTTCTTTGTGTTTGGTCTTGTTTAATGTGCAACAACATGGCTCGCCTGCACTCTTTTCATTCTGCCAGCGTCTCCTCTGACACAGTACGTAACGCACTTCAAACGGGACGCGGCTGTACATCATGTCGTTATGCTGTTTGTCATGGGCGGATTATTTTTCGCTCTGCGTTTGCCTCCCTTTGAGGAACTCCAGCCTTTATTGGCTCGGCTGCAGTGTTTTCATTTGGAAGATTTGGGGGAGATTTTAACTTATTTATTTCAAAAGTAAAATAATTCATGTTAAGTTCTGAGGAGCCGGCGATTAATTCTTAATTAAACCGGAGACGTTTTTTTTCGCAGTATTGGCACAAAATGTAATTACGGGCAAGTGGAGGACTTGAAATAAAGTGAAATTAAAGACAAATCGCATTTCGGCGTCATTTATAAACCTCCATGTTGAGACAATAGCTCACATTGCTGCAGTGCTGAAAAGCAGCACACGTTTCACTCAGGATGTTCTGAGAGAAGAACCAAAAACTGACCTCTCCTTTAAATAATTCAAGTCTTTGATTGCAAATGACAACATGTTTTGCTTTCCCGTTCTCTCAAGGCTGGCAATGGCACTGAAAGCCCTACATGTTTCTTGTATTTGAAGGTCCTCTTATGACCTTTATGGGGTTTTAAGTACCAAAAACAGTCCTAATTCATTTCTACATGACCGTTTTCCAACCTCTCTTTGTTCCTTAGAATCAAACAGGCTTTGTTACTGTACCTTTAATACTTAAAAGCTGTGTCCCAATTCAGGGGCTGCGCCCTTCAGAGGCTGCATTTGAAGGCCGATTGCGTCACAGTGGCACGACTAGACTGTCCCATTTCGAAGGCTCCTTCATATGCGGCCGAGAAATATGTCCTTCTTTTCCGATGGGTGGATCCTTCACCAGCCAACATATCCCGAGGTTCACTGCCAGTGAGGATTCGAGAACATGGCGGCATCAGCAGAGGAGCGAACGGCGGCTGAGGAGACACTTTAAATGTAAGTACTGGGTTTAAACTGAGTTGAATAGCAAACGATACAGATGGTAAAAAAGTCAATGTGGTCTAAAGCTAAACTAACGCTAACGTTTTGTTTTGTTTTAGGCAGCAAAGAGCCGACAGAGAGAAGCATCTCCAGCTCTAATAAATGAAAAAATAAAAAATAAAATCAAAGTTTCTGACTCCGTCTTTAAAGAACTTTAAAAGAACCTGACAGGAGCTGCGTTTCATGACGCAGCGGTGAGGGTGGGAACAGCGGTGCTGTGACTCAAACAGGAAATCCGCCGTAGAGCAGACCGTCTCATTTTGGTTCAGCCTTCACGGGTCTACACAGCCTTCGAAGGATGCAGCCCCTGAACTGGGACACAGCTATTATGTAAATGAACTCTGTTCTGATTGGCTGCCTTGCACTGTGTCTCATTCAGCCCGGGCAACACTCTTTACAACTTCACTGTGAATGGGCGGGGCTAAACTGCCATAGGTTGGGCAGATATATGCAAATGTGTTGGATTTTGTGACATCACAAAAACAATAAATTCAAAACAGGCTGCTTTTGGAGTTAGTTTCCTGTACTGTATACGCTGGGGCGTGACACTTTAACAGTGTTTACTAACACCAGGGATCGCAACCCAAATGTTAAAAGAGTCATTTTGTCCTTTCAACGAATATTAAACCACCTTGGGAGCCACAACACTTTATATCCATTTTGGCTGTAAATATGTCTCAGTATGTGTTAAAGTTCTAGTATAGGCTAAAAAATATAATAAAAACAAAAACGCAGACTTACTTTGCTCTGCTTTAAGCTTTAGCTCAGCTATAGCTGCTTTTCTCACATCTCCGGCAGGAAACTTTTCCACAAAAGTAGAACAGGTTTTTGTAAAATGTCTCTCAATGTTCGATTTTTTATGAGGATGAAGTCGCTTCTCATTCATCAGCTTCTTGTTCGAATCTTTCCGTTCCACCTTAAATGGCGCCTGAGGCGCCAGAACTGCTGCACTATTTAAGGTGGAATGGGAGAATTCGAACAAGAAGCTGGTGAATGAGAAACTGACTTCAGCCTCGCGACTTTTTAGTGTTCGAGTTTTTCATTGCAGATTAAACGTATCAGGAAACCAGCTGGAGTGATTATAAACACAAATAAGTCCATTCGTCTCCGAATTATCGATGTTCGTCTTTAAATCTCTCTCTTTGCCGTTTCGTTAGCTACTAGCTAGGCGTGACTGTTGTCTGTGTTGCTATGGTGACCAGCAGTCTGTGCTGATCTTCAGGGTTAAAGGGTGAATCAGCAGCTCTACGTTAACTCCAGAGTTTAAGACCATTTATTGTTAAACTGTGTTGAACGATCAGCAGAGCTTTATTTTACTGTAAAGGAGGATTATTTTATTATTACCTACAATCTAATTCAGCTGTGGAGCCACAACAGGGCAGTAAAAGAGCTGCAGGTTGCCGACTCCTGACTTATACTATGTCAAAATGACAGAAATTAGTTTCTCAGTGATACGGGCCCTTTAAAGGACGGTTTTATCTCCATCTCTTTTTTCTGTTTTCCTCTCTTTTTCTCTCTCCAACCCCTGACAGCTGTAAAAGCTCGCATCGAGGTGTTGACCTCCAACGTGTCCCTCCCCCAGCCCTCCCTTATCCACAATATCTCTCTCTCTCTCTCTCTCTCTCTCTCTCTCTCTCTCAGGTCCTCCTATCTGCCGTCAATCCACAGCAGCTGATAACAGTGTCTTTTATCTGCAGGTTACCAGCACAAAGGGACCCCCGCATTGATCAAATGCCAGCAGCTGATGAGCCCTCAGCTCAGACCACATCGGCCAGCAGGGGGGGAATGGGGGGGGGGGTGTGCACGGATAAAAAGGAGAAAAACAAGAAAATAATGAGTCCAGTAACTGACCATCACTGACCAAAACTGTGAGTTATCTCTCCTTTTAAGGCCTTAAACTCTGATCTTACTATTCAGTCATTAATTTTAAGACTTATTAGTGTTTCACTTTATATTAACCGTCTCTAACAGCTGTGCAGTTACAAACTAACGTTAATATGAAAATGAAACTACTGTATTCAAGGTTATATATGGATTACAGAAGTGCAGTTTATGGAAATACAGGTGTTCATTAAGTTATTAGTATTATTCAGTAACTAAAATGGAGCTAATTAGTTAGTTACACAGTACTGTGCAAATGTCAGAGACCACCATTCATTTATTTGGTTTCCAGTCAAAATGATGATTAAGTCCAAGTTATTCATTTTTCAGTGTTGGGGGAAAAAAGGAGGAAAATATATTTAACATAATAATAGACAGACGCCTCAACAGCTAAATATTATATCCCATTTTCAGCGTTAACTTTGTCTACTTTTTACCTTTATTCCAGCTTTCATTCCATTCAGGAGACTCACTTTCAGTTTCTCAAAGAAATCTGCAGGAATATTTTTAGCTTCACATTAAAAAAATGCTAAATGTACTTTAACTTTTCTATAGGCCACATTTTGTGTTATAGGTTTGTCCAATATGTTAAATTCTGTGAATAAACAGTAATTGTGTACTAAAATGTGCAGGTGTGTCTCTGTAGTGTGTTAACTTATTTACGCTCAGTAAATCAATACAACAACCAAACACTGTAACTATACAGCAATACTGTTTCTGAAAACCAGACAAAACTAATGTTTCACATGAGAATGGTCCACCACCCCAAAAATAGCTGGACAACAGCAGTTCTGTCAGAAACTGACCAATGACTCAACCTTTATTTAAACTAAGAGTACATGCGATGGCCCTCATTTGCATAATTGACATTTTTAAAGGAACTGACAGGAGCATCATTTCGTGATGCAGTGATAAGGGAGGGAACAGTGGTGCTGTGATGCAAACAAGAAATTTGCTGTAGAGCAGACCATCTCGTCTGTCACAGTACATATATATATATATATATATATATATGTACTGTGACACTTTACCAGTGTTTACTAATACCAGAGGTCACAACCCAAATGTTTAAAAGAGTCATTTTGTCCTTTCAACAAAAATTAAACCACCCTGGGAGCCACAACATTTTATGTCCATTTTACCATCTTGGCTGTAAATATGTCTCAGTATGTGTTAATGTACTAGTATAGACTAAAAAAATATAATAGAAACCAAAACTCAGACTTACTTTGCTCTGCTTTAAGCTTTAGCTCAGCTATAGCTGCTTTTCTCGCATCTCCAGCAGGAAACTTTTCCACAATTTAGAACAGTTTCTTGTAAAATGTCTCTCAATGCTAGACTTTTTATGAGGCTGAAGTCACTTCTCATTCACCAGCTTCTTGTTAGAATTTTCCAGTTCCACCTTAAATGGTGCCTCAGGTGCTCATTTGCATAATTAACATTTTTAAAGGAACTGAAAGAAATTGTGATAAAAAATAAGCAAAATGAAGCAAGTAATACAAGAAAAACTATTAAGATTACATAAAATAATCATTTGAGAGAGGTATTTAAAAAATAAAAGTAAAAATAAACAATAAGATAAGATAACCCGGTAACACTTTCTATGAATGTCACCTTTGTAAGCATCTATAAACACATTCATAACATGTTATAATGCATTCATAAGACATTATAAACATAGCTATAAATATTTATAAAAATGCATTATATGTTATAGCCATGTTTATTATGCATTATGAATTGTTAACATAATACATTATAAGTACTGATCATAACAAATTATAAGAGCTCATAAGTGGTATTTGTCCGCTCTAAGTAAAGTGAAGCGTACTGTACTAAAGCCTCCTCCAGTGTTCAGAGTGAGGCTTCAAGCTGAAGTATTTACTGAAGGATTTATTGAAACACTAAAACATTCACAATAAAGCACATTACATCAGTGTTTTACCCAATGTGGGAAAGGTAATGTACACCACCGTTAGCTCGGTATTTGTCTTTACTTTACGCTCTCCAAGCTGGGATTGACTTCTTTGGCACTGACATTATAACATGTTATTAACACTATTTATAATGCATTATATTAACAATTCATAATGTATAATAAACATGGCTATAAAGTGTAATTCAGTGTAATCCATTTTTATAAATATTTATAAACATGTTTATAATGCCTTATGAATACATTATAACATGTTATAAATGTGTTTATAGATGCTTTCAAATGCGACATTCATAGAAAGTGTTACCGATAACCCTTTATTAGTCCTACAACAGGGAACCTCACAGTGCTCCAGTAGCAAAGGGACAGCAAGGGACTCAAGAAAAGTAAGTAGTAAGTAGAAGTAACAAGATAAAAATGAACAAAGCAATTAAACATCATAATTACTTAACAATATTACAGTCTGTTACTTGATACTTTATAGATAATATATCACTGCTGTTGGAACCAACCCACTCTTTTCACACTTTTGCTGTTTTTCAGTTTTTGACATAATTTGGAAATGCCCAGTGGCCTGTACATTGTGTGTAAATTTCATGGTGAATGGACAAACAGAAACGGCCCAAAATGACTTGGTAAAAAGTCTGGTTCCATTGACTTACATTAAAAGTAAAGTATGTTTTTCCCTTCTCCTGTAAAGTTACCATTTTGGAGATGCAAGGTTTTGTTCCAACAGCAGTGATATATAATACTGAACATAAAAAATACAAAAAAAAATATAAACTCCATCCTTAATGTTAAATAAAACAAAACATTCACTTTAAATATATCCATGTGATGGCACTGGAAGCTTTGTAGTGAGAAAAGAGAGAAAGTGTGTGAGAGGGAGGGAGGGAGAGCTGTTACTGGATCATGTTATCCAGTCTACATCTTTATGTTTATTCCTGTATCAGACAGTGTAATAGTGTAGGGATGTAGTGGTGTTGTGTGTCGGTCATGAGCAGAGAGAGGCTGAGAGTGATCACAGAGTGCCTTTGATATACTGCCACCCTCCACCAGACCCCCACTGAGAGTCTCCCTCTAGAGCGCAATAAAGAGAAATGAAAGGTTCCGACAATGTGAACATGTGAGACTCTGGACACCATTAAACTCTTTTAATGTGTGTGTGTGTGTGTGTGTGTGTGTACATATATATATATATATATATATATATATATATATATATATATATATATATATATACACACACACACACACACACACACACACACACATCACACGGAAAGGGATATCTAAGGAAAATAAGTGCTACAGAGAAAATGTGACTCCTAACAACCACCTGGAAGACCTGATAAACACCAAAACTGCCCCCATCAGATAAACAGCACTTAAAGCTTTCATCTTTGAGAGAGAGGAGAAAATCAAGCTGCTTCAGGTCTGAAAACATCCACAGGTGTTTCTGTCCATCCTTCCACTGTGAGAAGACGACTCAGCGCTGTGGGTCTGAAAGGATGTGTAGCTGTCAAGAAGAACCTCACTGAGAAAAGGAGACAGTATAGGATCACTTTGTAGTTCTATCTTTGTTACCTTGTTCTTCAGTGGTCAGGACCCCCATGGACCCTCACAGAGCAGGTACTATTTGGGTGGTGGGTCATTCTCAGCACTGCAGTAACACTGACGTGGTGGTGGTGTGTTAGTGTGTGTTGGAGTGTTGCCAGAGTGTTTAAACACCTCAGTGTCGCTGCTGGACTGAAAACCAAAAATGCCCAGCCAACAGCGTCCTGTGGGCAGCGTCCTGTGACCACTGGTGAAGGCCTAAAGGATGACCAATACAAACTGTGCAGCAGCAGATGAGCTGTCGTCTCTGACTTTACATCTACAAAGTGGACTGACAAGGTAGGAGTGTCTAATAGAGTGGACAGTGTTTAAAAACTCCAGCAGCCCTGCTGTTTCTGATCCACTCATACCAGCACAACACACACTAACACACCACCACCACGTCAGTGGTACTGCAGTGCTGAGAATGATCCACCACCCAAATAGTACCTGCTCTTTGGGGGTCCTATGGGGGTCCTGACCACTGATGAACGTGCTTATAAAATGGACACTGAGAGTAGATACAAGGAAGTCTACTTAGTGGAGTGGCCGGTCAGTGTCTATGTCTTCCGCCTTTTTCCTGATGCTCAAAAATGAATAACTGTAGAGTCCTTTCCTCCAGACTATGTCCTTTTTCATGGCCAGGAGGTGTGATAAACACTGACCTTAATGCAGTAAAGCCATAAACTGAACTCAGAGGGGCTTCAACGGACCCCCAACTCACTCTGGGCTATTCGCAGAACACACACGCAGCAGGAATAGCAAGCAGTTCCCGTCCACAAGTGGCTCTTTGGGGCTGCAAATAAGCTCAGTGGCAGCGCGGATGGTGCGCTGTGAAGAGCCGGCTGAGCCGCATTATCATCCGCACTCCTCAGAAAGAGCTCATACTGAAATCTCTGATTAGAGCTCCGGGTCATTTGGACCCATCCAACAGAGGGTTCATTATGTATAATGACGCCCATTGAAATACGTCTTTTTGGTGGTACTGTTAACTCTGATGGAGCTAGAATAGCAAACGGAGAAGAGATCTTTAGATCAGGACAGAAAGAAAAAAGCAAGGACACATAATGTCATTCAAGTCATCGGCTGCTGCTGTTTTCGGCTGCGGCCATTTCCACAGTCTGGGCATTCTGACCTTCCATATTAGTACTATTCTGTGTTTTATCTACAGACGTGGTGCAGGTTTCGTGAGTATGCTTATGTGGGTATGTTTCATCCCTTTTTTACATGCACATGGACGAATCAGTCAGTCTGCCCAATAAAAATATCATTTAAAAAAGCGTGTTATATTTGTTTACCCTCGACAGAATTCTGACTTGCGATTGGGCAAATGTGTCAAGCCATGTATTCATATGGAGTTTCATTACATATATTCAGATTTTCAATCAATAAATATATAAATAATTTCCATATATATATATATATATATATATATATATATATACACACATCACACACAAAGGAATATCTAAGGAAAATAAGTCAAAAAAATGGAGTTCCAAATGTGACAAAAAAGCTACAAAGAAAATGTGACTCCTAACAACCACCTGGAAGACCTGGTCAACCCCAAAACTGCCCCCATCAGATAAACAGCACTTAAAGCTTTCATCTTTGAGAGAGAGGAGAAAATCAAGCTGCTTCAGATCTGAAAACATCCACAGGTGTTTCTGTCCATCCTTCCACTGTGAGAAGACGACTCAGCGCTGTGGGTCTGAAAGGATGTGTAGCTGTTCAAGAAGAACCTCACTGAGAAAAGGAGACGGACATATCAAACAAAGAAGCTGAACGATGGACTGACCACCCCAGAGTCCAGACCTTAACACCACTGAACGTGTTTGATTACTTCAGAAAATGATCAACCAGCTTCTAAGACTGAACTTTGGAGGTGTGTCTGCAGATTCTTTGAGGAACTGAAAGTGAGGCTCCTGAAAAGAATGGAATAAAGGGAAAGAGTGACATGTTATATTTGTTTATCCTCGACAGCATTCTGACTCGTGATTGGGCAAAAGTTTCAAGCCTGGTAGATCACCCTGGAAATCTGTTTGCAGCATAGAATATTTGACTAGTATTTTATCTGATAGCATTCATGAATTAAATTACATTAAAGTATAAGAGCTTTTTTTTAAATGTATTCAGTGTTCTGTAGAATTTTCATTGCTTTTCATGGTTTATTTAAGAGATGATGTAAAAGCAAAAGGACAAGTAATAAATAAACTGTTTTTTAATGGCCCTGACAACAAACAATGACTGGAATAAGGGTAAGTATATCAAAGCAAAGAATATGCAATTTAAATATTGTGTGAAAAATTTTATGTTGTCCAAAAAAAAGGTAATTTTGAGTGGAAGTCTAGGGAGAAAATGCTTTTCGGCACCAGACTAACCAGGATTTAGCCAATCTAATGCCATTTTTCTATGCAAGTAGGCAGAATTTTTGTCAACAGCTAGAAGTCTAGCTTGCGAGACTACAAGCCAGATTCATGACGTGCTTTCCTTTTTTAAAAAAAAGCTCATTCCTAGTGCTGCTTGAAATATTCAGTGTTTGGCTCTGCGTTTCGTTTTGTCTCACTCCTGCTCCAGTACGAAACAGTGGGAAGGTATTGATGAGGTAGAGCCGCCATCGCTGCCCCTCCTCGGTGGAGTTACTGCTAGAACTAATCGTTGAGTCCCGCTGTTTTCGCTACACATCTCCTCACTCCTCACAGCTCTTTTTCTTTTTTTTATCCGGGGGCCTCGCCTGCTAATCGTTTCCCCAACAGCAGGCGCTGTTTCTGGAGTAATTAAGCCTCCCCCATCCCCTCCAGAACACATTCCAGGGAAATGGCTCTTTAATTCGGCTCTAATTGAAGTGATGACCAGCAGGGGAGCAGGTAGATGCTGGACTTTCGGTAGGGGGGGGAGAGCGGGGGCTTGGGTTGGACTCACGGAGGCATCGACGATGAGAAAGAGCAAAAACTTCTCTCAGCGAGAGCCGCCAACACACCAAGCGCTCCAAACGCTCCTCCATCGACTGCGGGGAATCATCAAGGAAAGTGAGCCTCCCGTAGCACGGCAGCGCTTATTGGCTTTGGAGAGTGTTAATGATTGTTTATTCCTTGTTTTGGGAGAGGTGGGAGCAGGGTTCGGGGGCGAAGTGATTGATCGGCTTCATTTGCCGCGATATCTATCGTTATTGTTAGCGTGGCTGACAGCTGCGCCGCGGGTTTCCCGCGACTAGCCGATGGAGGGAGGGGGGGGGGCTTAATAAGAGGAACCATTTGTAAATATGATTTATTTATTCGAGGGTTATTAGAGGCTGCCGCCCGCTTTATTTGTTTTGCGTTTTGCGGCGCAGCACGGGAGACGTCTGAAGCTTCGCTGCAGCTTTTCGGTGACAGCTTGTTTTGCGGCGTAATAACAGGCGGCGCCGCAAAAACCGCCACTTTCACGCTCACTTTACCAGAGACGACGGAGGGAAAATGAGGAGGAGAAAAAATATAAAAAAAATAAAAAAAAACCCACACACAACGACTTAAGTGGGAGCTGTAAGTGTCACCTGCACTCCCCCCGTCTACCACTGACAAGCCTGACAGCTCAGATGCCAGGAAGATCCAGGCAGGTTTAGCTCCGATAGCAGTGCCTGCTGCTGTCTCTGAATACGGTGGGCCAGTTTTGAGTTATGCCTGCCTGTCACTCAGACGCCGTTGAGGGATCTTCAGAGACAGGCGGGTAAAAATAGCTCGCGTTTCGGAGCGTCTCTGTCAACCGCTTTACGGGGGTTTGGTTTTAGACAAAGTATGAGGGACGTCAGCTGCACCGAAACAGACTCATAAACAAAGCCGCTCTGCCAGGATATCCACTCCAAAGCAGCGACGGCCTGACAGCTCCTAAGCGCCTGCAAAAAAGGGACGCAAACTCTGTAGAGCTCTTCAGACATGTTTACATTACCCATCGAATCCCATGGAATCAATGTTTTCAACAATATAAAACCAGATAAACGATTGTGGTGTTTGTATTTTACAGTCCAGAGTTGTACAGAAATTTGTGTCCAGAATGAACTGGACTCACAGTGACTAAGACAGCTGTACACTCTCAGAAAAAAAGGTACCCTTCAAGGGTCCTTCAGTACCTTTAGCCAAGGAACATAACTACCACACACCCCGTCTCGTCTCCAGGCTTTTATTTTAGTTCTGTTTTAAAACATTCGGTTACGAAAAGGTACAAATACGAACTTTTCACCTGGAAAAAAGCATTTAAGGTTCAAAACTGGACCTTAAAACCACTGTTGGGGGCTCCCGAGCGGCACAACCGTCTATCATCAGGAGATCACGAGTTCAATCTCTGGTGATGCTACAGCCGTCCGTGGCCGGGAGTCCAAGAGAGGGCAGTTGTCCTTGCTCTCTGTGTGGGAAGGACGGCCCCTCTTCTCACCCATCACTCAATGCGATACTAGTCAGCGTGGGCAACTGTTAGCTGATGTAACAGCACTGGTGGTTGGTGTCTCCTCCGAGCGTGTTCACTTTTCCAATGACGTTGCATTCACGGCAGTTGGATAAGATGTGGTGGCGCTTCACAGGTCTCAGAGGAAGACTGTGCTAACCTTCACCCTCCTAGCGCCGGTAGTGTCGCGGGATTGGGGGAGTCCTAACTAGCGGGTGGAACTGGAGACGACTAAATTGGGGAGAAAACTTTTTTAGTGTATAGCACTAAAAAAGTTGATATCCAGAATGCCTCATGTTTCAAAAGTGATCAAACTTCAAGGCAGATAAAGTGATAAACAACAACAATAAACACATACATTACAGTATATCGTTTATCATTTAATAACATTGTTTTTTTCCTGAGAAACTTAATATATTGCGCAACACATCTATAAATATGAGATTTTAGTCTATATTGTCTGTTACACTTTAAAAAAAGTTATTGGAAATATGACTTTTGAATGCCAGTAAATAATAATGTGATATACTGAGGGTTCTTTTTTCCAAACTCTTGGTCAGTTTGGGCCCAAACGCACCGCTCGCTTTAAGACGACGACACAAAGCACCCGGGACCTCAGCGATTCAGCACTTTGTTGCTTTGTTTGCAAATCAGTCATGGCTGTGACCTTGCCAGATCACTTTCTGTTGTGTTAATGCTTTCCCCTGATTATTTGGAAATTCAGCTGTGCCCTCTGAGCGTCGGGGAAGACGGGGGTTCAATCCGCTCTTCATGGGCAGCCCTGCACCCCCCACTGAGCTTTTTATTCTCAGTTTTGATTTGCATCAGGAACTGGAAGGTTTCTCAGTTGTGTCACATTAGGAAAGACTAATGAATGAGCTCAGGAAACGAGGAGAAGTTCTGCATAATGACTGTATCTGATAAACTGTTCACAGCCTCCTGAAAAACACTTGCTTCCCTACAGAACCTTGCAGTGGATGCTTTTTGCATGAAGAACCTTTCAAAACCTCCACATAGGTGTCAGGCCTGTAGGAAAACCCTAGTCAGACCATCATTATAGAACATTTATATTTTTAAATGGAGACCCTTTAAACTTTTAAAAAGTCCTCAAACATTTTATCCATTGAAAGGTACTTCAGGGAACCAAACGTGTTCCATGGTGTCGCTCCAAAGAACCCTTTTGGCTCCTTTATTTTTAAGAGTGTCTATGGAAACGGAGAGGTGTTGAACAGAGGTGAAGATATTTCTTACGTCAACTTCTGGACACCCAGCATGTCCTTCCCTGAGATCTAATCATGCTAGACTTATTTTCAGACAGCACTGTTGATAATAAAGGCACCAAAAATGGTTCTTTGTTACGGGGGTCCAGAAAAGCCATGAGGTAGTTATAATTTTCTAGACTGTTATTTTGAGATAATTATCTTGTTATTTCAAGATAACAGAATTGTTGCCTTGAAATAACCAGTTACTTATATTGTTATCTCAAAATAACAGAAGTTGTTATCTTAAGATAACATGTTATTTATCGTGTGATCAAGATAAAGTTGTTGTCTTGAGATAATGAGTTATTTATCTTGTTATTTCAAAATAACAGAATTATCTTGAAACTGTTATCGGACTGTTACGTCACTGATCCCTTCTTTGCCACTATACACCCTTTAACTGCTGCTGCACTCAGCACTTTAACTTCAGACTCATACTTTGCACAATGTAAAGGTTACAGGTATGACTGTGTGTGTGTGAGTGTGTGTGTGTGTGTGTGTGTGTGTGTGTGTGTGTGTGTGTGAGTGAGTGAGTGATGGTAGGAATGCATGTTTTATTTTATTTTTATTTTATTTTATTCACTACATGTAATTGTCTGTCTGGTACTGTGCACTGTGAGCTCCTTCCTTGTATGTATAAGCAAACCTGGCCAATGACGCCTGATTCTGATTCTGATAGAAATAACAAGTTGCTTATCTTGTTATCTCAAAATAACAAAAGTTGTTATCTTAAGATAATGCATTGATTATCTTGGGATCTAATGATAACAAAGTTGTTATCTTGAGATAATGAGTTATTTATCTTGTTATTTCAAAATAACAGAATTATCTTGAAATAACAAGTTACTTGTCTTGTTATCTCAAGATAACAAAATTTTTATCTTGAAATAATAAGTTACTTGTCTCGTTATTTCAAGATAACAAAATTTTGATCTTGAAATAAGTTACTTGTCTTGTTATTTCAAGATAACAAAATTTTGATCTTGAAATAAGTTACTTGTCTTGTTATTTCAAGATAACAAAATTTTAATCTTGAAAACAAGTTACTTATCTTGTTATCTCAAGATAACAATCCAAAAAATTACAGCAACAGATCATGGCCTCTCTGGACTTCCGTTTTGCATCATGCCATAGAAGAATGACTTTTGGTTCCCTAAAAAACCTTTCAGAAAATGCTTCTTTAGAGAATGAGATAAGTGAGTGTAAGAACATTTTAAAGTTCAAAGAACCACCACATAATGTAAAGGTTCTAGAGAGCACCATAAAATTGTAAGATTCTTTAAATCTTAAAAAGCTCTTGTGGATGTATAGTTCTAAATTTTGTCAAATTTTACTTGAACCCTACTGCATAATATTGACATAACCATTCCATAAACATGTCATGGCACATGTATGCTGTCATAAGTTATAATGACCGATTTTGTTGATTATGTTCAGTAATATAACAGCATCATGTTACCATTAGCAGTAATGTTCATTACAAAAGCTATAACGTTTGATGTTATGATGGCGGAATAGAGCCGACATATCAAACATTATGTCATCTGTTATGACAATTACTTCTGCTGCAAAAATCCTTATTTTATAAATGTGAAGGTTCTTCATGTTGAGCATGTCATTTAAACATGGTTCTTCTAAGAGCCATCCAAGGAGAAGTTCTTTAGGCAACCAAAAGTGGTTCTTCTATGGCAGCGGGTCTCAGTTCTGCTCCTGGAGAACCGCTGCTCTGCATGTTGTGGTGTTTTTACAGCTCCAACACACCCAGTTCACCTCAGGAAGGGCTTATTAATTAGTTCATTGGTTGGATCAGGTGTTTTGGGAGCATGGGACACTAAAATGAGCAGGACGGTTGAACTCCATGACCAGGACTGAGAACCACAGGTCTGTGGCTCTGATCCAAAAAGCTGTATTTTTCAGAGTGAGAGATGGGGACTCGAGTCAGCAACTCTGATTCGTGTCTTACTCAAGCTGCATGTTGACTGACTTCCAGCTCGACTCCGAATTGCCCTTAACTGACTCATGACTCCACTGTTGTACAACCTCATCTGCATAACTGACCCTCCTGATGCTGCTGACCTGTTTACTCAGAGCCATAACTTCACCTGCTCTTATGTTACAGTTTGCTATCTGGTGTTGACCAGAGGAGGATGGGTTCAACTTTGAGTCTTGGTTCCTCTCCAGGTTTCTTCCTTCTGCTCTTCGGGAGTTTTCCCTGGCCACTGTCGCCATTGCCGATGCTCATGGGGGCTCGGACCCGGAATGTTCTGTAAAGCTGCTTTGGGACAACACCTGTTGTAAAAAGCACTGTATAAATAAGCTTCGACTGACTTAACTTGACTCTGACTCAAGGCTAAAGGCACGTGAAATTTCAGCCTGACAAAAAAACTGATTAAATTAGAAGCACTAACTTTAATGAACCCTTCTGTTTCCAACCTTATGGGTGACTTCGTCGGTTTTACCTGCCGTCATGCGCTGCCTTTACTGCAGTGATGTTTACCTGCAGCTCACAGCTGCATCAAGTTCAACACGGCTTCAAATAATGAGTCTTTAATTTTAGAAAAACCTTCAGTCTGAGGGAACCGAGGCACTATATGCAGTAAATGTGGTGTTTAAATGAATGAAGCAAAACTTGAAACTGTTAAACTGTTTCTCGCATGTAGTCTGGATAGCAGGTATGATAGTTAGCACACTAGCTTTAATGTTTACTGTCACAGAAGCTGAATCAGAATAGAATCAGACTCAGAATCACACTTCAGAGACACAAGATTGAACTCGGACTCAAGACTCGACACAAACTCACAAAGATTTGCACCCCGGTGAGTCAAGACTTAACTCAGACTCGCACCCCAGTGACTTGAGACTCGGACTCGCACGCCGGAGACTTTGTATTTAACTTAGACTCCCAACCCTGAAACTCAAGACTTGACTTGGATTCGCAACCCAAGAACCTGTGACTTGACTCAGATTCACAACCCAGAGACTTGAGATCCAGACTCGTACCACAAAGAATCAAGACTCGACTTGGACTTGCACAGATATGCACCACAGTTAGTCAAGACTTAAATCAGACTCGCACCCCAGTGACTTGAGACTCGGACTCACTTACCGGAGACTTTATATTTAACTTAGACTCCCACCCCTGAAACTCGAGACTTAACTCGGATTCACAACCCGGAGACTCAGGATTCGGAATCAAGACTCAACTTGGACTCACATCTCAGTGTTTCCAGACTCAACTCAAACTCGCACCTCAGAGACTTGACTCAGACTCACAACCCAGAGACTTGAGATTTAACTTAGATTCACACCCGTGAAACTCGAGACTTGACTCGGACTTGCAATGCAGAGATTCGTGACTTGAACTGGACTAAGACCCCAGTGACTCAAGACTCAGACTTGCACTCCACAGTCTTGACTTGGACTTACAGCATGAGACTTGAGACAACTTGGACTCGCAGAGCCTTGAGACTCGATTCAAACTTGCATCTCAGAAGCTCAAGACTCGATTTAGATTTGCACCTCTGAGACTCAAGACTCAACTTGGACTCGCAACCCAGAAACTCGAGACTCGGACTCACACCACAGAGAATCAAGAATCAACTTGGACTTGCAACTCAGAGACTCCAGACTTGACTCAAACTCACACCCCAGAGACTTAAGACTAGACTCGGATTCACACCTCAGAGACTCGAGACTTTACTCAAACTCGTGCCTCAGAGATTCCAAACTCAACTTGGACTTCAGACCATGGACCTCAGATACTTGAGAGTCAACACAGACTCACACCTCAGAAACTCCAGACTCGACTTGGACTCATACCTCAAAAACTCCAGGCTCGACTTGAACTCACACCTCAAAAACTCCAGACTCGACTTGGACTCACACCTCAAAAACTCCAGACTCGTCTTGGACTCACACCTCAAAAACTCCAGACTCAACTCGGACTCACACCTCAGAGAATCGAGACTTGTTTTGGACTCGCACCTCAGAAACTCCAGACTCGACTTGGACTCACACCTCAAAAACTCCAGACTCGTCTTGGACTCACATCTCAAAAACTCCAGACTCGTCTTGGACTCACACCTCAGTGACTTTAGACAATGACTTCAGACTCAACTCTAACTCTAACAGATCTGCGACTCGACTTGCATGAATCATCTTGTGAATATTTGAGTGATTTCACTGCAAATCGCCCTCTATTGTTTTATTGTATTTAGCCCTGAAGGTCTTAGGGAACAATATTTTGTTCGACTGCATGTTTATTTACAAATGTGATGACAATAAAATTCTCCTTAATCTTAATCTGGACTTTATTATTCATACACTTTACGTATGATCTACACTAGTATTTGTTTACTGAAAACATTAGCGTGGCTGTAAACTGAATATGGTTTATAACTGTTGGGTTACAAATCCTCGCAGATTCTTCATTTTCCTACTGTTTTCAGATTTTGTGCATAGCTCTGGAAAAGATCATCCACACCTTTCCTCATTCCATCCTGTAAGACAACATGTAAGCGACTCAATACAAGCCACATAAAAATGATCTCAGTTTTGTCTGCTGGAGGTCAGATGCCCCAAATCAAACTCAACAGCAGGCACCTACCACCCTCTAGTGGCAGCTTGAGGAACTGCATCAGCTCAGTTTTCCCATTTCAGAAGTGCTCCTTTCGCTCCAAAGCATTATTGGCTTGGCAATTCCCAGACACGCCTCTTCGGTAGAGGACAGCTGGCATTCTTCATGTGGCCTGTGAAATATGCAGCAGGCTTCTGAGCAGAATAAGGAGCCTGGCTGCCCTGGGCCATGAGCTTCAGCACTAATGCATGGGTGCCAACACTGGAGGTGACCCGTTCCCTCCCACTGTTTGTATTACTATGTAAAATAAATCGATGTCCTCCAGAGCAGCGTATCTCCGGGGAGAGGAGTGAAGCTCTGCGCCTGTCCGTGTATGTATGTGTGTGCGTACCGGATCTGTTACAAGCTCGGGACGCATCGCGGCTCTGAAATACAGCGGAGAGGAAAAGGGGGCCGGACTCCAGACATTAAAGTGATTAATTGAGAGGTGTCAAAAGGAAGGTCTTCAGACGGGCTGTAGTTTTTAAAGGCAATCCATTACCACAATTTAGGAGTTGGGAAATGCATCGGGACGGCCTTGGAGAGAGAGAGAGAGAAGAGAGAGAGAGAGAGAGAGAGAGAGAGACAGAGACAGAGAGAGAGAGGGAGAGAGAAAAAAAAATCAGGACTGAGAAGACTTGAGAGTAAGAGAGTGATACAGTGAGAGAGAGCATGAAAAAATGAAAGCAAAAACAAAGAGAGAGAGAGGAAAGGGAGTGAGATGAAAGTGTGCATGAGTGTGCAAAAGAGGAAGAAAGGAGAAAGAAGAGAAAGGAGAGAGAGAGAGGATAGATACATAGAGAGAAAGAGACAGTGGGAAAAAAGGAAAATAGATCAAGAGATAAGAAAGACTGAAGAACAGAAAAAGTAAAAAAGGAACACAGATAGAAAGGGCAGAGAAAGGAGAGAGATATAGAGAAAGAGAAAGAAAAAGAAAAGAGTGAAAAAGGAGAGAGAGAGAGAAAAGACAGAGGAGAGAGAGGGAGAGAGACAGAAAAAAGAGAAATTAGAAATATATAAATATAGAGAGAGAAAAAGAAAGAAAAGGGATAGAGAAAGGAAGAGAGAGAAAGGAGAGAGAGAAAGAATGAGAGAAAGGAAAAACAGATAAAGAGAGAGAGAAGAGTGAGATAAAGAAAGGAGAAAGAGAAATAGTGTGCATGAGTGTGCAAAAGAGGAAGAAAGGAAAGACAAAGGAGAGAGAGATGATAGATACATAGAAAGAAAGAGAGAAGGAGAAAAGAGGGAAAGAGATTGAGAGATTGGAAAGAGAGAGAGAGAGAGAGAGAGAGAAAGGAGAGAGAGATAGAGAGAGAGAGAGAGAGAGAGAAAAAGACAGGAGCGAGCGAGAGAGAGAGAGAGAGAGAGAGAGAGAGAGAAAGGAGAGAGAGATAGACAGGAGTGAGCGAGAGAGAGAGAGAAAGAAAAAAAAGAGAGAAAGGAGAGAGAGAGAGAGAGAGAGAGAGAGAGAGAGAGGGGAGAGATAGAGAGGTTTCCTTCCTCAAGGTCAGTGTGGTGTTCCGTGTTTCGTGTTCTGCTGCGTCTCTGTGGGAGAACAGTAATCAATTCCTCCGTCTGAAGGAGAACAGGATGAGAACGAGTCTCTCACAGAAAGACTGATGAGAGTCGCTACAAACACTGATCAATAATCTTCATAACACAGAAAAAAAAACAATAAATAAAGGTCGTAATCGATGACCTGCAGCGGCAACGTGAGGCGCTAAATCCACTCAGACTGCTTCCCATATTATTCAGATCAGAGAGAGAGAGAGAGAGAGAGAGAGGACAGAGAAGAGGAAGAGATGAACAGAGGAAAAGCGAAGAAAAGAGAGATAAAAGAGAGAGAAAGAACAGAGAGCAGAGAGAGAGAGAGGAGAGAGAGTTATTATGTTACTATTATTATTATTATTATTATTATTTGTTATATCTCTATAATAGAGAAGTTGCTGTTCTACATGTTTTTACTATCAGTGCTTATTTTGTCTAAATATTGATTTAATATGATGAAATTTTGACTTCTCAACAAAATCTTACCTAGTATGTCAAAATAATCACCTACGTTCTGAAAATGTTGACTTCAAAAATTGTTTGTTTTTTTAAAATGCGACTCATTATTTTGACGTTTGGGTCAGAAATGATTTCAGACTTGATTCCACAAAATTTGATCCAGCACTTCAAAATGATTATTTATTTTCTCAAACCTTCAACATTGAATGTCAAAACAAGTTGTTTTCTGTAAATGTTGCCTTAGCCTGTCAGAATAATAACATACTTTCTCAGAATTTAAACTTGTAATGTGTAAATAATGACCTCAAAATCTGGACAAAATAAATAATTACATTTGTAAAATGTGACTGAATAGAGATTCAGAGCGGTTTGGTGTGAAACAGCTCAGATGTCTTTACAGTGGTGGTGATAGGAACCAGGCGTCGCCATGACTACAACACTAATATAGACATTTAATTTACTATCCAGAACCACCAGTGAACCTACACGAGTCTTCTGAGCTTATATGGAATGTTGATGATGGAAAATAGTGGAAAATCTGAAATAATTAGAAAAAATAGAAAAAAAAAGTTTTCTTTGAGGACTATTTTGCCTCACAGTGCAATATTGCATATTATGTATCCCTCCACCATCAATGGACCTTAAAATATATGTTTAAGGCCAAAATCTTCTCAAAAGTATTGTAAAACAGTGTCTCAAACATTAGGCAGTGAATTCATGACCATAACATTATCTGTAAATGGAACCAGACACTTATATCAGACACACAGACTTAAAACAATTAAAAAGTGTCTGGAAATAAGTTACATAATCTTATAATATTATGGCAACCATTGAAAAATGAGAAATATTAGATATATTGACCAGATTTAAGGTAATTTCAGTTATCAAGATATGTCAAAAATACAAAATCTTCCCAAAACCGTCGTAAATCAGTGAGTTTACATGCACTTAATAATCCGATAACTGCAGAAAATCAGATTTTGTCAGTAATCTGATCAGATAGATTTCTAGATCAGATCAGATTTCGGCTTTGCAACCAGCCAAAAAACTCACAGAAGAAGACGTGAAGTAAACGTAACGTAAAACTCAAACTTCATGCAGCAGCTTTTTTTAAAACGAGTCACTTTACCTGAAAATATGAACAAACATCATCTAGAAGATGAAAAATATTTAAATCCTTCATTTCATCAAACATGTATTTGGCTTCAGCGTCGCTCCAAAAGTGTTTTGCTGCGTCTCGCAGCGACGCTGCTCGCTTATTTCCGGTACCACCGTCTGTTTTCACACATGCTCAGACTGAGAAATCCGAAAGAAATCAGAGTAAGAGTTCACAGCACTGAGAAATCTGACTACTGAGCTCAAATCCAGCTTCTTTATCAGATTTCCTAATCAGATTTATAGACCTTACTCTGATCTAAGAAATCAGAGTTTGCTGTTTACATGACCATTTGAATAATCAGATAACTGGAGAAATCAGATTATGATCGGATTATTGAGTGCATGCAAACACACCCAATGACCTCATCAGGCAGTGAATTCATAACCATTTCATGTAGTAACTTTCTGTGAGGGAGCTTTTAGAGGTGGACGTCTGGTTCCTATCACCACCACTGTGAACAGTTCTGACTCTAAGATTCTCTAGAATTAATCTATACTGGTTGACTTTGTTTACATCTAAATGAGTGCATTACTCTGATCTGCACCACAGCTGCGAATAAAAGACAAAGAAAGCGAATGAGAGATGAATGGGGGGCTAATATCTGAACTGTTCTATGTTTCTGAGAGGGGTCCTGCTCGGGGGGGGTGGGGGGGTGGAGGGTGTGTCTGGCTCTGGAGAGATAAGGGGAGCGAAGCTGGGGAAGATTTCAGAGATAAAGAGGTTTTGACTTGAGGCCACCTGACAGGCCGGCTCTGGCGGATCCTGTGGCTTTCTCAGCTCCGGCAGGTGAAGCTGCGTCTTTTCTCCGGCGGGGCTGGATTAGGGCTGAACTCATACACGTCTCAGTGCGGCCTCAGCTCCACATACTCTCAGACGCATTCAGCTCTGCTAATGCAGCTCCATTTTCCCCCGCGGTGCTGCAGATATGGACGCTGGTCCTCAGGTCTCACCGTACAGCAGAGCTTTCTCTGCTTTTAGACCAATTATTTTATTATAATTGAAACAGCAACAGATTAACAACAACAATAATAATAATAGTAGTAATAGGTCAAAAGCTGAATTCTACACACATTAAAAAGAAGGTTTGGTAACACTTTCTATGAATGTCGCTTTTGTAAGCATCTATAAACACATTTTTAACATGTTATAATGTATTCATAAGGCATTATAAACATGGTTATAAATATTTAGAAAAATGAATTACACTGAATTACACTTTATAGCCATGTTTATTATACATTAGGAATTGTTAATAGAATACATATCGTGTTAATAACATGTTATAATGTCAGTGCCAAAGAAGTCAGTCCCAGCTTGGAGAGCGTAAAGTAAAGACAAATACACCTTTGTAAACATCTATAAACGCATTCATAACATATTATAATGCATTCATAAGGCATTATAAACATAGTTATAAATATTTCTAAAAATGCATTATACATTATAGCCATGTTTATTATGCATTATGAATTGTTAACATAATGCATTATAAGTACTGTTCATAACAAATTATAAGAGCTCATAAGTCGTATTTGTCCGCTCTAAGTAAAGTGAAGCGTACTGTACTAAAGCCTCCTCCAGTGTTAAGAGTGAGGCTTCAAGTTGAAGTATTTACTGAAGGATTTACTGAAACACTAAAACATTCACAGTAAAGCACATTACAGGCTTCAAATGTCAGAGTTTAAACTAGAGCTGCCATCAGTGTTTTACCCAATGTGGGAAAGGTAATGTACACCACCGTTAGCTTGGTATTTGTCTTTACTTTACGCTCTCCAAGCTGGGACTGACTTCTTTGGCACTGACATTATAACATGTTATTAACACTATTTATAATGCATTATATTAACAATTCATAATGTATAATAAACATGGCTATAAAGTGTAATCCAGTGTAATTCATTTTTATAAATGTTTATAATCATGTTTATAATGCCGTATGAAGGCATTATAACATGTTATAAATGTGTTTATAGATGCTTACAAACGAAACATTGATAGAAAGTGTTACCCTATTTTCTTTACTAAAGAACCCTTGAAGAACCATCTTTTATAGGAGTGCACACTTTTTTTATTTCAGATAATTAAATAACCATGTGCAGCTCTTTGCTCTCATGGCTGTTTAGTTATCTGTGGTTTTAATCCGCATTTATAATTTGGCAAAACAGCATCTTCAGTTTAAATATCTCGAAAGAAACTGTACAACAACTAACCTTTTCCACTGCAGCAAATCTGCTGAATCCATCTGTGATTCTAAAACTCACCGTTAAACTTTCAGAAACAGTACAGTTTACATTAAGTAACACCAAGAAAGATAGAAGAAGGATGAAGAGAAGAAAGAGAGAGGGGGGAGGAGAGAGTGAGAGAGAAAAGAGACAAAGAGAGTGAGCAAGGGAGTAAAGCGAGGGAGAAAAAGGAAAGAGACAGAGAGAGAAAGAAAGGAAAAGGACAAGAGAAAGGAAGAGAGACAAATGGGAGAAAGGGGGGGTAAGAGAGTAAAAAAGGGATAAATATATAAGGAGGGAGAGATCGAAAAAAGGAAAAGGATGAGAGAAAGAAACAGACAAAGGGTGAGAGAAAACAAGAGAAAAGAGAAAAAAGAAAAAGACAGAAAAGAAATGAGAGAGTGAAAAGAGAAAGAGAAGAGAGAGTGAGAGAAAAAGAGACAGAAGGAAAAGAGAAAAAGGAGAAGAGAGAGAAAAAGAGAGTGGGGGCAGGTGAGCAAAAAAGGGAGTGTAGAAAGAGGGAAAGATAGAAAGAAAGAAAAAGAATGAGAGAAAGAAACAGATCAATGAAGGGCGAGCGAGAAAGAGAAAAAGAGAGGATGAGAGAAAATGAGAAAGAGAAAAAAGATAAAAGAAATAATGACAGAAAAGGGTTGAGAGAAAAATAGAGAGAGAAAAAGAGAAAGAGAGAAAGAGACAAAGAAAAGAAAAAAGAAGAAGAGAGAAAAAGAGGAGGGACAAGCGAGTAAAAAAAGATATAAAAGTAGGAAGAGAGAAAGAGAGAAAGCAAAGAGAAAAATGGAGAAAGAGAAAAGAAAAAGAGAAGAGAGAGAAAGAGAAGGGGAACAAGAGTAAAGAAAGGGATGAAAGTAGAAGAAGAGAGAGAAAGAAAAAGGATAGGAGAGATAGAAAGAGGAACAGAGAGAATATGTAGAGATAGAATGAGAGAGAGGGACCAAAAATGGAAAGAGCGAGAGAGAGCGCGAGAGCGCGAGAGCGAGAGAGCGCGAGAGAGAGAGGATGAATTCCAGACAGCAGGTTAATGCCACCCAGTCAAACTCCAGCAAGCCTGCAGAGCCTGAAGGAGGGCGAGCGAGCAGCTGTCAGTCCGTCTGAGATGATAATCTCTCTCTCTCTCTCTCTCTCTCTCTCTCTCTCTCTCTCTCTCGGCCATGCAGTCTGCCATCTTTACATTAGTGAGAAAAGGCCAATGCAGCCTGACAGCTACAAATGAGGCTGCCGCCTGAGACATCTCCCACCCCCCACACACACATCCCTCCACCTAAACCCACTCTGACGGCTTTAATCCCACCAAAATAACCTGCCCTCCGCACTCTTCTCATACAGAGAGAGAGACAAAAGAGAAACGTAAGAGGTTACAGAGCACAGAGCAGGTGGGAATCAGCAGAGACCCCACAATGCATATATTATCAGCAGTGGTGTAGTTTATGATGGGGACGCTGGGGACATAATAATATAATAATAATAATAATAATAATTTTTATTTATATAGTACTTTTCATGCTGGTGGCAGCTCAGACTGCTTTACAGACAGGTGATAAAGCCTAACAGTAATACAAGAATTTATAAGTATTAATTTAGAATCATAAGAAAAAGACATATATCAAATTAAAAGATAAACACCATGAGATTGAGTTTTAATGAAGCGCTGAGTTAAAGAGACACGTTTTTAGATGTTTATTAAAAGTGAACAGTGAGTTTGACTGTCTAATAAAAGGTGAACTGAGCTCCACAGTTTAGAAGCAGAATAACTGAACGAGCCTCTCCACGTTTTTGCAGAAGGTCAGTATCTGCAGATCTTAGATTATGTGCTGGAACATAAACAGACAGACACTCTGTGATGTAAGCGGTGCTTTAAAGTCATTAAGAGCTTTTAAAACTAGTAGCAGAACTAAAATCTGTCCTGAACGATACAGGCAGTGCAGCTCATTCTAAATGGGAGTGATCTGATCTCACTGTGTTGTTTATGTTAGGATGCTGATGCGTTTTGTACGAGTTGTAAAGGATGTATTGTTTTCTTATGAAGTCCAGTAAGAAGATCATTACAGTGATCAACTCTGCTAATACATCAAACAGAATGTGTCTTAAAGTTGTATAATGAAGCAAATGAAGACAATATATACGTTTAACCGACACATCATCACTCTCCTCTCCTTCTCTCATTCCAGACGTCTTACGCAAATGAGCTGAGTGATGACCAATCGGATTGTTGACATTTGGTGCCGTAGCTGATTATGTCATACCCACAGCCACACGCTGAGATTTAACGCTGGCTGTGTTTACATGCAAAGATTTTTGCCAATCTGATTGAATACATTCCGATTATAGATTTAGACTGAGGTGTTTTTATCTCACTCTACTCAACAATCTGATGGAAAATCTCTGTTTACATGCTCACTACAAGTAATCCCATCCAAAATTACACGCATGCATAAAGAACCACTTAGTGTAGACGTTACCATGACAACCAGCATCACGTGAGTCCAGTCAGAGTGAGATGAGCAGCAGTGAGCAGTGCTTGTGTTTTTAATTGCTTTAAAATGATGTCAGACTCAGGAAAACGTCCTTCACATGTCCTTATTAAAGAAGGCCGAGAAGAGGACGTCGTGTTCTGAGACACATAAGCTGGACGTCCGTCCCACCGCCGTCTTTTAAAGATCAGAGCGAAAACTTCGTCTCCTCTGCAGACCAGTTTCTGCTCCGCCATGTAGAACGGTATAAACTTTCACTATAACGTAACGAACATGATCAGAACAGACTTAAACTTTCCGATAGGGAATGTAATCAGATACAGGCGTTTACATGGATATTATTCTTCTATTTAACAGATTATTTACAGGATTACCCACCTCCATCCGTCAGATAGAAACTGTATTCTGAATGGCCTGAATCGGACTAGACTATTCCAATTGAGCTATTAGTCAGATTATTAACGGAACATCAGCCTGCATGTAAACGTGGCTACTGAACTGCAGTCTGAGTGGGAGATATAACGGTTGAGAAAAACTTTATTATTACATTAAATGATTCCTTTTGAATTTAAAGAGCAGTGAGTCTCATTCACCAAAATTTTCCTGAGTTTGTTCTTAAATGTGTTCTTGAGAAAGATCCTACGTAAAACTCTACGTCAGATTCATGACGTGTTCTTAAAGCGCAGAACTGTTCTCACCTTTGTGCTCTTGAGTGTGTGTAGATTCTGTTCTTACCTAAGAACAAATCCCAGATAAGAAAACATTGGTGAATATCAGGTAAGTGGGTTTTAAGAAGAAGTTTTTCTTAAGAACAGTTGGTGACTGAGGCCCAATATTTGGCTGTTTTGGGACTCTGAACTGGCCTGTAACTCCACATAGACTTTTTTTTGCATCCCAACCTGCTTGTGTTTGAGGTTTTGCTAGTGACCACCAGTGCTGGTTTGCGTTGGTTTTCTAGCAGGGCTGTAGCCTCCTGAGATCCAAACACCCGAGTACAGGTTTGATTAAACTAACTGGTGCTCTGCTATCACAAGTACAGACAATAACAACCCATATAAATTAGAGTAAAGTGGACTGATTGTTGTTGGAGTGACAGAAAGCTGAAATGGAACCTATACTGCAGTGTTTTAAGCTGCAGCCTGGTAGGCTAAGCTAACATGAAAGCACAAGGCCTCCCACTGCAGTACAGGCTCAGTTTCAGCAACTGATGTTCAAAGACCGGCCGTTTAGAGGATAAAGAATCTGAGAGCATGCTGAGAGAGCGGTGTTGGAGTGACAGCTGGAATCAAACGTGTTTTGTGGTGGATGGTGGGTTTAGGTACTGGGCTGTTAGCAGTGAGCCACTCATAATGGCACAGAAGGGCTCTACAGTGGAAAAGAGGCTACTAACGTCCCTCCAACCAGCATAGAGTCCTTTACCATTCCAGAGTGATGGCTTATGATGCATGTAATGAGCCGTTGATGAAATCTGAGACATCCTGTGGTTCATTTCATTTCTTACATTTTATTTCTATTATTTATTTACTTATTATTTTAATTATTCTTATTAGTTTAACTAATTTAAATAGTTATTTCATACTGGACTGTTTTAAAGCACCTCACTTTAAAGAGACTATTAAACACTATCACAGCAGCATGTATCAGAATAATGGACATGTAAAGACTACATGTGACTTGCCTGATGAGAGGCCACTATAGGAGTGGGAGCCCAGGTGAGCTCGTTCCTTTCTGGGTCCGGAAGAGTCCATTGTGATCCAGGGGAGGGGGGGCCTGTGAAGAGAGACACCTGTGTAAAGATAAAAGCTGATCTAGTTGTACAATCAAATGCTACCATGACATCTGTGTATAAACGTATCTATGTAAGTAGAATGAATGTGACTGTGACAATGTATGATTATGAATATGCCTTTTATTCTAAGCTCTATTCAGCCAGAGTATAGACATGGGTTGGCCCAGATCGTGGGTGGGAGGGGCCAATCACTTAAAAGGATAGGAGGTTAGTTCTAGTTAGCTCTTGATGGTGGGAGTTTTGAGAGGTGCTGCAGCCCCAGACTTAGAGATGTTGGATAGCTCCTTTTTCCATGAGCATAGTATAACTGTCTGAAGTCGATCTCGTATCAAAGAGGTTATTCTTCAACCGTTTAAGTTCTTTTAATTCCTTTTTGTTCTTGTGAGTGTAAATAATTGTGTGTGGCTTTAACAAACTGAGAACTTTTGGGACGTAAAGATGGAGTTGTTGTCATGGTTCTGCTTCTGGGGCCTCTGATACACTTGACCCCTCAAGTGGTAACACCATAACAGTACCTACATAACAATATAACGATGTAACCTGAATATGAACTATTGATTATTTTGTGAGCTATGAAATTTTTAAAAATCAATATGCAGTAAACAAAACAGAGAAAAAAAACTGATGCATGATGCTGTGATGGACGCCGAGCACTGACAATGAATAAGAGAACAGTTCTGTCCTGTGAGCCGAGATAAAGGAATCAACAGCTGAACACACGTAGCTGTGGAGGTTATGGGCCGTGTGCATGGAAAAATGAGGATTACACAAAAAAAAAAGAAATGAGAGAGAGAGAGAAATGTGTAGCGATTGTAAGAAAGTGGAGTGAGAGAGAGGGGAAGAGAGAGAGAGGGAGGGAGGAGAGCTGAGAGAAAGAGAAAATAGAGAGGGGAAAAGAGAGAAGTGGAGAGAGAGAGTGAGAGGAGAGTGGAAAGAGGGAGAGAGAGAGAGAGAGAGGAGAGGGAGGAAAGTGGAGCGAGAGAGGGAAAGAGAGAGAGAGAGGAGGGGAGGAGAGTGGAGAGAGAGAATGGCAAAGAGAGAGAAATGGAGAGAGAGGAGGGAGGGAGAGGGAGGGAGGAAGGAGAGAGGGAGGGAGGGAGGGAGGAGGGCAAGAAAAGTGAGTGAGAAAGAATAGAGAGAAGTGGAGAGAGAGTGAGAGGAGAGTGGAAAGAGGGAGAGAGAGAGAGGAGGGGGAGGAAAGTGGAGCGAGAGAGGGAACAAGAGAGAGAGAGGAGGGGAGGAGAGTGGAGAGAGAGAGAATGGCAAAGAGAGAAGTGGAGAGAGCGAGAGGAGGAGAGAGGGAGGCAGGAGGGCGAGGAGAGAGGAGGGGAGGAGGGCAATGAAATTGAGTGAGAAAGAAGAGAGAAGTGGAGAGAGAGTGAGAGGATAGTGGAAAGAGGGAGAGAGAGAGAGGGGGAAAGTGGATCTAGAGAGGGAAAGAGAGAGAGAGAGAGAGGAGGGGAGGAGAGTGGAGAGAGATAGAGTGGCAAAGAGAGAGAAGTGGAGAGAGCGAGAGGAGGAGAGAGAGAGAGGGAGGGAGGAGGGCAAGGAAAGTGAGTGAGAAAGAATAGAGAGAAGTGGAGAGAGCGAGACAGAGAGACAGAGAGAGAGAAAGAAGATGAGAGGATTAAATTGAAGAGAAATTAAAGGAGGAGAAGAGGGAGGTGAGAGAAAAGCTGCGATGGAGTGTCAGAAGTGCACGACTCTCACTCTAGAGCCCTACAGCTCTGGAGAGGAGAACATACCTGAGAGTCAAACGCCTCTCCAGCTCATCACAAAGGTATTGGATGGAGCTCCGTCACTCCAGAGAACACAGTCCCACTGCTCCACAGCCCAATGCTGGGGGGCTTCATACCCCTCTAGCCCTCAGAGACCCATTACGGCAGAGACACCCTGCTCTGCGTTTTGGAGCAAATTTACCATCTTCACAGGAATATTTGAGCAGTGATATTTTACTTAATTCCTGATGTTTAGTGATAAAATATTACAACAAACAAACAAATACAAGATACACACAAATCTGAAGTCATTAGCCTGTGCCAGTGAGGAACGCAGGGCCTTAAGTTGTTCTATTTCTCATTTAGTGCAGCTTTATCTTTACAGACTCAACAACAGTCCAAATACAGGTTGGACTAATCGAATTGGATAGGTCCCGACAGACGCTTCTATAGGGCATCTCAAAAATTAGAGTTTTTGGTAGGAAACTCTTCTGATGATGTATCTTGAAGGTGGGAAGAACTTTTGGAAATCAACCACTGCCTGGGGTGGACTTCTGAAGACAGACTGTGCTGAAATGTTTTTTGTTAGCTGGTGAATGAAGGAAGCTGAATATCGTACTGCAGCCATGTAATTGGCTTCAAATCATCATTACATTGGAGAGAATGTGTTACTCCAACAGGACAAGACTCGAAAGACTAACATTTGCAGGACAGCTGGTTATCCACATATCTTACCTCAGTTTGGCTTCTTTTCTCAGGCTGAAAGGCTAAAAACTCCTCTTTGTGCTGAATAACGAGAGAATCACCATTTCCTTTATGATTGTGTTCAAGAAGTTACACAACAGCTAGCTTGGTTGTATTTATTAGCCTGCAGCTCAGTGGCTAGGCTAACAGTCAGGACTGGTTGGCACCACAGAGATTCCCAATGGTCATGTGATGTACTTGTGCAGTGCATGCTGGGTATTGTAGTGAGAGAACACCGATGAAGAAAAACATGAAAATGATAAAATTTTGAGTTTTGTGCTGTTACGCTATAGAATATTACAAAACATGACACATAACATAAATGGCAAGTTTTAGATTGGAATGCCTTTGATGTAAGTGTGTAACAAGGTGATCCTAATGAAACAGAGAATCTCAAATTACGGGCAGGTTCATAGATAATATGCAAATATGTTACATTTGAAATTACTTATATGAAAATACATTTGAAGACCCATATTCTAGACTATAAATATTTGATAGTACAAGATAGGTGTTTCTAACAAAGTGGCCAGTGAGTGGAAGTACCATGTAGGTGTTTCTAATAAAGTGGCCAGTGAGTGGAAGCACAAGGTAGGTGTTTCTAATTAAGTGGCCAGTGAGTGGAAGTACCATGTAGGTGTTTCCAGTAAAGTGGCCAGTGAGTGGAAGCACAAGGTAGGTGTTTCTAATAAAATGGCCAGTGAGTGGAAGTACCATGTAGGTGTTTCCAGTAAAGTGGCCAGTGAGTGGAAGCACAAGGTAGGTGTTTCTAACAAAGTGGCCAGTGAGTGGAAGCACAAGGTAGGTGTTTCTAACAAAGTGGCCAGTGAGTGGAAGTACCATGTAGGTGTTTCCAGTAAAGTGGCCAGTTAGTGGAAGCACAAGGTAGGTGTTTCTAATAAAGTGGCCAGTAAGTGGAAACACAAGGTAGGTGTTTCCATTAAAGTGGCCAGTGAGTGGAAGCACAAGGTGGGTGTTTCTAATAAAATGGCCAGTGAGTGGAAGTACCATGTTGGTGTTTCTTATAATGTGGCCAGTGAGTGGAAGTACAAGGTAGGTGTTTCTAATAAAGTGGCCAGTGAGTGGAAGTACAAGGTAGGTGTTTTTTATAATATGGCCAGTGAGTGGAAGCACAAGGTAGGTGTTTCCAATAAAGTGGCCAGTGAGTGGAAGTACAAGGTAGGTGTTTCCAATAAAGTGGCCAGTGAGTGGAAGCACAAAGTAGGTGTTTCTAATAAAGTGGCCAGCGAGGGAAAGTATAGGATAGATGTTTCTAATAAAGTGGCCAGTGAGTCAACGTATAAGGTATAATGTACAGGAACTGGTTATCAGTGACTTACAGAGGATAATATGTAGGTATAAATGAATGTTTGAGTCTCTGCAGTGATGGAGAATTTTCTTAATTGGGGATTTTGAATGAAGAAAAACACAAAGCTACAACTACAAAAAGAGCTGAACACACAACACACAGCATTCAAACAAACTGTGCAGTTTATGTCTATAATATCATTAAGATGAAAGAGTTGAGGTTTATTTCCACAAAATCATGAGCTTGCACCATTGATGGATATGGAATGTGAATATTTATAGCACATCCTAATGTGGAAACAGCACCAGTACACAGACATGGACAAATAAAACAGGCAGAATGACTTTAAAACTATGTAAAAGTATTGACTGTAAAGTATCTTCTGATGGTGTTTATGAAGAGGTCACACAAACAAAACAAGGTGCAAAGGTCAAATCTACAGTACAACAGACATGCACAGTCACAATTTAACCAGAATAATTTAAAGGGACTCCGAAATGTACAAAATATATAAATGAATTGATCCATAGCTCGAGGAACTGGATGGCTTAGAAAATAATGATTTTTTTAACCATGATTTCCACACAAAAAGCTGTAAAGAGACAGACGTGGCTGTTTACAGCACTGAATTTCCAGTTACGCGGTAGTTCCCAAACCTGCAGAGCTTCTCTTGAACACAGTTTATCAAAAACACGAGTCCATTTTTTCCTCCAAAGTGTTCTGCAATCAAGTACTCCAGGAACAACGAGGGCTCCGCGCCTCCAGCTTTCATTTTCTCTGCACTTTTTCCCCCAAAAATGTCCAGTTCGGGCCCTCTGGGTATCTGTAGGCTCTTATTTTCCCAGTCAGTAAGAGTCAGTGAGGGTGCTCATGGGAAATGTAGTCCTCCAGCTCTAAAGCTTATTGGCTGAACATGACTTGCAGCACTGTTCGCCGTAAAACTTGTGGTTGCACACGCCGTGTTGGGGCACCAGGTGACACCAGCCGTAGTAATCAATACAGTTCTGCTCTCCTGGAGGAAAAAAGGAACAGAGGTGTGTTATAGTGGCTTTAAAATCATTTAATAAATAACAGATACAGATATGCTTTCTGGTACATGTACATTACTGAGTTTGAATAGACTGGACTGGATGGACTCTTCAAAGGTTTGCAATCAATGTTTTCAGTAATATAAAGCAAATTTGTTTGGAGATAAATGGATAAGATGATTCTAACATGCAGGTTTAGTATGAAGCTTTAGGAAATATAGAAATGTTATTTGCATCCAGAAAGCCATATAGCATCAGTAATACAGTTCTGATAAAATCAGAATGTCACATATTTCAAGTGGTGATAAAACTGGTAGATAACTGTAAAACTACAGTGTATTGTTCATAAATTAAATTAGAAAATGTAGAAAATGTAGGGTTTTTTTTTTTTGCCCTTTACACCATGTCAAAATTTCATGATGAATGGACAAATAGAAATGCTCCAAAATGACTTGGAATATATTTATTCCATATATATATATATATATATATATATATATATATATATATATATATATATATATATATATATTATTTTTTTTTATTTTTTATTATTATTATTTATTTCAGAAACATATATCAGAACCATATATATATACTATGTTTATAGTATATATAACAGATGGACTACAGTCTGTAACTGTAGAACTACAGAGTGAAACTATATGGTCAGTGGAGCTGATTAAATGGACAATGGGAGGTGATTTTATTGTTATGACTGGTCAGTGAATGTATGTATATATGTATATGTGCATGTATATGTTGAGATCTGTACCTTTAAGAACAGGACTGTGGGCAGGGCCGAGGGCAGGGCCAGGAGCAGGGCAGAAGTGTGTGTTGCATGCTCGGGAGCTGAGGGGTCTGTGCTGGGGTAAACACCCGGCCGCAGGACGGCCATGCCTGAGGCACTGAACACTGCGGGTCTGCACGCCTCCTCCACACGACACTGTACACTGCAACACACACACACACAGGTTAACCTGGCGGTCATTCATTCACCTCAGACCATGTGGAGCTGTTCAGTAAGCGCTAATAGACTTTAGTATGTGGTTTTCAAGTCACTTTGGGCCGTTTGTTTGGGTCCATTCATCATGAAATTTATACACAATGTAAAGGACAACAGGCATTTTCACATTATGTCAAAAACTAAGGACAAAAATGGACATACGAGGTTTTCGTCCGACAGCAGCGATATGTTTATTGCTGAGTACATTTAAGTAAATCGAGTAAATTGTACTAACTCCATTTGTTTAGTTGATATTAAAGTGATTGAGTATTTGGGACTCATGTTTAAGCTGTACTAACCCAGTTAAATTAAGTAACTGTAAATTAAATTCACTGCTGCGCTAAACTACACAGACGACAACACACAGACGGTGAAAAGACACGCCCAATATGCAAATATGTGGTACTAAGAGCCAATAGGAATCATGTTTTGCTCAAGAAGGTTTCATCGACCAAACATTTATCAAGTAAAGCTGAGAGTCTAAACTGAACCGCAATAAGTTTATTCAACTCAAACATCCCGTTTGATGGAATCATCTAAATAAAGTTATGAAAAAAGCACGAAAGTCAAATCATTTCAATGTAAAACATGTAAAAAATTTTCACAACACTAAATTTTCAACAGTCTTTAAAAACAACCCATTATTGGCCTGATTGTATTTGGGTGTAAAGTCGAGTTAAATAAAAATAGTGAATATAATGCATTTAAATAAGTTACCTCAACTCAAAACATGCCGAAAAAACTCAAATCTTACTCAAAATGACTGAGTTACAACAATTCATTTTTGAGTTAATTTGAATATTTCAGATTAAGTTACTCCAACTTCCTGTAGTATTTGAGTTGTATTAACTTAATTCTTTCATTACGACGTGCAGTGAGTTTTACAGTGAAGACATTTTTTTGCAGTGAGGTTTGAGGTAAAGAGAAACAGGAGTAAATTTCATTATTCACAGACAGACAGACAGACAGACAGACCGACAGAACTGTCTTTTGTCTGTTCTGTTAACGGTACCTGTTGCCAGGGCGAGGAGTACCAGCCCAGCCCGACGACGCTGCCCGCTCTGCCCAGGCTGGGTGGGGGGAGCTGAGGGCAGGGGGCTTTATTACAGGCCTGCTGGAGCTCAGTCTGGGGCTTCCGCACATTCCTGCACCTCCGTGGGGGGAATTCAGAGAATCCTCCGGTGGAGTCTCTCTCTCCGCAGCGCAGCTCACGCCTCCTAAACCCTCCTCCACACGAGACCGAACACTGGACACGACACAGAGAGGCACTGTTAGAGCCACAAACACACTCAGATTCCTTATTTAGGTCCAGAATTTAAAGGAATGATCAAATTTGCACAATTTTCCACTTTATATTAGTACATTAGCAGAGACAGTCAGTGCACACATTTT
Organism: Colossoma macropomum; assembly: GCF_904425465.1. Lineage (NCBI taxonomy): Eukaryota > Metazoa > Chordata > Actinopteri > Characiformes > Serrasalmidae > Colossoma > Colossoma macropomum. The sequence continues at coordinate 19,997,530 of NW_023494797.1, forward strand.
GCTTCTTTAGTTTTAAACTGGATCTACGAGGCTAATTGCCAGAAAACACTAGAGGTCAATAGTCACCCAAATATTTTCTGTAAATTCAGCCAGAAAACTTCTCTCATCTTCCTCATACAGCATTCAGGTCTTCATTAAGGTAACGCAGACTTGTCAACGTAAGTCGTACTGTGTCTTAAACTACATCATCAAGTCTGCACAACCTTAATGAAGACCTGGATTTGGTCTGAGAGAAGTTTTGAGGACGTGTTTACAGGATAGATTTGGGTGACTATTGACTTCTAGTGTTTGTTAGGTACTTTAACCTCATTTCTCCAGTGATAAATGAAGAAGCAAAATTTAGACCCCAAACATGTCTTGGCTGATCAGCTACACCTGTGATAAGTAGATCACTGTGTAAATTATATTTTTCATTGAACTTTTCCTTTAAAATGAATAATGAAAGGTAAGCATTGGCAAAATGGCATAAAAAATTACTCTTCAAAAGGTTTGAACCACTTGTATTAATAATAACTGAATTTATACACAATAATGACTTGTTCAGTGTGTATTTTAGTTGAAAGGGTATATTTAGATGATGTATTTAGCATTTTAGTATTTTGAGATCAAGAAAAATGATTAAACTGTTAATTATATACTGTAATTCTCTGTTATTTTGGTCAGGTTTTGGAGAACTTTTGAAAAAGAAGGCATTCTTTTTCCTACACACTTAAAAAGAAGGTTCTTCAAGGATTCTTTAGTAAAGAAAATGGTTCTATGAAGAACCATGCACACTCAAAAACCCTGTACATCATTGAATGGTTCTCTGCATGGTGAAATGGTTCTTCCGATTGATGGAGAATGTGTTGTATATGGTTCTATATAGGACCTTTTTGAAAAGGGTTCTGTATAACACCAAAAAGGATTCTTCTATTGTTACAAGCTTGGCATTGTAACACACGTAATTCTACCAGGGGTGCCCAAACTTCAGCGTACGGCCGTATATAATCGCCCTCGCGCCCCAAACCCAGACATACACACACCCCAGGGAACCGCTGGAGGCAAGGTCATCCAGTGTCTCCATGGCAACAGGCTAATAACGCTGCTTGTTTGAAGAGGGATGTTGCGAGAGCAGCAGAGCAGCGCGGGGGAATCACGCAGTGACAGTCTAGACGGAGGCTGATACGGAGACAGAGCTCAGACTGTTCTAATACTGATCCGTCTGGATGATACGGAGACGCAGTAATGCACTGCGTGTGATTATATAAAGGGGTCTTTTTTAATTTGACTAGTCTACACAGTGTGGTACAATAGCAACATCTGAAATAATGCAGCGGACAGCGACCAGGACTCTGTTAAACAAACCCAAACTCTGATTTTAAATCCGCCTTCTATTTTAAATTCTTCAAAGTGGGGAGACTCTTTGAAAATATATACTCTTTGATTCAAAAAGATTAATCCGATTTCAAAGCACAATATTTTTCCAACCGTGAGGCAACGAGGAACCAATCACAATCCAATTGTAAGAGGGGGTCATAGAGTTTCTGAATGTCAGTGGAAGATGGCCCCCTTCAGTCTGAGAGGAGATGAGACCCCTGATCAGAAAGCGTTCTGCATTCTCCACTTCAATAAGAGTGAATCCGTCATAACTGTGCAGCGTGATTTTCGTCGGCAGTGAAGCTCCAACAGCTCAGAGCGTTCATCGTTGGGTCCACGACACTGGATGATCTCCGAAATCGCATTGAAAGAGCCGTGAGTGCAGCGACACCCGACATGCTCAATCCAGTATGGGATGAGTTTGACTATGGTGTTGATGTTGTCTGTACAGCTGGAGGAGGTTCATACTGAGACCTTGTACAATTACATAATAATCTTTATGCTCATTTAAACCATTTACAGTTCACTGTATCGTTCTGTAATGATTTACAAGTGAAATAAATCATTTTGAAATCGGATGAATCTTTTTGAATCACCCTGTGATTCGTATCTCCACTTTTGTCATTTTCCTGTTTTTAGTCTGAAAATTTCTGTTGCCTTTTACATTATGCAACTATTTTTGTGGTCCAAAAGCAATAAATTACTCGTCATACGCTTAACGTACGTTTTTTCTTTTTCCTGTAAAATGAACATTTTGGAGATACAAGGTTTTGTTCTGACAGCAGCGATATATATATATATGTATCTGCATGTCCTGTGAGTCTCCACAGATGCCTATAGTTTGGGGTTTTTGGTGCTGTTTCCTCAGGTTAGCGTTTTAATCTGTGTTTTCTGTTTGTGTTGCCAGGGCACGTTGTTGTCATGGTCAGCGATTTCTGCAGTTTCTGCTGACCCCTGCCAGCTCCCTCAGCCTCTCCGGCTAACCCCCAAGCATGCTACAGTGCTGTACAAGGGGGCAAGCTACAATAAAAGAGCATTTCAATGTCCAAGATCCTTCTTGGTCCAGATTCTTTCTTGCCAAAACATTCAGTCAGGTGGTTGTAAATTATTGGTACTGAATGGAGTGCGTGGTTGGTTTTCTGGTGATGTACTGAAAGCTTGTTAAGCTTGTTGGATTTGGTAAAAATGCTTAATGATAGTCTAGATCGCAACCCAAATGTTAAGAAGAGCCATTTTGTCCTTTCAACAAAAAATCAAACCACCTTGGGAGCCACAACACTTTATGTCCATTTTATTTTACCATCTTGGCTGTAAATATGTCTCAGTATGTGCAAATGTATTAGTATAGGATATAAAAATATAATATAAACAAAAACGCAGACTTACTTTGCTCTGCTTTAAGCTTTGGCTCAGCTATAGCTACTTTTCTCGCATCTCCGGCAGGAAACTTTTCCAAGAGTTCAGTAGTTTCTTGTAAAATGTCTCTCAACGTTCGATTTTTTATGAGGCTGAAGTCGCTTCTCATTCACCAACTTCTTGTTTGAATTTTCCCGTTCCACCTTAAATGGTCCAGCTGAGTTCAGCCTTGCGACTTTTTAGTGTTTCAGTTTCTCGTTGCAGATTAAACGTATCAGGAAACCAGCTGGAGTGATTATGAACACAAATAAGTCCATTCATCTCCAAATTATCAATGTTCATCTTAAATCTCTCTCTTTGCCGTTTCGTTAGCTACTAGCTAGGCGAGACTGTTGTCTGTGTTGCTATGGTGACCAGCAGTCTGCGCTGATCTTCAGGGTTAAAGGGTGAATTAGCAGTTCTACATTAACTCCAGAGTTTAAGACCATTTATAGTTAAACTGTGTTGAACGATCAGCAGAGCTTTATTTTACTGTAAAGGAGGATTATTTTATTATTACCTACTAATCTGATTCAGCAGTGGAGCTGAAACAGGGCAGCAGCCCCTGCTGTAGACTTTGTAGTATTAACTTTTGGTGGCCACAGATCTGGTGGAAATGCTGCGACTTGAATAAGAAAACTGTTGCCATAATGTTTGTCTTAATGGCCATAATTGGAAGTACAACTGCATCTCTGTGTCTCTGTGTTTAGTAAGCGTTGTGATGGTTGTTTGATTATCTTTTTAATATTCTGTTAGTGAGCTGCAGCCAAGCCACGCAGCTCCACTGACAATAGTGCTTACAGACCAGCTCAGCACAGCTTTCTCAACATGGTTAACTAACGCTGCTGATTGGTAAATTAAAGCAGTGCATGATTTTCAACCCACCATTCAATGAACGTCAAACCATCATGGTAAATGTTAAACTGGCTTGGTAACAGCTGATGCTTTAATACACACGTCTAGAGGATGGAGACTGTGTGACTGGTGTTGGAGTGGCAGCTGGAATCAAATGCTTTCTGTACTGTGTGTGGCTATTAGCCTGTTAGCCATTGCTAAGTCATTCTTGCATGTGTAGTTTTTCTTCAGTATTTCCTGGTTCTGATTTGGCTGCACAGCAAATGGACAAAGAAACCATAACCGGCACAGTGGAGCCCTGAGAACCATTTGGCTCTACAGTGGAAAAGAGGCCTGAAGAAATATATGATATTTTTCACAATAAGAAAAAAAGAAAAGCTTCTTGTGATGTAATGTATTGTTGTAATCACACCACATCATTATACTTCTTACTTCTACTAAAGGCACTGCTAATCCAGTCATACATAAATGAAGATCTGCGTCAGATAAAAAAAAATAAGGATAGGTCATTTCTTTTGACCTCTGATCCAATTAACCCTGCCGCTGGGCGTGTTATCTGTAGAGGGACCCTACCTCTCCCCAGGCTGAGGGGACCCACTGCAGTCGCTCGTTTTTCGGACAGCGGCTCAGAACACACGTCTCCTGCGCTTTGGGCTTCAGATGGACTTTGCACATGCTGTCCGGCAATACCACCGCCCGGGCGCCGGGGTCAGTGCTCCGGCAGAACACGCTCCGCGTCTTTAGGCCACGCCCACATGTCTTAGAGCACTGAATAGAGAGAGAGAGAGAAAACAAAATTACACATTTGGCTGTCAGTCTTATCCAGTTAGGAGTTAGAAGACCTTAAAATGCTTCACCATATATATATATATATTTATATATATACAGTGGTGTGAAAAAGTGTTTGCCCCTTCCTGATTTCTTATTCTTCTGCATGTTTGTCACACTTAAATGTTTAAGATCACCAAACAAATTTAAATATTAGACAAAGATAACACAAGTAAACACAAAACGCAGTTTATAAATGAAGGTCTTTATTATTAAGGGAAAAGAAATCCAAACCTACAGGGCCCTGTGTGAAAAAGTGATTGCCCCCTAAACCTAATAACAGGTTGGGCCACCCTTAGCAGCAACAACTGCAATCAAGTGTTTGTGATAACTGGCAGTGAGTCTTTTACAGCGCTGTGGAGGAATTTTGGCCACTCATCTTTACAGAATTGCTGTAATTCAGCCACACTGGAGGGTTTCCGAGCATGAACCGCCTTTTTAAGGTCATGCCACAGCATCTCAATCGGATTCAGGTCAGGACTTTGACTAGGCCACTCCAAAGTCTTAATTTTGTTTTTCTTAAGCCATTCAGAGGTGGACTTGCTGGTGTGTTTTGGATCATTGTCCTGCTGCAGAACCCAAGTGCGCTTCAGCTTGAGGTCACGAACAGATGGCCGGACATTCTCCTTCAGGATTTTTTGGTAGACAGCAGAATTCATGGTTCCATTTACCACAGCAAGTCTTGCAGGTCCTGAAGCAGCAAAACAGCCCCAGACCATCACACTACCACCACCATACTTAACTGTTGGTATGATGTTCCTTTTCTGAAATGCCGTGTTACTCCTACGCCAGATGTAATGGGACATACACCTTCCAAAAAGTTCAACTTTTGTCTCGTTAGTCCACAGAGGATTCTCCCAAAAGTCTTGGGGATCATCAAGATGTTTTCCGGCAAAACTGAGACGAGCCTTTATGTTCTTTTTGCTCAGCAGTTGTTTTCGTCATGGAACTCTGCCATGCAGGCCATTTTTGCCCAGTCTCTTTCTTATGGTGGAGTCATGAACACTGACCTTAACTGAGGCAAGTGAGGCCCACAGTCCTTTGGATGTTGTTATGGGGTCTTTTGTGACCTCTTGGATGAGTCGTCGCTGCGCTCTTGGGGTCATTTTGGTCGGCCGGCCACTCCTGGGAAGGTTCACCACTGTTCCATGTTTTCGCCATTTGTGGATAATGGCTCTCACTGTGGTTCACTGGAGTCCCAAAGCTTTAGAAATGGCTTTATAACCTTTTCCAGACTGATAGATCTCAATTACTTTGTTTCTCATTTGTTCTTGAATTTCTCTGGATCGCAGCACGATGTCTAGCTTTTGAGGATCTTTTGGTCTACTTCACTTTGTCAGGCAGGTCCTATTTAAGTGATTTCTTGATTGAGAACAGGACAACTCAACCCAAACGTCCCAACTGTTTCAGTAGTGACTGTTTCGGTGACAATTTTAGCTCCTTTTGAGCTCAAAACCAGCACAGAACACAGAAAATCATCATATTTTCACTAAAACACAAAAAAGGCTACTTAATTACAGAAAACATGACGATTCTTAATGTTCCACACGGATTTTCAGTCTTTGGGACACATTTACTTCAAAACAGTGGGATCTAACTGCTCACCATGTGGCCAAGAGGGACAGGGATGCAGCCTCATTTCCTGCTCTAAAATGCAGGGGCGTGGCTAAAACAAGGCTCCGCCCACAGACTAACACCCTTTGTGTTCTGGTAGTGATATGAATATGATTTCCTGACATGTTGTATAAATGACAAACCTGAAGCTTGAGGGGAGAACTGTATATTTTTCTGTATATGTTTTATGTTTATGTTTTTACTTCTCTTTAAAAACACAAAGGTCAATGTGTTTTAAAGCCAAACGCAGTTTGTAGAAGCCGGTTTAAACTCTCTGAGCGAGACGAGCCAAACGAACTCAGTCTGACTTCTGAAGAATGCGATCAACAAACTCCGCTACTCTTTTGACTCACAGTAAGCACTAACCCCAGCCAGACCTGATTAGCTATTTGTTGATGCAAAGCACATCAAAGATTTATGATACATCATACTGAGACCAATTAAAACCAGGCATTAGAAAAGTCCCAGCGGCCCGGGTGGGCTAGGCTGTTCTGTATGGATGCTAATGCTTTTGTTTTTCCTCATTATGATCCATAAATCAAATCTCACACGAAAGAGACGAGAGGAGAGTTCTCTCGCACGGACAAGCCGCTAACTAAACGCCTTCATTTGTGCTGTAGATGAAGACGTAAGGTCGTCCCACACATAGAAAACAACAGAAATCACTACAGGCATCATTTATGTCAACAATATAGAGCAGTATAATCCAATAGGCAGCATATTTGGCAAAAGATTGCCAGCTTAGCTAGAATAAAAGAGATTATGAAGCTGCTGCACATGTAAATTAAAATTTTTCTATTATAATTTTACATAAAATGAACAGTATGTGCACACAGAATATGTCCTTTCAAGAGAACAAGCAAACATATGATATTTTTCTGCAACCTTTAGTGCACAGTTTCTATTTATTTGCTGAGTTTAACACATTGGAGAAGAAATAAAACTCATTAAATAATCAATAACTGTGCATTAAAATGTGCTGGAGTGGCTAAAGCTTTTGCAGATGACTGTATACAGTGTTCGTAACTGCTATAACTCTGAACCACTTTGAGGAATGAAAATAAAAACAAACAATATTCTGCAAGGAACAAAAACACTGCCGAAAACACAATCATCCTAAAAGAGCCCAAACCATCCATCCATCCATCATCTAAACCGCTTATCCTTCTGGGTCGCGGTGGGGTGCTGGAGCCTATCCCAGCTGTCATTGGGCGGAAGGCAGGATACACCCTGGACAGGTCGCCAGTCCATCGCAGGGCAGACAGACATACACAATCACACACACCTAGGGGCAATTCAGCATGTCCAATCAGCCTGGCTGCATGTCTTTGGACTGTGGGAGGAAACCCACACAGACACGGGGAGAACAGGCAAACTCCACACAGAAATGACCCTGGTCACCCGGCCGGGAATCGAAACCCAGGCCCTTCTTGCTGTGAGGCGACAGCGCTACCCACTGCGCCACCGTGCCACCCTAGGTTTGATGTATAAACATTGTTTACAGTGGATGCATACATGCCTTTTAGACCATACAGTCCATACATGAACACTAAGCTGTAAAATCAGCCCATTTTCAATTCAACGTTTTTGTGATGTCACAAAAACAAGCACATTTGAATGTATCCGCCTATTCAGCCTGCAGCTGTTTAGCTCTGCCCACTGCAGTGACGTTAAGTGAAGTAAGGAGCATTTGAGCCCAGGCTGCTTTAAATGAGGCACTCAAATCTGGCCATGTAGCCAAAACCAGCAGTTAACCTACACTTGTCTTCTGAGTTTTATATGCAATGTTGATGATGGTAAAATAGTGCAAAAATAATAGTACAGTAAGTTTTCTTTGGGGACTTTTTTGCCTCACAATGCCCCGCATGTACTTCTCTGCAATGAATCGATGTTAAAATATTCGTTTTGGGCTGAAATCTTCTCAAAACTATCATAAAACTGGCAAATTTTGAAAAATTGGTGAAATTCCCCTTTAAGGGTACAGTAACAAAGCAGCCTGTTTAATTCTAAGGGATTTACATAATCAGTCATGTGTGCTGACACATTCTTTTCTGAATGGAGCACTATATGCCAATTGGGTCTGAGTGTAATTTTCATCTTTCTGCCAGCAGAGGGCAGCAAGAGATCAGCTGCAGAGCTGATTACAGCCGACTGTCTGTTATTACAGCAAAACGATTCATCATCTTTAACCTGCTTCACTTCCTCAGCAGAGCTGCAGGGGAAGAACAAAAGAAACATATAATGATGTTCTGAGAGAGAGAGAGAGAGAGAGAGAGAGAGAGAAACAGAGGAATATATACACATGTATGTGTATATACTGTATCTACACTGACCTGTGTCCAGACTCCGGTGCTCCACTCTGGTGGGCAGGTGTTTGTGTTGCAGGACTGTGAGTGTGCAGGTGAGGGGGCAGGGGCAGTGTGAAGGAGACTCCACCTCCTCTCGCTGATAGACGACCTTCCTCACGCAGCGTACGGTCCGACTTTGCCGCCCTCCACCACAGCTCGCACTGCACACGCCCCACTCTCCCACACTCCAACTAACAGAGAGAACACAGAAAATAATCATATTAATAACAATAACTCCAATAATATAATAATAATAATAATAATAATAATAATAATAACACACTCCACTTTCTCACACTCCAACTAACAGAAAGAACAAAGAAAATTATCATATTAATAATAATAATAACTCCAATAATAATAATATTTATAATATTAATAATAACAAATGCTCCCCACATTTGCTGTCTGAAGAGAAATATGTATCTCTATTTTTGTCAATTTTTACTCTATCACCTGAACACGGTGGCTGTTCTTTACATTGAGTAAAAACATCATGATGAATAGACCAATAGCAACGCTCTAAAATCACTCGGAGCAAAATGGGTTCACTGCTGTTTCTGATCCACTCGTACCAGCACAACACGCACTAACACACCACCACATCAGTGTTACTGCAGTGCTGAGAATGACCCACCACCCAAATAGTACCTGCTCTGTGGGGGTCCATGGGGGTCCTGACCACTGTAGAACAGGGTAAAAGGGGGCTAACAAAGTATGCAGAGAAACAGATGGACTACAGTCTGTAACTGTAGAACTACAAAGTGCACCTATATAGTAAGTGGAGCTGATAAGATGGACAATGAGTGTAGAAACAAGGATCGGTGTGTATCCTACTGTAAGTACAACATAATTCTCTTTTATTTGGCCTGATTGACTTTGACTGATTTAATATTGGGGATAATTATGTTTTAACACTAATATTTTAAGCCCATTTTAATTTCAATTAAAATCAACTTGATTTGTTTTCCTGACATCAACAGGCGCCAGTTCCACAGATATCTCGAGTAATAAACAGATAAAAACTGACCTGCCCCACCCCGAACCCGTCCATCCCCCAGCCTTTCTGAGCTCAGATAGCTCGGCCGCTTTCCTATCTGGGCGTCTTTCTTGGCCGTGCATGAAAGCGGCCTTTAAAATAGATCTGAGCTGACTGCTTACAGCGAGATTACAGCAAATCACAGGCACGGGCAGCTCTGCGGCCACCGGCGCGGCACAGGTCACCCTGTTTTTATCAGAGACCGCCGCTCCCTCCGCCCCGAAACGGGCCTGCATTTCCTTTTAAAGCCCAGCACATATTGGAAGGAGAAGAACTGCAATTTGCACGGAGGGTGGAAACCGAAGCTTATTTTCTCTCCTCGCCACACAAATGACAATGTGTCGCTGGTCAGCGAGGTTCGCCGCTCTTGGCTCCTGTTTTAACTCGCATTTCTGCAGAACCTTCCAATAACTCGCATATTTCAAGCCATACAATTAAACCGAGAGCGTGTCTGGAGGACGGTGAGGATCGCGGGCTGCATTCCTCCCGCTGGCACGGCTACAGCGCCTGACCCGAAATAACGCGCCCCGGCACAGCGGAGCGAATTCCAGCTCATCTGATGAAACCTGAGCTGCTGCTGGTCACACTGCGGAACAAAGGGTGAATTTTTAGCGCACTGGCTTTTTGGGTTTTGGAGCCATTTGTCAGTTTGAGAGGACTGGAAGGGCTGCCAAGCCTCTCCGAACCACTCAGGTTCACACATGCATTTACAGTGAAAGTATGAATATGAGCGGTTTATAATAAACACTGTGATTCAGAAGTTTGGAATCAGACTTTTCAATCATCTGAAACCGACTGGCTGAGGATGAACGCATGATCTAATATAGCAGATCCACATTCTTAAAAAAGAGGGTTCTTCAAGGGTTCTTTAGTAAAGAAAACGGTTCTATGTAGAACCATAAACACTCAAAGAACTCTTTGCATGATTAAAGGGTTTTTCCATTGTGAAAGGGTTCTTCAGATTGATGCAGTAGATGGTTCTTCTATTGTCGCGATGTCAAGCCTGTAACAGTAAAAGAACCCCGTTTTGGTGCTATAGAGAACCATTTTCAAAAAGGCTCTACATAGAACCATATAATCAATCTGAAGAACCCTTTCATGATGCCAAAATTAATCAAATTAAAGGGTTCCTTGCATCGTTAAATGGTTCTTCAGATTGATGGAGAATGTGCCGTAGATGGTTCTATATAGAACCTTTTTGAAAAGTGTTCTATACAGCACCAAAAAGGTTCTTCTATTGCCACAATGTCAAAAAGGTTCTACACAGAACCATATAAAGCACATTCTCCATCAGTCTGAAGAACGCTTTCATTTAAACCCTTTAAATTAAACGGTTCCTTGTTAAATGGTTCTTCAGATGGATGGAGAATGTGCTGTAGATGGTTCTATATAGAATCTTTTTGAAAAGCGTTCTATAAAGCACCAAAAAGGGTTCTTCTACTGTCATAATGTCAAACCTGTAACAATAGAAGAACCATTTTTGGTGCTACAGAAAACCATTTTCAAAAAGATTCAACATAGAACCATATAAACACGTTCTCCATCAATCTGAGGAACCGTGCAAAGAATCTTTTAATCATGCAAAGGGTTCTTTGAGTGTTCATTGATCTATATAGAACCATTTTCTTTAATAACTATCTTTTTAAAGTGTGCTGTGCAACTTATAAAAATAAAATATTAATATAATAATAATAATAATTATTATTATTATTATATAATTATAAAATATTAATAACAATAATCATATAAATCTTTGTTTACAGTGGGGTCCAGAAATCTAGGATTGTTTTAATTTAAGAAAGTTTTAGAATTTTGAAAGATTTGAAAAGAAGGTTCTTCAAGGGTTCTCTAGACATGCAGTGGTTCCATATAGAACCATGTGTCAGTTATTAATAACTCGATTTGTTTTCCTTTAGAAGCACAAACTATTTCATGCTAAAATGGTCAGGATGGGTCAGGATGGGTGGTGGGTCATTCTCAGCACTGCAGTAACACTGACGTGGTGGTGGTGTGTTAGTGTGTGTTGTGCTGGTCTGAGTGGAGTTTTTAAACACCTCAGTGTCACTGCTGGACTGAGAATAGTCCACCAACCAAAAATATCCAGCCAACAGCATCCTGTGACCACTGATGAAGGACTAGAGGATGACCAACACAAACTGTGCAGCAGCAGATGAGCTATCGTCTCTGACTTTACATCTACAAGGTGGACTGACAAGGTAGGAGTGTCTAATAGAGTGGACAGTGAGTGGACACAGTGTTTAAAAACTCCAGCAGCACTGCTGTGTCTGATCCACTCGTACCAGCACAACACACACTAACACACCACCACCACGTCAGTGTTACTGCAGTGCTGAGAATGATCCACCATATCCATAGTTCCATAGATCGTTGTTGGGGAGGGGGTGGGAGCACACATTATGTTGCAGTGCATGCTGGGAACTGTAGTGCAGTTCATGGTGAACTGGGCTAATATTAACAGAAAATTAAAATGACTTTGCGGGCCGAATAGGATTGAGCCTCGGGCCTGACTTGGCCCGCGGGCCTCGTCTTTGACACATGGGGTCGACACACTGAAGCTGTTAGATGTGTTTCAGCCTGGCCAATCAGCTCTGTTGTATTTACATATATTAGTCTTAAAGGCACAGTAACAAAACCACCTTGTTTAATTCAGTGAGACAAGGAGAGGTCAGAAAACAGTCATATGTAGGTGAATTCTGGCTGTTTTTGGAACATAAACCCACACAAAAAGTCAAAAATGGACAAAGACAGCAATAAAATATGTAAATAATGTGGAAAGTGGGCCCTTTTCCATAGCGAAGTTTATCCAAATGTTTGAATGGTAGTGTAATGTAATGTAGTGTAATGTGGCACATCCATCAAATTTGTTCGTCAAATATTGTTACATCATGTTCTTTATATACAAAAACAAATGCGACAACAGAAATTAGAGAAATCATCTTTCTTATGCGGGTTAAATGTTTAGGGATATGGGATTAAGGATAAATATGCTAACACGGCTAACGCTAATTGGTGACTATTCACTTCCCCTCACATTTAGAAATGCTTGCATTTCTGGATTACCTACTACTTTAAAGTTGCAATAAAAAACACATGGACTGCCTTTTATTAGCTTTACCAAGGGTGCCAGTGATTCAGGAGGGCACTGGCTCTGTGTCGCTCGGACTGGTGTGTTTTTCTAACGTTGTGAGCGTGAGGAGCTTTTCTGCAGGGTTTTTTCTGGTAAGCGACTCAGCAGCTGCAGGTATTCATCCATTACAGAGAGAAAGGCAAACAGAGTTCAGAGAGGAGATAAATTATCATCTTGTAAAAAAAGTTATTTTGTTCTATTAATACTGTTTCTGCCCTACTTCAGTTTATGTTAATTCAGGTCAATTGAACTTTGAATTAAACTACAGAGAAAGAGACAGAGAGAGAGACAGATGGAGAGAGAGAGAGATAGACAGGCAGACAGACAGACAGACAGACAGGCAGAGAGGGGCACTGAGCACTCTGTAAAACTCTTTAAGTGATGTTCGTGCCTCTTTTCTGGGGGCACCGTTTTGTTTGATCATGTGTTTGAGGTTTGCGCTGCACAGCAGCAGAGTGACCCTCTCAGCTGAGAGAGTGAGATGAAGGGTTTTAGGTTATGCATCTATGATTAGACCTTCACTTATATTTAAATTCCAGAATGTCCAGTGAGACTGGAGTGAAATTTCCAAGTGGCTGGAGTGATACTGGAGTGAGATTCTCATAATGGTGGTGTAAGATAGGAGTGAAATTCTCAGGAGGTTGGCGTGAAGGAGGAGTGAGATTCTCAGGTAGCTGGTGTGAGACTGCAGTGAGATTCTCAGGAGGCTGCAGTGAGATTCTCAGGAGGCTGTTGTAAGACAGGAGTGAGATTCTCAGGAGGCTGTTGTAAGACAGGAGTGAGATTCTCAGATAGCTGTAGTGAGACAGGAGTGAGATTCTCAGGAGGCTGTAGTGAGACAGGAGTGAGATTCTCAGATAGCTGTAGTGAGACAGGAGTGAGATTCTCAGGAGGCTGGCATGAGACAGGATTGAGATTCTCAGGTAGATGGAGGAGGTTGGAGTGAGATTCTCAGGAGGCTGGTGTGAGACTGCAGTGAGATTCTCAAGAGGCAGGAGTGAGATTCTCAGGAGGCTAATGTAAGATAGGAGTGAGATTCTCAGATAGCTGTAGTGAGACAGGAGTGAGATTCTCAGGAGGCTGTAGTAAGACAGGAGTGAGATTCTCAGGTAACTGAAATGAGACAGGAGTAAGATTCTCAGGAGGCTGTAGTGAGACAGGAGTGAGATTCTCAGATAGCTGTAGTGAGACAGGAGTGAGATTCTCAGGAGGATGTAGTGAGACAGGAGTGATATTCTCAGGAGGCCGCTATAAGACAGGAGTGAGATTCTCAGGTAGCTGAAATGAGACTGGAGTGAGATTCTCAGGAGGCTGGTATGAGACTGGAGTGAATCAAAACAGTGGCTATGAAAGAATACATTTGTGAGGGGAGCAGGGATAGATAAATTGAAGTGAAGTGGGGAGAGAGAGAGAGAGAGAGAGAGAGAGAGAGAGAGAGAGAGAGAGAGAGACTGGGTTTGTGCTCTGTTTGACCGGCTAGACATATTCGAGCCCCAGGGGGATGCAGCCTGTACAGCACTATAATAAAACATGGACAGCCCTGTCAACACTGCAGATATTTGCTGGAAAGATAAGCAGACCTTTTTCCTCCTCCCCCCGCCCCCTCTCTCCCTCTCTCTCTCTCTCTCTCTCTCCCTCTCTCTCTCTCTCTCTCTCTCTCTCTGTGCCTCTACGTCTCTCCAAGCTCTTTTCTCTTTTTATCCTCATGTTGAATGTCTGCCATGCACATTTTTTAAATCTCAGAGACATTTTCTATCACTTTTTCGTTTCTCCTCTTTTTTAGTAGCCATAAATCAAAACACATAATGCTTCAAAGAGTAAATAATAAATTTCAGGAGTTTAGAGTCAGTGTCTTGTATTTGTTATTCAATACTGTGGGGCGGTTTGGGCTCAGTGAGCGCTGGGGGACGAGGGTCATTAGTATCTGTGCAGTTTAGGGCTGTGTTTTATACTTGTAGTTGGGTTCTTTTGTTCCGGCCCAAAGCCGAAAATGACGCACTGCGGCATTTTAGTTCTGGTCCGCTTAGTGTTCGCACTGTCTGTGTTTACATGCAAAGATTTTTGCCAATCCGATTATTCTTATAGATTAGGACTGAGGTGTTTATGCTCACTCGACTCAACGATCTGATGGTGCAGTCTTCGTCTGTTTCTCCGCTTTTCCAGCTCTCTGATTGGCTGTTTGGATCTCTCGTTGAGTAAATCTCTGACTTTCTCTCATTTCAGGACTCGTGAATGTTTTGAGTGGTAAATATTAAACATGTTTGATAATATCGGAGGGTGTCCGATCACTCCAGAGTTCGATCTGATCGGAGGATTAAGGATTCACTCGTTTCTCCTCTCACACTACAGACCATCCGCACCGTCAGCTGCTTCAGATCGAGCTCCCGACCTGGAGAATCGCTTCAGATCGTGAAAATTTGTCACAAGGGGCAAATCGGGGTTAAAATCGTGCATAAAATTTGTGCAGTGTGGGCTCAGCTTAAGGGGTCTCAGTCTGCGTATTTGCTTCACACCAGAGTTCAGACGTTGGATCCTCACTTGCTTTAACGAAGCGCACTAAAAATCGCTGTCCTAATAGAACCAAACCTGCCAAGCCTGAACATTCCCTTAAACTCGTCTCCCCATTGTCAGGACACACCTCCATTAGGGAAAACCTCAGCTCAGGTGGTGCTGGCATGCAAAGCACAGGTTAGAAGACTTCTTCATGAAATAAACAGTCAGTGCAACATGGATGTGGAGCACCAACCGGTAGACAATCACAGTAAACTCTCACTGTGCTACAGTCACCATAATAAGCTCCAGTGACGCCGTAAAGACGTAAAGATGCTCCAACAATGCAACAACCACAATAAACTTCACCCATAATGATAAACAATCACTACTACAACTCCAACAAGGCCATACGCACAGTAAACCCACTCTCCACAGACACTACCACGAAAAATACCAGCAACCCCACCAATGCATTCAACTCCAACACAGCACCACAAACACATTACACTCTTTCATCGTTGTTCTCAGGCCTCCTCTGTTATTGGATGATTTGTCAGGCTTTGGAGGAGATGGGCCGAAGCCGTTACGGTTTGTTGCTGTAAGGAAATGGTCATATGGTCCTGATTTCCTCTTCAGCTCCCCAACATACGCTCACACCAAACACACTCTACAACGTGCCAAGAGCAGACAGACAGACAGACAGCAGCAGGACAGAGAGAGAAAAAGGAGAGACATTTATTGTCTGAATGTAGGGAGAACTATGCGGCCCAATACCACAGCAAATAAGGGGTTAAATCAAGTCTTTTTGAGACTACTTAACATATCAACAGCTTTCAGGCAAGCGTATGATGATTTAGGCTGCACCATGCTCACCTAATTGGTGGGGTATAAGCTTCCATTACTGGTTAGCAACATCAGCCTCATAGCCTGTAGGTATCTACAGTCACTGAGCACTTTATTAGGAACATCTGTACACCTACTCGTTCTTGTAGTTGTCCATATAGCCAATCGTGAGCAGCAGGTCAATGCATGGAATCATGCAGACATGGGCAGAAGCTTTAGGAAACGTTTACATCAACCACCACTGCTGCAGAGTCCAGTGGCGGTGAGCTTTTCAGGCGGCATTGTTTGAAGTCACTGAGCTCAGTGTTTGTCTATGGACACTGCAAGGCTATGTGCTTAACTGTATCCACCTGTTATAAATGAGTGTGGCTGAAACACCTGAACTCAAAAATTAAGAAGTGTGTCCCAATACTTTTGTCTACATAGTGTACCATCATGCAATCCAAATTAATTATCATGTACTGGAGTTTGTACCTCATATTTACTCAGATAACGCCTAGAACTAGGAGAACTGTAAAAAGCATTAACCGTTTTCTTTGTTTCCAACATTTTTGTCCTGAAAATGGATAAAAAACAAACGAACAAACACACACGGCACATAAATAAGAGTTTAGAACCGTACTGGGCAGGGCAGGGGTGGGTGTTGCAGAGTTGAGAGCCCACCGCTGGTCTGGTCTGAGGGTTGCACAGTGAAGAGTTAACCTGAGCGCTTTGGTCCTGCAGGCAGATGGCTTTCATCGACACGCGACCTGAAACACAGACGACTGAGGTCAATTCAGGTTTATTTACACAGTTATATCACATTTTCTGCACATTTTAGTGCAGAATCTCTAGTCATTTGCTGTATTTGACATATTGGTAAAAAATAAACCATGAAATATAAAATGTCCTGTAACTAATTTGGCACAGGCCACATTTAAAGTAACAGTTTAATGCACCGTAACTGAGCCTTTAACTGTGCAGAAGTGTGATCTCTGTGGAGGATGTTTTAACTTACACTACCTTACACTTAGAAAATCAATAAAACCTGTAAATTGACCATTAAAAACCTTTGTACATGACTGTACAGTGATTTTCCAGTAGACGTTTGGTCAAGTGACTCTAGACTCTATATGACTCTAGATGATCTGTTAAAAACAGGCTTTTCTTTTTTTTCCAATGGACCTTTAAATTTCACACATAATTAAATGTGTGGGCTGTACATTAATACACTATCAATCAAAGCAATTCTTTGAGTAAAGTGAGTAAAATTTTATTTTTTTATTTTTATTTTTTTTGTGAATATTTTTTCTTATTTAACCCTCTACTGCACACATTATGAGAGCAATTGAAAAAAAAAATATTCAATTTACTTCTCTTGCATAAAATGGACCCGAGTATTAAATTCAAAAACATTTTAAAAAACATGCAGGGGTGTTTTTGGATTCTCATGACAAAAAAAAATGATACTGAATGTTTAAAAACAGATTTAAAGGTGGCCAATAAGAGGTAGTGTGAACAAGTAAGCTACTTTTTATTGACTTACTCAAACTCTTCTATTTATTTGTAACCCTTTAATCATTAAATAAATATGTTCAATGTTATTGTAAAGTGAGGAAGATTCGTTTGCTGCCGTGAGGCAACATCGTGCAACAGAGGATTAAGAGAGATGATAATTAAAGACATGCAGTATGAGGCTTTCGTTTCACTCTGATCCACCCACCCTGTCCCTCCCTGTCCCTCCCTGTCCCCCCGTCCCCCCCTGCTGCTCTTCAAACAAAGAAATAAACTGTCACTTGAGTGACAATGAAATAGCATTAACTGTATACTAATGTAAACTAAATAAATGGCCTATTAACACCGAGTGTCGGTCTTAAACATGTGCAACCAAATGATACACCTGTATTACAGTCGTATGCAAAGATTTTGGCACCCCTGGTCAAACTGCATGTTGTTGTTAATTCTAATAAACACACTTTTGCACATTTTAATACACAATTACTGTTTATTTACAGAATTTAACATATTGGTAAAATACTGTAATCTGGAATATATATATATATATATATAGTGATATATTCTATCCCCTGTGTACCCTGCTTCTCATTTATTAATCTCAGACTCACATATTGCATATATGGAAATATGTAACACTGCACATACCATAGCTTTTATTTTATAACTGATATTACTGTACAAAAACTGTACATTGGAACGGTGCGTACTGGTGTATACTAATGTGTATATTGTGTATATGTGTATATATTTAGAGTCTAATGATGATTTGAGATGATTTGATTTGAAAACAAACAATACAATATGGCCTGTGCAAAAGTTATGGCACATTATATATATATATATATATATACACCGATCAGAAATAATATTAAAACCGCCTCCTTGTTTCTCCACTTATTGTCCATTTTATCAGCTCCACTTACTATATAGGAGCACTTTGTAAGTCTACAACTACAGCAGTCCATTTGTTTCTGTGGTGGTCCTGTGGGGGTCCTGACCACGGAAGAACAGAGTAAAAGGGGGCTAACAAAGTATGCAGAGAAACAGATGGACTACAGTCTGTAACTGTAGAACTACAAAGTGCACCTATATAGTAAGTGGAGCTGATAAAATGGACAATGAGCGTGGAAACAAGGAGGTGGTTTTATTGAAGTGGCTGATCGGTGTGTGTGTGTATATATATAATTTTTTTTATAGAATCTGTGGACCGACATATGCGGAAAAACATCATATTTAAGTGTGTCTCTGTAGAGGATGTATTAACTTATTTTCACTTAGAAAATCAACTGAATATGGAATTTGATCAGGGTGATCAAACTGCAATCCACAATTTTAAAAATAAACATCACTCAGCACGAGCTGGGAAGCCGTGTGGTAAAATCTAGAACTGCCGGTTCTCCACTTTATTTCTGAGGGCTGGTTTTGAGGCTGAATGGCAGCTCTACACTGTGGCCTGTGTTACAGCAGAACTGGAGGACAGAAAAAGAGACAGACTAGATAGAGAGGTGTGCTGTGGGCCCATCACAGCTCTGTCTGTCTGCGTTCAGCTCCCACCGAGAGCTGAGAGAGTGAATGAATGGGGAAGACACTGACACACACACACACACACACACACACACACACACACACACTGATGAGTGAATGAAGGGTGGGCCGTGGTGAAGGTGGAGCGGGGGAGGGGGGTATTTATCTTTCACAAAGGAGCTTTTGATAAATTTGGGCAAACTTTCTGCCTCCCACACAACACAAGCCTTATATAAACACATAAAAACCCATCATACTCTCTCTCTCTTTGTGTCTCTCTCTCTCTCTCTGTCTCTCTCTCTGTCTCTCTCTCTCTCTCCCTCTCTTTGTCTCTCTCTCTCTCTCTCTGTCTCTCTCTCTCTTTGTGTCTCTCTCTCTCTCTGTCTCTCTCTCTTTGTGTCTCTCTCTCTCTCTCTCTCTTTCTCTATTCCCTCTTTTTCATCTCTCTCTATTCCCTTTTATCTTTCTCTATTTCCTCTTTCTCTCTCTCTCTCTTTCTGTGTGTGTGTCTCTCTCTCTTTCTCTATTCCCTCTTTTTCATCTCTCTCTCTCTCTATTCCCTTTTTATCTGTCTCTATTTCCTCTTTCTCTCTTTCTGTGTGTGTCTCTCTCTCTTTCTCTATTCCCTCTTTTTGTCTCACTCACTCTATCTCTTTCTCTACTCCCTCTCCACTCTCTTTATCTCTCACTACTCTCTCTATCGCTCTTTCTCTTTACCTCTCTCTCTTATTATTACTCTTTATCTCTTTTTCTCTCTGCTCTTTTTATTTTTCTCTCTTTATCTCTCTATATTCTCTTTATCTCTTTCTACTCTTCCCTCTACCTCTCTCTCTGTTTCTCTATACTCTCTATCTCTACATTTCTCTTTTTCGCTTTATCTCTCTCTACCCTCTCTGTCTATCTCTCTCTCTTTCTCTAATCTATCTCTTTATCTTTCTCTTTCAAAACCCCTAATATTCTCTCTCTCTCTCTGTCTCTCAATTCCCTCTTTTTATCTCTCTCTCTCTCTATTTCTCTACCTATTTCTCTTTACCTCTCTCTTTTTAGTACTTATCTCTCTTTTTCTCTCTTTATCTCTCTATCTCCCCCTTTCTCTTTACCTCTCGCTACATTTCCCCTTTTTCTTTCAAAACCCCTCATATTCTCTCTCTCTCTCTCTCTCCTCTCTCTCTCTCTCTCTCTCTCTCTCTCTCTCTCTCTCTCTCTCTCTCACCTCCTGCGCATGTAGCTGAGCAGTCAGAGCGGATCACGGTCCAGGTGTAGTTGGGTTTTTTCTCCTGTAGGGGCAGTGTGTACTCCCACAGCACGCCTGGGTTCTTCCCCTGCAGCAGGATCTGAGGGGAAAAGAGTGTGTGGATGGAGAGAGTAGGAGAAAAGAACAAGTGAATAAAGGGCGATAAGTCAGTCAACCTCCTTAAACACTGTCACTTCAGTTCAGTGACTTTATGTGACTTCAATGAACAACTGAACTGTGTTTATTCAAGTCAGAAAAATACTTAAAGTGTTTTTAGGTTGGACTGACAAACCATTTTTACAGTTTACAAAACAGCACATCAGTTTTATAGTAAATACAGAATAATTTATCGTACATACTTAATAATAATTCATGATATTTCCTGAAAAATTCATGGTAGGTAACCAATAATTCATAACAGTAACTGATTAAATCATAGAATAACTAAATAAATCATAACGGTCACTGAATAATGTATAATAGACACTGAATAATTCATAGCATTCACAACTGTAACTGAGTAATTCATAGTATAGAATGAATAAATCATAACAGTAACTGAATAATTCATAGTAGGTATTAACTATGAGTATTAAGATTAATAACTGCTTATTAACCTGCAGTTTAAAGTGATGGTTTATCCAAAAAGTTGTCAGTCATTCAGAGTGGTTTGGTGTGAAACGCTCCGTTCTAGATAAACTTACCGAGTCTGTTCACAGTGGTGGTGATAGGAACCAGACATCCACCTCTCACAGCTCCCTCACAGAAAGTTACTACATGAAATGGTTATGAATTCACTGCCTGATGACTGAGACACTGTTTTATGATAGTTTTGAGAAGATTCTGGCCTTAAACTCCATTCATGGTGGAGGGATACATGATATGCAGGGTATTGTGAGGCAAAATAGTCCCTAAAGAAAACGTATCATTTCAGGTTTTCCGCTGTTTTCCCATCATCAACATTCCATATAAACTCAGAAGACTTGTGTAGGTTCGCTGGTGGTTCTGGATAGTAAATAAAATGTCTATATTTGTGTTGTAGTCATGGCGACCCCTGGTTCCTATCACCACCACTGTAAGGACATCACTCTGTTTACATCTCACACACTGAACGATGCAGACATCAGTGTAATTCTCCTTTAAAGGGTTAAACACAGCCCTTCCTTACTTTCTTTGTTCCCAGACACAGTGGTCAGCTGAGGCGCTGACCGCTGCTTACACGTCAAGATGTTTGAATGGGAGTCTGTACGTGTCTGAACTGAAGCGTGCCATTTACATCATGGGCCATAAAAAAGAGACAACTTGCTGAATCTGTTCTGGATTTTCTGCCGATCGTGAGGTTTGGTGAACTTATCGTGGAGCATTATTATATTTGCGTGGAGTGTGTGGGGCGCTGATCAGGTGGGTGGTCCCGGAGAAGCTCTGAGTCAGTCAGATTTGAGATAGAACCGTGTAGGAAGTCGCACATTAGACCTGAGCAGGATGGGTGTGGGGGGGGTGGGCGTTGTCATGCCTGAGGTTGACTTAAATGGAGTGGAAAAGTCCTCCTGAAAGAACAGGGCCTTTATTCCATTCTTAAAGATGTTTTTTTCACTATCTGGCAACCCCCTGCATAAAGAAAACAAGCGAACGCAATGACAACACAGTGGCTGCAAATAACAGACTGAATTGCATGAAGCAAATAGAGGGACAATGCAGCTTCAGCAAAACTACAATTAGGCACGAGTGATTTAAGCTGAGCTCAGATCCAGCAGGCTATCCTGATTCGTGTGAAAGAGCAGGTTTACACAGAGCTGCACTGAACTGCCATTCATAAAACAACGCCTTACAGTTTAACCCCGTAGGAGCCACAGAGGTCACCGGCAAAGACAAAAGCATGGTGTAAACTGATATTAAAGGTAGGGCTGAAAAATGAGTCGCTTTTATATCGTAATTGCAATTTAACAGGTGCAATTTTCAAATTGCAAAAGCTGCAATTTTTTAAATTACAGCCTATATTATTAAGTTTGAAGTAGGGAAATTTAAACTAATAACACAGAGCTCGTGAACTGCCTGTTGATAAGTTTGACCAATCAGATCCAACCAAACCTCCATGTGTTGTGACATCACAACCACAACTTACGGCACATTAGTCTGGCACATTAAATTCAAGCCAGAAGAGACGGAACGGGGGGACATTCTGGTCTTTCCGGGCCAAAACAAAACAGGCCTGAATCTTAATTTATAGAAAATAATTCTATTTTAAATTCTAGTCGCAATATTTGTCAGAAAAATCACAATTAGATATTTTCCCCAAATCGGTCAGCCTTAATTAAAGGGGGCCAGACATGCCATCAAACAATCTTGATCCTTTTCTCAGCAAAACATTCAGAATAAAACTCTTACCAAGTGTTTTTATGTCAAATAATCAAGCTAACAATAAAGTAGTGACTAATTCTACATTGGTGTGGTTTCCAATTCAGCTACTGTTGAATAGCTAAAACTGCTTTTATTGTAATACAAATGTGTTCTACAGTTTCTCATTAGGCTGAATGAATAACCGACTCTAAATGTAGGTATTGTGATATAAACTGAGTCTGTTCTACAGTTTCTCATTAGGCTGAATGAATAACCGACTCTAAATGTAGGTATTGTGATATAAACTGAGTCTGTTCTACAGTTTCTCATTAGGCTGAATGAATAACCGACTCTAAATGTAGGTATTGTGATATAAACTGAGTCTGTTCTACAGTTTCTCATTAGGCTGAATGAACAACCGACTCTAAATGTAGGTATTGTGATATAAACTGAGTCTGTTCTACAGTTTCTCATTAGGCTGAATGAATAACCGACTCTAAATGTAGGTATTGTGATATAAACTGAGTCTGTTCTACAGTTTCTCATTAGGCTGAATGAATAACCGACTCTAAATGTAGGTATTGTGATATAAACTGAGTCTGTTCTACAGTTTCTCATTAGGCTGAATGAATAACTGACTCTAAATGTAGGTATTGTGATATAAACTGAGTCTGTTCTACAGTTTTCTCATTAGGCTGAATGAATAACCGACTCTAAATGTAGGTATTGTGATATAAACTGAGTCTGTTCTACAGTTTCTCATTAGGCTGAATGAATAACCGACTCTAAATGTAGGTATTGTGATATAAACTGAGTCTGTTCTACAGTTTCTCATTAGGCTGAATGAATAACTGACTCTAAATGTAGGTATTGTGATATAAACTGAGTCTGTTCTACAGTTTCTCATTAGGTTGAATGAATAACCGACTCTAAATGTAGGTATTGTGATACAAACTGAGTCTGTTCTACAGTTTCTCATTAGGCTGAATGAATAACTGACTCTAAATGTAGGTATTGTGATACAAACTGAGTCTGTTCTACAGTTTCTCATTAGGTTGAATGAATAACCGACTCTAAATGTAGGTATTGTGATATAAACTGAGTCTGTTCTACAGTTTCTCATTAGGTTGAATGAATAACCGACTCTAAATGTAGGTATTGTGATATAAACTGAGTCTGTTCTACAGTTTCTCATTAGGCTGAATGAATAACTGACTCTAAATGTAGGTATTGTGATATAAACTGAGTCTGTTCTACAGTTTCTCATTAGGTTGAATGAATAACCGACTCTAAATGTAGGTATTGTGATATAAACTGAGTCTGCTCTACAGTTTCTCATTAGGTTGAATGAATAACCGACTCTAAATGTAGGTATTGTGATATAAACTGAGTCTGTTCTACAGTTTCTCATTAGGTTGAATGAATAACCGACTCTAAATGTAGGTATTGTGATATAAACTGAGTCTGTTCTACAGTTTCTCATTAGGTTGAATGAATAACTGACTCTAAATGTAGGTATTGTGATATAAACTGAGTCTGTTCTACAGTTTCTCATTAGGTTGAATGAATAACCGACTCTAAATGTAGGTATTGTGATATAAACTGAGTCTGTTCTACAGTTTCTCATTAGGCTGAATGAATAACCGACTCTAAATGTAGGTATTGTGATATAAACTGAGTCTGTTCTACAGTTTCTCATTAGGTTGAATGAATAACCGGCTCTAAATGTAGGTATTGTGATATAAACTCAGTCTGTTCTACAGTTTCTGTGGATGAGTTTGGGATTCAGTTAGGACAAGTGTTATGATTTGAGCCCCCCTAAAACATGAAATGCCCCCCATTAGTGTTAACATTAAGCCATTGTGTTGTATTGTAATCGCAGGTCAAAGCGATGGGCTAAAAATGAAGCATAGAACAATGGATTAATGATCCTCACGCTCTAATTTCTGCAGACTGACCCCCCCCACCTCCCCACCCCGAGCTCACTTTCATGTTTGTAGCAGGAAACGGGTGGCAGGCTGGTGCTGGAGTGGCAGATTATCTCTGAGTCGGGTCACAGAACACACAATAGCACTCTTCAGGCCTCCCCAGGAGGCTCTGTCAGATTAGCGGGTTAGCTTCAAGCAAAAAATTCCCGCCGGCTGGATCAGGTTCAGCGACAAGAGGGGCATATAGGTTTTACATATGCATTCCCTCTGGAGCCGGGCGGCCGTGCGGATGTGTATGTGTGCGTGTCCTCTGCTTGTTGGAGCAGGACGCGAGCGGAGAACAGCTCCAAAGCTGATCCCCGGGCAGGTAAGACAGTGCACAGCATTGTGTAAACCAAACTGGATCTTACCCAGAATTATGGAGCTCAGAATTGAGGAACAGACTTTGTATTTTTTGCTTAATAATTTAAAAGCATTTCTGCAAGATATTTTTTATGCAGACACAACCTAGAAATCTCTGCTACAAAGGAAAATGTAAACTTTGTTTCCAGCACCTAAAGTTTATGAATGATTCAGCTGAAAGTGGAGTGAGTGCAAATGTAACCAGGCGGGGTTCACTGAAACAGAGGGAGCCCTGCTGGTGACATCGCATATAATACAAATAGTGCATGGCCAAGCCTTAGTAAGGCGTGGGAACAAGATCCTAATGCGTGGCTATGACTTAGTAAGGCATGGGCCACAACGACTTAGGAAAGGGCAAGGACCACGACTTAGTAAGGTGTGGGAACAAGATCCTTAGGAGTAGACGTGGGCCCTGACTTAGTAAGGCGTGGGAACAAGATCCTAATGCGTGGCTACGACTTAGTAAGGTGTGGGAACGAGACCTTAATGCGTGGCTATGACTTAGTAAGGCGTGGGAACAAGATCCTAATGCGTGGCTATGACTTAGTAAGGCATGGGCCACAACGACTTAGGAGTGGGCATGGAACACGACTTAGTAAGGTGTGGGAACAAGATCCTTAGGAGTAGACGTGGGCCATGACTTTGTAAGGCGTGGGAACAAGATCCTAATGCATGGCTACGACTTAGTAAGGCATGGGCCACAACGACTTAGGAGTGGGCATGGACCACGACTTAGTAAGGTGTGGGAACAAGATCCTAATGTGTGGCTATGACTTAGTAAGGCATGGGCCACAACGACTTAGGAGTGGGCATGGACCACGACTTAGTAAGGTGTGGGAACAAGATCCTAATGCGTGGCTACGACTTATTAAGGCGTGGGAACAAGATCCTAATGCGTGGCTACAACTAAGTAAGACATGGGAACAAGATCCTAATGCGTGGCTACGACTTAGTAAGACATGGGAACCAGATCCTAATGCGTGGCTACGACTTAGTAAGGTGTGGGAACAAGATCCTAATGCGTGGCTACGACTTAGTAAGGTGTGGGAACGAGACCTTAATGCGTGGCTATGACTTAGTAAGGCGTGGGAACAAGATCCTAATGCGTGGCTACGACTTAGTAAGGCACGGGCCACAACGACTTAGGAGTGGGCATGGACCACGACTTAGTAAGGTGTGGGAACAAGATCCTATGCGTGGCTATGACTTAGTAAGGCATGGGCCACAACGACTTAGGAGTGGGCATGGACCACGACTTAGTAAGGTGTGGGAACAAGATCCTAATGCGTGGCTACGACTTATTAAGGCGTGGGAACAAGATCCTAATGCGTGGCTACAACTAAGTAAGACATGGGAACAAGATCCTAATGCGTGGCTACGACTTAGTAAGACATGGGAACCAGATCCTAATGCGTGGCTACGACTTAGTAAGGTGTGGGAACGAGACCTTAATGTATGGCTACAACTTAGTAAGGCGTGGGAACAAGATCCTAATGCGTGGCTATGACTTAGTAAGGTGTGGGAACAAGATCTTAATGCGTGGCTACAACTAAGTAAGACATGGGAACAAGATCCTAATGCGTGGCTACGACTTAGTAAGACATGGGAACCAGATCCTAATGCGTGGCTACGACTTAGTAAGACATGGGAACCAGATCCTAATGCGTGGCTACGACTTAGTAAGACATGGGAACCAGATCCTAATGCGTGGCTATGACTTAGCAAGGCTTAAACCGTGTCAAGCTGTTAATCTCAAATAAATGTGTACGTGCTAAGCTTATTATTATGTTATTAGTTGGTCTTGTTAGGAAGCACTGCAGCAATCCACAAAGCAGAACATCAAGCAGGTTTTCTTCAATAAAAGTGAATAAAAAGTCAAATGAAAACACCCAAAAGCCCAAAAAAGGACTATTGCAGCTCTTAATGTCCTCAGGTAGCTCAGAGGTGCATTAATGTATTTCTATAAGACAACAGAACCGTCTCATTTGGCTCAGCCTTCGTGGGGCTATGCAGCCTTCGAAGGATGCAGCCCCTGAATTGGGGGACAGCTTGTAATGCCATTTGTGGCCTCTAGGGGCAAAACAACAGCTATCAAACAACAAGGAATAAAATCATTTCTGGCTTTTAAAAAAACTGATTCTGTTTCTGGAAGTAAATGACAGATTGAAGTGTGGAGGCCGTGTGTGTGTGTGTGTGTGTGTGGAGGGGGGGTGTGGTAAGCTCAATGTCAGTCTGCTGATTTGAACTTGCATGACCCCAGCAAAGTCCAGCCACAAAAACGTAAATACCTAAATTAATCTGCTCTAGAGTTTCAAACAGAACCGTGTTGGGTTCAGCAGAACCGTTCTGTTATGTCTGGTCTGGACCACCTCATTTCTGTCCCGCGAATCTTCTGCAGTTCCTCTGAATTTATTCTGCTAAACGTGCCGAGATGAATCAGAGACCGAAACGGCCGTCGAGTGTTCATCAACAGCCGTTCTTTAGTGATAAAACAATGTATATGACGTTCCTCACACATAAGAACGTACATGCACGTTTTTCTTTTCAGTATGGGGCATCACCATCTCTCTCTCTCTCTCTCTCTCCCTCTCTCTCTCTCTATTATTCTCTCCCTTCTGCTGTCTTTTCATTTGCGCAATGAGGTCTCAGCGATTCTCTGATCTATTCAGATAAATTACAAAAAATCTTAATCTTTTAATCTCAGCCCGCCCTCATCACTCCTTCTGTGATTACAGAGAAGATTATCTACGAATCAGTCTAGAGAGAGAGAGTGAGAGAGAGAGAGAGAAAGAGAGGGAGAGAAGGTTAGAGAGGGAGAGAGAGGGAGAGAGAGATGAAAGAGTGAAAAGACAGAAAGATATACAGATAAAGAAAGAGTGAAAGAAAAAGAAAAGCATAAAGAATGAGAAAGTGAAAAGAGATAGAGGGAAAGAGAAAGAAGATGAGACAAGAGAAGCAGAAAACGAGAAAGGTAGAGAGAGAAATTAAAGAAAGAAAGAAAGAAGAGATAAAAGAGAAAAAAGAAAAAAGAGAGAAAGAAAGAACAGAGCAAGAGAGAAAGAAAATGAGACAAAAAGAGCGAAAAAGAAAGAAAGAAAGAGAGGCAGAGAGAAGCAGAAAAAGAGAGAACGAAAAAAGATAAAAGAAAGAAAGAAAGAAAGAAAAACAGGAAAGAAAGAGAAAAAGAGAGACAGAAAGAAAGAAAGAAAGAAAGAAAGAAAGAAAGAAAGAAAAAGCAAAAGAGAAAGAAAGAGAGAGACTGACAGACAAGGGGAGCTCTAGAAAGAGAAAGAGCGAGAGAGAGATAGAGAGAGAGAGAGAATGAGAGAGAGAGAGATAGAGAGAGTGAGAGAGAGAGACAGAGTAAGAGAGAGAGTGTGAGCATAGGTAGAGAGTGGACTGTCACAGCAGTGTTATATAAAAGAACAGAGCAGATCAAAGAGCAGACAAATCAGATCTAAACCTGGAATAAAACATCACTGACAAACTAACTGAAACAGCTCAGACGAAATACGGCGCAGTCACTGATACTGAGGACGACAAGAGGCTGAAGAGTTAAGAGGAAAGATTCAGGTCTAAATCCCCCCCCCACTGTGATATGAGATGATGTGTAAATAGGCCCCAAGAGACCACATTCACTGGCCACTATATCAGAAACACCTATCTTGTAGCCACTTTATTAGAAACACCTACCTTGTACTTCCACTCACTGGCCAATTTATTAGAAACACCCACCTTGTGCGTCCACTCACTGGTCACTTTATTAGAAACAACTACCTTGTACTTCCACTCACTGGCCACTTTATTAGAAACACCTACCTTGTGCTTCCACTGACTGGCCAATTTATTAGAAACACCTACCCTCTAATTCCACTCACTGGCCACTTTATTAGAAACACCTACCTTGTGCGTCCACTCACTGGTCACTTTATTAGAAACAACTACCTTGTACTTCCACTCACTGGCCACTTTATTAGAAACACCTACCTTGTGCTTCCACTGACTGGCCAATTTATTAGAAACACCTACCCTCTAATTCCACTCACTGGCCACTTTATTAGAAACACCTACCTTGTGCGTCCACTCACTGGTCACTTTATTAGAAACACCTACCTTGTACTTCCACTCACTGGCCACTTTATTAGAAACATCCACCTTGTACTTCTACTAACTGGCCACTTTATTAGAAACACCTACCTTGTACTTCCACTCACTGGCCAATTTATTAGAAACACCTACCCTCTAATTCCACTCACTGGCCACTTTATTAGAAACACCTACCTTGTGCGTCCACTCACTGGTCACTTTATTAGAAACAACTACCTTGTACATCCACTCACTGGCCACTTTATTAGAAACACCTACCTTGTGCTTCCACTGACTGGCCAATTTATTAGAAACACCTACCCTCTAATTCCACTCACTGGCCAATTTATTAGAAACACCTACCCTCTAATTCCACTCACTGGTCACTTTATTAGAAACAACTACCTTGTACTTCCACTCACTGGCCACTTTATTAGAAACACCTACCTTGTGCGTCCACTCACTGGTCACTTTATTAGACACACCTACCTTGTACTTCCACTCACTGGCCACTTTATTAGAAACACCCACCTTGTACTTCTACTAACTGGCCACTTTATTAGAAACACCTACCTTGTGCTTCCACTCACTGGTCACTTTATTAGAAACACCTGCCTCATAGCTCCACTATGCAGGTGTACAGACTGTAGTCCATCTGTTGCTGTACAGTTTATCAGACCCCCATTCATTATTGATCAGTTTCTGACCACAGGACCTCTGCTGACCAGACATTTGAGCAGTGGTCTACTCTTAGCACACTGAGATGGCGGTGGACAGTTTGGTGACTCACTTCAAACACCAGGCTCTCATTAGTGGGTCCAGCGGCGTACAGACTCTCCGGCTGGTTGAACGAGCGCTGGTAGTGGAAAGTCGTTCCAGCAAAGTGGAATTTCCCTGGCCAGTCCACCGTCCAGTCTCCGGTCAGATAATACGAGCCACGTTTCGTTCCTCTGACCGCCAGGTAACTGGAAGAAATCTCCACCTCCTGAACACGAATACTACGGGCTCCGGCAGGGACTGTTACCATGGAGTAATACTCTACACACAGAGAGAGAGAGAGAGAGAGAGAGAGCAAAGGAGAGAAAAAAGCAAAAAGGAGAGAAAGAGCAAAAAGATAGAGAGACAGAGAGAGAGTAGGAGAACAAAGAAGAGAGAGAGAGAGAGAGAGAGAGCAAAAAGAGAGAGCAAAAACAGAGAGAGACAGCAAGAAAGAGAAAGAGTATGGAAAAGAGAGACAGCAAAATGAGAGGGAGAAAGAGAGCAAAGAAAATAGAGAGCAAAAAGGACAGAGAGCAAAAAGACAGAAACAGAGAGAGCAGAAAGGAAAAAAAGCAAAAAGAGAGAGTAATATATATATAAAGAGAGAGAACGAGCACAGAAAAGAGAGACACAGCAAAATGAGAGAGAGAGAGAGAGAGAGAGAGAGGAGAGAAAAAAAGAGCAAAGAAAAGAACAAAAAAAGTGCAAAAAAAGCAAAGAGACAGAGAGAAAAAGGGAGAGAGAGCAAAAACAGAGATACAGTGATATAGAGAGAGAGAGTGCAAAGAGAGAGGGAAAGAAACAAAGAGAAAGACAGAAAAAGAGCAAGGGGAGAGCAAAAAGAAAGCGAGAGCAAAGAGAGAGAAAGAGAGAGAGCAAAGAAAACAGCTATTTATTATTTATTTATCAGAGAAAACAGTCATTTCTAAATGAACAAAC
This sequence comes from Colossoma macropomum, assembly GCF_904425465.1. Lineage (NCBI taxonomy): Eukaryota > Metazoa > Chordata > Actinopteri > Characiformes > Serrasalmidae > Colossoma > Colossoma macropomum. The sequence goes on from NW_023494797.1 coordinate 20,028,155, forward strand.
AACTGCATGTTATATTATAAAGAGAGCTTAATTAGTCCTGTTTAATTGGAATTAGTGCAGATTAGTGAAGAGTCACTCATCAAACCTCTGAATAAACTGAAATATCATAAAACTGAAATATATATGATGTGTATCAGTAACGTCTTGTTTAGCATTATGTTTAGTTGTTTAGTATTAAGACATTATATATATTATATATATATATATAATATATATATAGTTATATATGTTTATTATTTATATATTGCCATATCGCCCACCCCTGTCTAACAGTATACAATTTGGCACACTGCAAAAAATGCTATCTTACTAAGTGAAACTATCTAAATCTACTCAAAATAGCTTTTATTTCTCATGTCGAGATTGTTATAAGCGTATCATAGAATTATTTAACTTATTCATACACATTATTTCACTTAAAATGAGTAAATAGTAAAATTATCTCACTATATTGCCAGATAGTTTTGCTTGCTGTATAAAAAAAATGCTTGAAACACGATTTAAACAAGAGAAATGTTAGGCTGTGTTCAGACTGCAGGCAGATCGGATTACTTTTTCAGATCAGATCTTTTGTGATCAGATTTGTGCCTCCAGACATCCCTAGTCTATCTTCATGGGTTGCCGTGGTAACGACGTAGGCGTCAGTAACTATGTAGCTATGTACGCTGGTGATGCGGATTTCAGACGCGGCTGCAGGAGAGATGGAGGAGCATCATCTCGTCCTCCAAACTCTCCAGGATTCTCTTCATAATCATGAATCTTTGGAGCTCTTCTGGAATCCCAGCACTTCATCACTCTGGATTGGACATCGTCACTGTTTGTCGTGTTGTTAAAGACCCTTTAAAATCTGATCTGAGCGTCCGGAGCGTCCACGCTGAGGCACATCTGTAAAAATCTGACTGGAATCGCATTTCAAAGCACTTCCAAATGCGGTTTGGATCAGATTTGCAAAAGCTGGATGTGTTTTTTTGCTGTCCACACTATCAAAAATCAATCTGGATACAATCTTTCTGTGCCAAATATCAGATTTGGGCTGGCAGTATCAACATAGCCTGAGAATTACACTGCAAAAAATGGTGTCTTGTCAAGTAAAATTATCCTAAATATAGTCGCTACTGGGGGTGCGGGAAAAACTCGATTCTTAGATGCATCGCGATGCGGACATGAACGATTCTGAATCGATTCGTTCAACGTCAAAAATTGATTTTCTAAATATTTAATTTATAACATAATGTTGACGGAACGCAAAAGGCTGAACTGGAAGTGCGGAACTGCAGCGCCCGGACAGTCTGTGGCGGCACATAACAAAAACACTACTGGGGAGCGAGAAATTCAACCGGCTCCCTCTGCATTAAAGCCAGGTCAGGTCAGGAGTCACAACACAAATGATAAGAAGAGCCATTTTGCCTTTCAACGAAGTCAAACCACCTTGGGAGCCACAACATTTAATGCCCAGTTTGTCTCAGTATGTATTAATGTCCTAGTATGGGCTAAAAATATAAACGAGAGCACAGATTTACTTCGCTCTGCTTTAAGCTTTAGCTTTAGCCGCTTTCCTCCCATCTCCGCCAGAAAACCTTTCTTCAAAACTAGAAGAGTTTCTTGTAAAATGTCTCGGCGTCCGGCTGTTTTACGAGGCTGAAGTCGCTTCTCATTCGCCAGCTTCTCGTTCTAATTTTCCCGTTCCACCTTAAATTCTGCCTTAGGCGCCAAATTTAACTGCTGCACCATTTAAGGTGGAACGGGAAAATTCGAAAGAGAAGCGAGTTCGTTTTCGCAACTTTTTAGAGAAAGACAGTCTCTCAGCAGATTTAACCAACCGCGCTGCTTATAAATGCGAATAAGCCCTCCAAATGTTCGTCTTAATCTGTTTTTTCGTTCGCTACTGGCGAGGCCAGACCTCGGGGCTATGTGACCTGCTGTCTGCTGTCTGTTCTCAGTCGTTGAGAACCAGGGCTATGCTGCACACTTTGGAGCCGAGATTCAGCGCCCAGTCTCGAAAATACCCCCCCACTCTCTACAACGAGACCAAAAGGGTGGCTGTAATGCGCTGCGTGGACACCCATTACCACTGGATCTTATTTCAGGGCAACAGCGCATTTTATCGCAGATGAGTGGCAGCAGCGTCTCTGAATGAGAGCCTTCTAGTTCACTTGCCACATCACTTCCATTTGATTTATTAATAAAAGATATTTTAGATAATTAAAGCAAAGTATTTGTAATGATCCGTTATGCATTTACATTATGGATCATTACAAATACTTTGCTTTAAAACTACCAAGTCCTCAGACAGTGGGAAGATAGAAATCCTGTATAGAGAAAAAAGATGCATCGAGATGCATTGATAATCGTTTTATAATCGCATTGCAGCCTCTGAATCGTAATCGAATCGAATCGTGAGGTGCCTAGAGATTCCCACCCCTAGTCGCTATATCTATTTCTCCTGTCGAGACTGTTGTGAGCTTAATTTAAGATTATTTACCTTAGTTCTAGACAATTTACTTGTTTTAAGTAATTATATTAAGTAAATTTATCTCACTTTATTGGCAGATAATTGTGCTTGTTGTAAGAAATGTGCTTGAAAACAGTAAAATCACAAAAAATGCCAGTACAGTGAGATAATTTACTTAATAAAATGACCTAAAACAAGTAAACAATGTCTAGAAATAAACTAGATGATCATATAATTAGTGCACAACCTTCTCAAAATGGGAAATATTAGATAGACCCACTAGATTTAAGATCATTTCACTTGTCAAGCTACTATTTTTCGCAGTGCAGTGTGAGCGAGTGTATTCCTCAGAGAGATAATCTCTCCTCCTCCTCTCTCGGCCGTACCGTTGGCTCTGTGCTGCAGGTTGTACTGCCCGCTATACAGTTTGCAGGTGGAGTTGTCTCCTTTACACACTCCGCAGGCATCCAGCGCAGCGGAGGAGCCCAGCACCTGGTCACAGCCCACCGGCTCCACAGGAAGAGAGGAAAAAGAGAAGTGAGATTAGAATGACATTATGAGCTGGTGCAGAATGACAGAGCGCTCAGTTCTGCACATGAACACCACTGAATGCTAGAGAACTGCAGCGGCGCACTGTAAAACACAGTATAACTGTGTGATAGTGTAGTGTCCCATAAAAGAACCGTATCATACATTTTTACTCTATTTGTGCAGCTTTATGTACCAAAAACAATCGTAATAATTTTTAAATGGTCATTTTTCAACCTCTCAAATTAAACAGGCTGTCTTTTCTTACTGTGCCTTTAAGGCTGATATATGTAAAACTGAAATATACATGAATCAGCCATAACATTATGACCACCTCCTTGTTTCTGCGCTCATTGTCCATTTTATCAGCACCCATGGACCCTCCCAGAGCAGGTACTATTTGGGTGGTGGATCATTCTCAGCACTGCAGTAACACTGATGTGGTGGTGGTGTGTTAGTGTGTGTTGCGCTGGTCTGAGTGGATCAGACACAGCAGTGCTGCTGGAGTTTTTAAACACCTCAGTGTCGCTGCTGGACTGAGAATAGTCCACCAACCAAAAATATCCAGCCAACAGCGTCCTGTGGGCAGCGTCCTGTGACCACTGATGAAGGACTAGAGGATGACCAACACAAACTGTGCAGCAGCAGATGAGCTATCGTCTCTGACTTTACATCCACAAGGTGGACTGATAATGTAGGAGTGTCTAATAGAGTGGACAGTGAGTGGACACAGTGTTTAAAAACTCCAGCAGCACTGCTGTGTTTGATCCACACAGACCAGCACAACACACACTGACACACCACCACCATATCAGCGTTACTGCAGTGCTGAGAATGATCCACCACCCAAATAGTACCTGCTCTGTGAGGGTCCATGGGGGTCCTGACCACTGAAGAACAGGGTAAAAGGGGGCTAACAAAGTATGCAGAGAAACAGATGGACTACAGTCTGTAACTGTAGAACTACAAAGTGCACCTATATAGTAAGTGGAGCTGATAAAATGGACAATGAGTGTAGATATAAGAAGGTAGACTTAACTTTATGGCTGATGAGCGTTTAAAAAATATATGTGAATGTTTAAAAAAAAAACACCCTTTATATTGTATGAAGATTTCATAACGAATGGACCAAAATAAACTAAAGAAAGTTATAAGTTATAAGTTATTATTTTAGAGATATTTGCTTTTTTTTTGGGACAGCAATGATATATAAACATGTTCATGGTTGTGACATCACAATTCAAGCAGTTTTTTACAACTTAGACACTTGGCAACGATGTTAAAGGGGAACTCCACCAATTTCTGTATAATTCAACTGTTAACAAAGTAAATTAGAAAAGTTTGCTGTGAAATGCTTGTTCTAGAGAAACACTGCAAAAAATGACATCTTGTCAAGTGAAATGATCTTAAATCTAGTTGATACGTGTAATATTTCTCATTTTAATTTGCTGTAAGCCTATTATAAGATTATTTAACTTATTTCTAGACATTTGTACTTGTTTTAAGTGATTCTAGCTAGTAAAATGACCTCACTGTCTACATATAATTTTGTTTGTTGTAAGAAATATGCCTAAAACAAGTAAAATCATCTGTCTCTATGGTCAAATCATTTCATGAAACTCACTAACAAAAATTTAAACATGTCAGCAAATAAATTAAATAATCGTATAATAAGCTTACAATGATCTCAAAAATGAGAGATATTAGAACTAGATAAAATATATATTATATCAACTAGATTTAAGATCATTTCACTCAATGACAGGATAGCATTTTTTGAAGTGAACTTATTGAGTCCGAATTTTTCACGACGGTGTGGTGGTGATAGGAACCAGACGTCTGAAGAGTTTAACGCTTCTACAGGAAATGGCTCCGAATATATTATGGCATCATTTTACAACGGGTTTCAGAAGCTGTTTAAAATATATTCATGGCATTCAGATGAAACATCCATCCATCCATCCATCATCTAAACCGCTTATCCTTCTGGGTCGCGGTGGGGTGCTGGAGCCTATCCTAGCTGTCATTGGGCGGATGGCAGGATACACCCTGGACAGGTCGCCAGTCCATCGCAGGGCACACAGACAGACAGACATACACATTCACACCTAGGGGCAATTCAGCATGTCCAATCAGCCTGACTGCATGTTTTTGGACTGTGGGAGGAAACCGGAGTACCCGGAGGAAACCCACGCAGACACGGGGAGAACAGGCAAACTCCACACAGAAATGACCCTGGTCACCCGGCCGGGAATCGAACACAGGCCATTCTTGCTGTGAGGCGACAGCGCTACCCACTGCGCCACCGTGCCGCCCCGCAGATGAAACAGTCCCCCAAAAAAACATATTTTTTCAGATTTATCACTATTTTACCATCATCAAAATTATATATAAAACTCAGAAGATGTGTAGGTTCACTGGTGTAAATAAAATGGCTATATTTTGCAACCCCTGGTTTTAACACCACCACTGTAAAGACTCTACACACTTAAAGGTGATGATTCTTCAAGGTTCCTTTAGTAAAGAAAATGGTTTTATATAGAACCATGAACACTCAAAGAGCCATTTGCATGATTAAAGGGTTCTTTGCATCATGAAATTCTTCTTCAGATTGACGGAGATGGTGTTGTAGATGGTTCTATATAGAAATGGTTCTAAATAACACCAAAAAAGGGTTCTGCTATTGTTACAATGTCAAGCTTGTATCAATGGAAAAAAACCCTTTTTGATGCTACAAAGAACCATTTTCTTTACTAAAGAACCCTTGAAGAACTGTCATTTTTAAGTGTGTACAATGAAGCATTTCACATCAAACCACTCTGAAAGACTCTGTGTGCAGCTTCCAGACTGAACTAAGCTAAATTCTGAAAAATTCCCCTTCAAAACAGCAGAGAAGGAAAAAATCTCTCCCCTTACCTCACATATGCCGTCGATGCACACGTCCAGTCTGTTGTCGGAGCAGGACGTGCCGTCCTTGACCTTGCTGGACATGGCGAAGAAGAAGTCAAAGTCCTCTGCAATGCAGTACAGCTTACAGATGTCTTCGTCTGTATAAGAGAAGAATGAGGCTGTTATATGCAGGTTTGGGCAAAATACTGTGAAAAAGTACTGAATGCGCTGCCCTAAATGTGGTCAGCAACATATTCAGTTACAGTATATAATAAGGAACATCTCGCTGGTGTCGGAACAAAGCCTCGTATCTCCAAAATGGTAACTTTACAGAAGAAGGAAAAAACATACTGTACTTTTAATGTAAGTCAATGGAACCAGAATTTTTTCCAAGTCATTTTGGGACGTTTCTTTTGGTCCAATCATCATGAAATTTACACACAATGTAAAGAGTAACAGCCATTTTCAGATTATGACAAAAACTGAAAAACGACAAAAATGGAGATATGAGGTTTTCTTCCGACAGCCTTTTTCTTGCTGTTACTGATTGGCTTTCGTCCTATAATTATTCTGTTAATATGTTTCATGAAAAATTAATTGTAAATTCACTATTTCATTTTTTTTTTCATCTGACAAGCTGCTACAGTTCACTGCTGCCCTAATAACCCCCCAAGCAGGAGATCAGTCTTTCCTTAAAAGAACTCAGTGATGCTGAGATACATAACTGGCTCACCACATTGGTTTATCAGTCTACTCAGGCTTTAGGAGGAACCTCAGTGTTTGTAAAGAAGCTGTTAATTGAGTTCCACTTTGTTTGCTACACACCATGTGCTGATTTTAGGACCCTCCGCAGTTTGCAGGCAAGACGGTAGGTCACTTCTAGCCTTCATAACTTCAGAATGATTTAAGGTACAAATGTGATCCACATATCAGGACATTCAGCAGACCCGCCCCTAACTAGCAAGCATGATGCCATTGAGCTTTGATGTCAGCATCAGTGAGTAATTTGACTCGGAAAATCACCTAAAATCCTGATATTACTGCTCTGTTGTTTGGCCTTCATATTCCAACAAAGGGTTAAAACAGCGACTTGATTCACACATCAGATCACTCTTCAGATTCTGCCTCACCATGCAGAGTGATTTCATCCACCTGTGACCATCCATCAGCCAGCAATCCAGCTCTAAAATCACCCACAACCCACTCGCTACCGTTATACTACATCTCTGCTTTTAGCCTTTAAAAAAGGTGATAAAAGGTGATAAAACTGCAGCGTCCCATTCAACACAATGAGTGCACTTTCCCTCTTTCCCTCAAAATCACACATACAGGCCCTAAAACACATTTTAACAGATAAATAACAATAAATATGACAAATATTACAATAAAATTAATAATATCTAGCTCTGTCTTTCAGTTTACATTGATTTTGAGTATTAAAAATATCTGATATTAAATATGCAACTCATTTTTTAAGTAAAAATAATGCCTATCTTGCTGTGTATCAGAGTTTTAGCACTCAGCCTGAATCCAGAAGGCCAGAAAATCAATAAAAAAACGTTTATTTTTACTCATAATAACCAATAGAATGAATCACCATCAAAATTACTAGCACTTTCAGCTCACAGACACTCCAGACTAACAATTTCTGAAAAGGCTTCTGAAATTCCACCTGTTTTCAAGATTTCTATTAGCAAAAAAATGACAAACTTTAGCAGGCGTTAGGTAAAGTTCTGATCAGAAATGTACAAATTCATAAAGATATCAAATTTCTGTCAGTATTTACATGTCAAACAATGGTATATCTGAGCAGCCCAGGGTTTCCTGAAAATAACTGTTACATAACAATAACACTGAGTCACTTAAGTCACTTTAAAATGTATAAATATTCTTCACAGATTATCTGTTTAATATAAATATATTTGTACATAGCAGAGTACAAATATCCTTACATAGGTCCCTCCTGTCTCCATATTTTGTATATATTTTGTGTATATTTTTATTTTTACTTTGTTTACTTTCTGTAGAGTGAATGTCCTCACATGTTGTGCAAATGACAGATAAACTTGAAAACATGAAATAACAACATATGGCTTGTGTGACTGGCACATGTAAATACTTCATAATTGCAATTGCAATTGTAATTGTCCCAAAAAATACCAAAAAATAAATAAATAATTCCAAAAATCCTGGAGTTCTAAGGGTTAAAAAGAAGCATTAATGGTGCATCTTCTGAAGGTTTTAGACGGTGTGTTTACAGCGTTCGGGGGAGTTCGCTACACCTGTGGGCTAAATGGCTTTGACGCATGTGTATGTGCATGTGTTTCCCAGCGAGATCAAACTAAAGGGCACCAAACTGCGGAGAATATACGGCCTGAGCTGAAGCAGATCGTACGCAAGACTACGACCTGACACGTGGTTACAAATGGACCCATAAAAGTGGAATGCGAGAGGTGCAGCCCCCCCACTTAGGCTGAAATACGGACCAATGAGAAACAGACAGAGCATGGCCCGAGTACACAGCCCAAAATACAAACATGGACCGGACCGACGGCAGGTTCGTTCAGCTCAGAAGGAGGAGAAAACACACACAGAGCTGCAGCCCAGTGGGTTAAAAAGAGGACAACGCTATGAACTCGCATGACCTCCATGTGATCAATCACTTAGACACACTGAGCACGTGTGTAAAACGCATCCTCTAAACACACAAACTGCACGTGAGTCACTTTAAACCGGGCTGTGAAAAGAAGTTTAAGCTTCATAAGACGATATTCTCCTCATCTACTGTTTACAAATCAGTCGCAAAACGGAAATTCAGTGAAATTAAACGATGAGGGGCAATAAGAGGTCATGATGCATTTGGATGTAGATGTTAAAGGCCAGTCCAGCCAGGCTAATCCCACTTTGGAGGGTCTAAAATAGACGTTTTGATTTGTTTATTATGTTTTGGTCACTGCACTGACCTATTCAAGCTTCCTACACGGTAGAAAACCTTTCACACGCTAGAAAAAATCACTTTAAATGAATGAAGATTTTGACAAAAAAAACAGTTTCTAATTAGACTGAATGGGATTTTTAACAGTCTTGTCCAATTTAGCAACTAAACAGCTATGAAAGAATGCATTTGTGGGCGGAGCTTAGAGAGGTCAAAATAGGTCTGATTCCATGTGTTATTTTATGGATTTTATTTAATTTGAAAATGCAGAAAGAGGCAAAATTTTATTCCCAAAAGACCTTTTGTTTTCTTTTTTTTTAACCTTCCTTAAAAATTCATTTTTGTTGTTTCTGAGTTTTTTTCATGCTTATGTATTGTTATATATAATAAATAACTTACAAATAAATGAATAAATAAAGACATAAATAAATAATTCCTACCATTAAAAATATTAGAACTGTAAAAACAATAAAAAGAATGTAATGAAGGTAAAATAAAGCCAAAATGCTTAGAAAAGGGATGTTTATATTCCTTTTTGTGTCTGTTATCATGTTTTGTTTCCGAATAGAAATCGTCCAAACTTTCTTCCAAGAAAACCTTGTTACATTAACTTACATTGAAAGTTAAGAACATTTTTTTCATTTGATTTTATTATATATATATATATATATATATATATATATGTATTCTGGTTTATAAAATTCATTATTCGATTCTATGCGATATTGTGCTGGTTTCTTGATTTGATTTTGTTTTTTTTTACATACAGCAAAAATTATGAGTACCTGAAACTGGGCCTTACATTAATATATTAATGTTTCCATTTTTAGTTTATTAAAGCATTTAACATGATAAAAGTATAATATCTGACACAAAAGCTGAGCTTTGAAGTGTCCTGATCTAACACTCTAGCCTCAGACTAACACAATACAAAGATACCATACGCTGTGATACAGTATGCTTTATTGTAACATCCCTAATATTCAGTGTGTAAATACTGCACATAAATAAATACACAGGTGTATGCAAAAGTTTGTGCACCCCTGGTCCCATACATGTTGTATTTCAAAGTGAAAAGAAGGGAACACAACCTCTACAGAGAACACATCTCTGCATGTTTTAATACATTTCAACGGTTTATTTACGGAATTTAAAAAATTGGGAAAAATAAAACATAAAATGTGGCTAAACTGAAAAGTTATGGCACATTTTGAATGTTAAATTTTATTTTGTAAAATATGTAAAAAAAAAATATATATATATATATATTATGCTTTTGTTGCAAATATATAGAAATTGTGCTCTAAAAATGACAAAAAAAAACATTTAAGTTTGTTCTCTTTTCTTTGTTGTCATTTCTAAGATTTTTTTAAATATTTTTGTAAATAAATAGATAAATAAATAATTTCTCTCCACCTCCTCTAAGCAGTGTTTCTGTGGTAAAGCCCTGCCCTGAGGAGCTCTTTACTAATCCATCTCCGCTCATCTATCACACAGCGCGAGTGGCTACATGTCTGAACTCTGGATCACACCGTCGTTCTGCATCATCAGCTGCCGCTGAGCATAACAAAACACTTGGCTTCTGCAGCAAAAACAGTCCAGAAACAAACACGACTGATTACCATTTCAAAAACTTCCACGTTTTGCCAAGACAGCAGAACAAGCACAGACAAGGGCCTAAACTTTTGCTCATAAACTTCACCTGACACACATTATACACCCACTGTCCACTTTACTCTAGCGCCACCTAGTTGGTGTACAGTTAGAGCTTGTAGCTCGCCTGTTGATGACCAGTCTGTATTGTCCATCCTACAGCCCTCGGTTTCCGATCACTGAGCTGCTCCTGTCTGGATATTTTTAGGCGGTGGTCCACTCTCAACCGAGCAGTGACACTGATCTTCACCAACACCGCTGTGTCTGACACTCTCGTACTAGCAACACCAGGAATGGTGTAGAGGGGGCTGATAAACTGCAACAACAGATGGACTACAGTCTGTAAGTGTACACCTACATAGTGGGAGGTGTTTCTAATAAAGTGGCCAGTGAGTGGAAGTACAATGTAAGTGTTTCCAGTAAAGTGGCCAGTGAGTGGAAGCAAAATGTAAGTGTTTCTAATAAAGTGGCCAGTCAGTGGAAGTACATGGTGGGTGTTTCTAATAAAGTGGCCAGTGAGTGGAAGCACAAGGTGGGTGTTTCTAATAAATTGGCCAGTGAGTGAAAGTACAATGTAAGTGTTTCTAATAAAGTGGCCAGTGAGTGGGGGTACAGGGTGGGTGTTTCTAATAAAGTGGCCAGTCAGTGGAAGTACATGGTGGGTGTTTCTAATAAATTGAGTGGAAGCACAAGGTAGGTGTTTCTGATAAAGTGGCCAGTGAGTGGAAGTACAAGGTGGGTGTTTCTAATAAAGTGGCCAGTACAAAGTAAGTGTTTCTAACAAAGTGGCCATTGAGTGGAAGTACAAGGTAGGTGTTTCTAATAAAGTGGCCAATGAGTGGAATTAGAGGGGTAGGTGTTTCTAATAAAGTGGCCTGTGAGCATTGCATTGCCATTAAGGTGCCATACCTTCCACTTTAGTGTAGGGCTTCCACTTGTAGTACCATCCTCTGAAAGGTTTGCTGTTGTACTCGGCGCACTGCTGGGCCCGAAAGTCCACAGCATTAGGCTGGCATGGTGCAGTGTTACACAGCTGGTGAACGACGGCTGGAGCCCTGGCAGAACCTTCCATTGTGCTGTGGGCTTTGGAGAAAAAAAACAGCAATTAGCAAAGCTAGCAATGATTAGGAATGCTGAGCACTGCTAACAGAAATTAAGAAGAGTCCAAACATGTTCATCAGCAAGAGAATTTCTTAGCTCGAATTAACCCAAATATAGTCATCAGCCGAGACATGTTTAGTGCCTTAACATCAATTTTATGCTGGAGCTATGAGGTTAATGTAGCTAATAAGTAATGGAAGTAAAGAAGGAAGGAAGTGGGGAATCTTATACTCCACCAATTGCATCTAACTGCCACAAATGATGTCACAAAGTACATCTCTCACACTTCCTCTCATATACATTATATACAGACCTGGGTTATCACAGCAATGGCCTAGCAATGCCTTAGCAATCACATGGGATAACAGCAATGGCTTAGCAACACCTTAGCACCCATCTGGCATACCATAGCAATGGCCTAGCAACGCCTTAGCAACCACATGGAATAACACAGCAGTGGCTTAGCAAAACCTTAGCAACTATCTGCCATACCATAGCAATGGCCTAACAATGCCTTAGGAACCACTTATGACTCCACAGCAATGCCCTAGCAACCACCTGGAATATCATAGCAATGGCCTAGTCACACCTTAGCAACCACCTGGAATACAATAGTAATGGCCGAGTAACAACTTAGCAACCATTTTTAATAATATAGCAACAGTCTAGGAGCACCTTCCCAGCTAGATATGTTATATCTAGCAACACCTTAGCAACCACATGGGATTTCACAGTAATGGCCTAGCAACACCTTAGCAGCCACCTGGGATACCACTGCAATGGCATTGCAACACCTTAGCAATCACCTGAGATAACACAGCAATGGCTTAGCACCACCTTAGCAATCACCTGAGATAACACAGCAATGGCTTAGCAACACCTTAGCAACCACTTGGGATACCATAGTAATGGCCTAGCAACACCTTAGCAACCACATGGGATTTCATAGTAATGGCTTAGCAACACCTTAGCAACCACCTGGGATACCACTGCAATGGCATTGCAACACCTTAGCAATCACCTAAGATAACACAGCAATGGCTTAGCAACACCTTAGCAACCACCTGAGATAACACAGCAATGGCTCAGCAACCACATGGGATACCATAGTAATGGCCTAGCAACACCTTAGCAACCACCTGGGATACCAAAGCAATGGCCCAGCAACACCTTAGCAACCACCTGGGATTTCATTGCATTGGTACATAAAATGTAGTTTTGCTGATGCTTTTTTAAAGTTCATAATCAAAACTATAACTTATAAACTTATAACTTCTAAACTATAAATTCTGGTTTAGGGACCTTCTACTATTACTGCACATTATATTACACTATGATTGAAAATCATTATTCTAGTTAAACTTTGTCCATGTCATGAAAAGAATAATCCAACAACCCCCCCTCCCAAAAAAAAACCTGCTCCCAAACATGGTGCATTAGTTCCCCTCTGTCTGTATCTGTAGTAACTTTACGTCAGACGAACCTACTGATGTTTCATGTAAGCGACTCTGCCAGACATCCGACATAAATTGCCACGTTGGACCGCGTCCACGCTGGCCAGCGGCTTTGCGGAACACTAAAACATACCCACAGACTGAAATGCAATCTGAGTAATCTAATTCATCTCCATAGGCTGTTGTGTCTTTTGCATTTTGGTTAAAAAACAGCTTTTTTATTGCCTCATTGTGGGAGTTTACCTCAAATCTATGACGGAGATTCATCACTTGAAGACTAGATCTACTGATTCCGGCACATATTGCCAGATTACACATGGGCTGAGCCCATATACATAAAAATACACAACATGATAAAGGAGCGCAGGATAATAACGTTTATGCAGAAAACAGGTGTGCTGTAATAAATACAGTAGGGCTTTATGTAGCTTTACAAAAGCACACAGTATTATAACTCTGCTTGTTCTGTCTGTAATAGCATCGTTTGTTAAAATCTGAGGGGTTTTTATGGCTCCTCCTGTGAGCTCGAGGACTGGACAACCTCTCCAACAGCTACTTTTACTTTTAATTCTTCAATGTATTACATTTTTCACTTCAACTTTCAAGCACCAGTTGCTCGGTTAATGAGTAATATTCCCTCAGCATCTCCTTATTTTAATTCAAATAAAGGATTTGGTCATTTTTCCACCTCCGACTGAGTGTCTTACAGAACATGTGTAACATATGGTGTCTGTTAAGCTTTAAAACTAAGTTTCTTACATGTGTTATAAAGTTTTGCAGAAATATGAAGTGTCATATGATTTCACATCCTGTAAAATGTGTTTGGGTGCAATCCCAATGCATAGCTTGGACCTGCTTGTATGATTTCACACATATTTTTTCTAATATACCTAAACTACACAGAGAATAAACCCGTCTGCAGACCTTGTGTGAACTAAACTAGAAGAGAAGAGAAGAGAAGAGAAGAGAAGAGAAGAGAAGAGAAGAGAGCAGAGCAGAAGAGAAGAGAAGAGAAGAGAGCAGAGCAGAGAAGAGCAGAGAAGAGAAGAGAAGAGAAGAGAAGAGAAGAGAAGAGAAGAGAAGAGAGCAGAGCAGACGATAAGAGAAGAGAAGAGAGCAGAGCAGAAGAGAAGAGAGCAGAGCAGAGAAGAGAAGAGAAGAGAAGAGAAGAGAGCAGAGAAGAGAAGAGAAGAGAAGAGAGCAGAGCAGAAGAGAAGAAAAGAGAAGAGAGCAGAGCAGACAAGAAGAGAAGAGAAGAGAGCAGAGCAGAAGAGAAGAGAAGAGAAGAGAAGAGAGCAGAGCAGAGAAGAGAAGAGAAGAGAAGAGAAGAGAGCAGAGCAGAAGAGAAGAGAGCAGAGCAGAAGAGAAGAGAAGAGAAGAGAAGAGAAGAGAAGAGAGCAGAGCAGAGAAGAGAAGAGAAGAGAAGAGAAGAGAGCAGAGCAGAAGAGAAGAGAAGAGAAGAGCAGAGAAGAGAAGAGAAGAGAAGAGAGGAGAGCAGAGCAGAGAAGAGAAGAGAAGAGAGCAGAGCAGAGCAGAAGAGAAGAGAAGAGAAGAGAAGAGAGCAGAGCAGAGAAGAGAGCAGAGCAGAAGAGAAGAGAAGAGAAGAGAAGAGAAGAGAAGAAGAAGAGAAGAGAGCAGAGCAGAGCAGAGAAGAGAAGAGAAGAGAGAAGAGCAGAGCAGAAGAAAAGAGAAGAGAAGAGAGCAGAGCTGAGAAGAGAGCAGAGCAGAAGAGAAGAAAAGAGAAGAGAAGAGAAGAGAAAAGAAGAGAAGAGAGCAGAGCAGACGAGAAGAGAAGAGACAAGAGAAGAGAAGAGAAGAGAAAAGAAGAGAAGAGAAGAGAGCAGAGCAGACGAGAAGAGAAGAGACAAGAAGAGAAGAGAAGAGAAGAGAGCAGAGCTGAGAAGAGAAGAGAGCAGAGCAGACGAGAAGAGAAGAGAAGAGAAGAGAAGAGAAGAGAAGAGAAGAGAAGAGAGAAACACTGAGAAGAACCAAGACTCAAAATTAGAAATCATAAAGATGATGATGGAGAACCACTGAGAGAAACCAAGACTCACAACTTAGAAACCCACTGAGAGCATGATGGAGAACCTCTAAGATTAACCAAGACCCATAACCAGAAACCATTAAGAGCATGATGGAGAACCACTGAAAGGAACCAAGACCCATAACCAGAAACCATTAACAGCATGATGGAGAACCACTGAAAGGAACCAAGACCCATAACCAGAAACCATTAAGAGCATGATGGAGAACCACTGAAAGGAACCAAGACCCATAACCAGAAACCACTGAGACCATGATGGAGAACCACTGAAAGGGACCAAGACCCATAACTGAAACCATTAAGAGCATGATGGAGAACCATTGAGAGGAACCAACACACAAAACTAGAAACCACTGAGACCATGATGGAGAACCACTGAGAGGAACCAAGACTCAAGCGAGGGGAATATGGTGGGCTGGACGCTTACAGGACGTTAAATATGAGAACACAAAGTTCAGTATAAGTGTAGGGCAGTAAAGGAAAGCAGAGGAGAGCGCAGGCCTCCTCCCAAAACCTCAGGAATACCACACTGTGCCACATAAAAGAGGAGAAAAGCCACCCTCTCTCTGCAGGGAGAGGTGACCCATGAGCCGCCTGGGACAGAGCTTTGAGGGCTGGTTTGTGGACAAGCTGTAGGGTTTAAAGTGGAGACATACTTTAGGATATCCACCCACAGAGCAACCTCAAACTGAAGGGCTGAACTGCAGCCTGGACTGCCTATTATAAACGCGTTAGCAGCTCCTCCACAGGGCTTCACTGGCTGTTCACACGTCAACATCAGAGAGAACAAATGAGACTTCCACAAACACTTAAACATCACTCATCAGCCAAACATCCACGAGACGATCAAACGGAGACATTCCAGAGGAAAAGACAAACGCGATGGAAGCCAGCCCTCCTCCACACACCTGAACTGCTGCGCTGGGAGCACCATTAAAGCCAAGTCCAGAGAACTCTAGTGCTGAGTTCCCCTTTAGAACTGCAGAAGAACTTTTTAGAACTTCTTGAGATTTGTTGGGCGCCTTTTAGTGTTTGTCGGTTACAATTATTACATTATCTCTTATCGCAGTTTGATCTGAACACACTGTGTTAAGCTGACTAAAGCTGTCAAAATCAAATTTAACATCTGAATATTCATCAGATCCAAAGAACAATGCAGAAAATGCCTCTGTTGTCTTGTATGTTCCAGGCCAATTAGTTATAACATTATCCCAAATGACAACGACCATACAGAATGAAGAACA
The DNA here is from genome assembly GCF_904425465.1 of Colossoma macropomum. Classification (NCBI taxonomy): domain Eukaryota; kingdom Metazoa; phylum Chordata; class Actinopteri; order Characiformes; family Serrasalmidae; genus Colossoma; species Colossoma macropomum. The sequence goes on from NW_023494797.1 coordinate 20,044,455, forward strand.
TGCTACTGCTGATCACAATGGCTCTGAGAAGAACCACTGAGAGGAGCCAAGGGCTCGGCAACATGCGGCTCTTTGACTGTCCTGTTGTGGCTCCACAGCTGAATTAGATTTGTAGGTAAAAATAAAATAATCCTCCTTTACAGTAAAATAAAGCTCTGCTGATCGTTCAACACAGTTTAACAATAAATGGTCTTAAACTCTGGAGTTAATGTAGAACTGCTGATTCACCCTTTAACCCTGAAGATCAGCGCAGACTGCTGGTCACCATAGCAACACAGACAACAGTCTCGCCTAGCTAGTAGCTAACGAAACGGCAAAGAGAGAGATTTAAGATGAACATCGATAATTTAGAGACGAATGGACTTATTTGTGTTTATAATCACTCCAGCTGGTTTCCTGATACGTTTAATCTGCAACGAGAAACTGACAAACACTAAAAAGTCGCGAGGCTGAAGTCAGTTTCTCATTCGCCAGCTTCTCGTTCGAACTGTCCCGTTCCACCTTAAATGATGCAGCAGTTACATTCTGGCACCTCAGGCATCATTTAAGGTGGAACGGGAAAGTTCAAACAAGAAGCTGGCGAATGAGAAGCGACTTCAGCCTAGTATGTAATTAAACATTGAGAGACATTTTACAAGAAGTTTTTCTACTTTTGAGGAAAAGTTTCCTGCTGGAGATGCGAGAAAAGCAGCTGTAGCTGAGCTAAAGCTTAAAGCAGATCAAAGTAAGTCTGCATTTTTATTTATTTTATATTTTTTAGCCTATGCTAGAACATCAGCACACACTGAGACATATTTACAGCCAAGATGGTAAAATCAGTAGCGCCCTCTAGCGTCTGACCAACCCCAAAGACGTTACTGAGTGGCTATTCTCCTCACTAGAATTTCTCTGATTTTACTTTGACACCAGTCAAAGTGTCTTTGCGCTTTCAGTTGCCATGTTCTTTAGTGTGTAATGACAGCAGGAGACCATCAAGCTTTGGATTTTATAGAAAAGTCCTTCTCAAAGATGCATCAAACAGGCCTCAATACCTTTTTGGATGACCATCTTGTGAGCTGCGAGGCTGAGAATCATTGGTTTACACACTGTAAGTGGACTTGGGAGACAACATTGACATTGCTTTTATCACCCTACTTATTTTCTTTGCAAAATAGTGCATAATCTTTTAAAAGTAAATATCTAAAATTTAATATATGTGAATATTTTTTAGCTTAAACAGAATGTGAAGGTGGGAGTGTTTTCACTTCATGGGAATAAAATAAGGATCCAGATCAAAACAGCCTTCAAACCCATATTATTGCTGTTTTGTTCTACTATTCAAATGCAAATATGTAATTAGATACTTATGTAGTGAGTTACAAAATTAATTAGATTTGTATTTAATTTGCAGTTTTTAGCAAATTTTTGTGTCTCGTTTTTCTGTTCCGATGTTAAATAATCACAAAAACATGGAAAAAAAATATAAATCAAATTCACATCATAATAAAATATCTCTTACTTACATACACAAATGTGGTGTGGATTGAAAGTTTAGAATCTGCACTTTCTACACAGTTTCTCCACTCGTTCCCTTGAGTCCTAATAATTAATCTAAAACTGCATGGTTTGTTAAAAATCTGCAACTTCTAAGGGTTAAACAACCCATCCAGACTCATCTATTCCAGCAGGCTATAGGTTATTTTATGTGCTATAGGCAGATCCACATGTCTCTGCCTGTCTCAGCATGTTTTCTCTCTTTTCCTCTGGGACGCATTAACGTCCTTCAAGGGAGAGGAAACACTGAGCTGCTTCTCTCTGATTTACACACACTATATACAAGGAGCCAGTTACAAACCTACAAAACACACAGATTTCACTCACCTGGATTACTGCGCTAAGGCTATTATGTCTATTTGTCTAGAACGGACTCAGTTTATATCACAATACCTACATTTAGAGTGGGTTATTCATTCAGCCTAATGAGAAACTGTAGAACAGACTCAGTTTATATCACAATACCTACATTTAGTCAGATCATTCATCTCAACCTAATGAGAAACTGTAGAACAGACTCAGTTTATATCACAATACCTACATTTAGAGTCAGTTATTCATTCAACCTAATGAGAAACTGTAGAACAGACTCAGTTTATATCACAATACCTGGATATTACAACCCCATTTCCAAAACCCTATATTTAATAATTTGAAAATAGTACAAAGACAACATATCAAATGTTGAAACTGAGAAATTTTATTGTTTTTTTTTTTTTAAATATTTGCCCATTTTGAATTTGATGCCAACAACACGTTCCAAAAAAGTTGGGACGGGGGCCTGTTTACCACTGTGTTTCCTCACCTCTTCTTTAACAACACTCTGTAAGTGTTTGGGAACTGAGGAGACACTGCTGTAGTTCTGAAAGTGAAATGTTTTCTGTTCTTGTTTGATACAAGATTTCAGCTTCTCAACAGTTCAGGGGCTCATTTGTCATATTTTTCATTTTATAATGCACCAAATGTTTTCAGTGGTGACAGATCTGGACTGCAGGCAGGTCAGTTTAGCACCTGGACTCTTTTAATACGGAGCAATGCTGCTGTAATACATGCAGAACTTCATTTTTTTTAAAAAACAATAAAATTTCTCAGTTTCAACATCTTATATGTTGTCTATGTACTATTTTCAGTTAAATATAGAGTTTAAATTATTTGCACATCATTGCATTTTGTCTTTATTTACATTTTGCACAGCGTCCCAACTTTTTTGGAAATGGGGTTGTATTTCTTCATTAGAACTAACAAAGTATTACGATGGGGACAAACAGGTTCCCACCAAGACCGTAAAGTACATTACACACGCCGCTTCTCTTTGTCAGGAGAAATTTATGGCTCTCCTGTTTTCCCTCTGCCAACTGGAGCAGAGACAGTGGAGGATTTTACCTTTATTCAGAAAAGACACACAGTACACTCTTCAGTCTGAAAACGATCTGACTCCGCGAGACTCTGAGGGGATTTCCTCTCCGGCAGAAATGCAGAGAGATGCCAACAGACAGCCGAACGCTGAAGAGGAACCGATTCACGTTATCCAGCTCCATCTAACAGCACCTGCAGCTAAAACTCCTCACAGATACCTGCCGACACATGCAGAGAGGAAACACCTGGCCTACACACACACACACATGCCTAATGGTAAATCTGGATTCTAATAAATATGTAGTTATGGATCTTTTTCAAACTTTTTAACCCTCTCGTATGTGGGACCACACTTTAACTCCTCCCTCACGACTACAGAAGCAGATTACTTTCACTGCAGATACTGAATACAGCAGACACTGAATAATTTATAGTAGTACTGAATTAATCACTCATTATCTAAGCTGCTTATCCTCCTGGCTCACAGGGAGAGCTGGAGCCTATCCCAGTGCTCACTGGGCGGAAAGCAGGAAACACCCCGGACAGGCTGACAGTCCACCAAAGTACAGAAACACAGACATACACTTTCACACCAAGGGGCAATTTAGTGTCTCCAATTTGCCTGAATTCATGTCTTTGGACTGTGGGAGGAAATCTGAGAACCCGGAGGAAACATACATACTGAATAATTTATGTTAGACACTGAATAATACATAGTAGATACTGAATAATTCATATTATTTGCTGAATAATTCATAGCAGACACTGAATGATACATAGTATATACAGAATAATTCAAAGTGCATATTATGTAATACATATAAGTTACTGAATAATTTATAGAAGTTAATAATTTATAGTAGATGCTGAACAATTCATAGTAGATACTGAATCATTTACAGTAAATATGGAATAATTCAAAGTAGATATTAAGTAACTCATAGTAGTTACTTGATCATTTACAGTACTTACTGAGCAATCTATAGTAGATACTAGATAATGAGTCAAAATAGATGTTATGTAATTCATTGTAGATACTGAATAATTAAAGTGAGACTGAATAATTTATAGTACATGTGGAATAATACAAAATTTATGTTATGTAAGTCAGAGTAGTAACTGAATAATTTATAGTAGTTACTGATTAATACATAGCAGATACTGAATATTTTAGAGTAGTTACTGAAATTCATAGTAGTTACTAAACTTCATAGAAGATACTGAATAATTCATTGTAGATACTGAATAATTCATAGCAGATACTGAATAATTCATAGTAGATACTGAATAATTTATTGTAGATACTGAATAATTCATTGTAGATACTGAATAATTCATAGTAGATAGTGAATAATTTATAGTGGATACTGAATAATTCATAGTAGATACTGAATAATGCATAGTGGATACTGAATAATTCATAGAAGATACTGAATAATTCATTGTAGATACTGAATAATTCATTGTAGATACTGAATAATTCATAGAAGATACTGAATAATTCATTGTAGATACTGAATAATTCAAAGTAGACACTGAATATTTCATTGTAGACACGGAATAATTCATTGTAGATACTGAATAATTCATAGTAGATACTGAATAATTCATAGCAGATACTGAATAATTCATAGTGGATACTGAATAATTCATAGTAGATACTGAATAATTCATTGTAGATACTGAATAATTCATTGTAAATTCATAGTAGTTACTGAAAAATTCATAGTGATTCATAGTGGAATCTGAATAATCCTTAACAGATACTAAACACTTCATAGTGGTCAGGGGATAACAAACCGTATCACTAAAACAGATCTGCAGTTTACGCTTTAAATGGACTTTAAATGGTACGTATCACCTGAGAAAGAGGAACCACTGAGCTGATCCTTTAGATCTGCTCACACTGTATACAAACACTTCAGCACAAAATGCCTTGATTTTCATCTACAGCAACTCAGAATGTTTACATTTTAGGTCGAAAATGTTTACATCACCCTGCAGTGATCAGTTCAATTCTTCTGCAGAAACATGACCGACTTTTCATATGTTGTTCCTCAAAATACGGCATTTCGTCCAGTCTGAGGTCAACAAAGCTCCTCCAGAGGAGCAGACGGCGGTTAATCTGAGATTAGCTGTTTCTTGCCTTTCCCAGAGCGTCTGAGAGGCACCGGGTCAGCTAGCCTTCAAATCTAATTCAACCACTGACCATTCAGAATAGATAAAGCAGGACAGCTCATTCACTTTCACAGTGAATAAAGCTGCTGAGGAGATACAGGAATGTGCAGTCGGAGTCTGTCTGTGTGAATCAGAGCTGGGAGAAGGCTGGGAGGGAGAGTGGACATCACTGCACTTCATCTGTCCACTTCATTTTCAGTTTAGTAAAAGGTCATTCTACAGAAACGTCCACTTTTCTATCCATCCATAGGAGTCACTGGTGTTACTGATCCTCACTGGTGTTCCACATAATAAAGGAAACACCAGAGACATTTTTAATGAACAATGCATTTTACAAAATAACGCCTACAGAGCATCAAACCACATGTTGTTAATCATGGAATATCCACTAAAATATGTAATTTAATCCATTTATATTCTATTTTTTCACAGTTACCTCAGAATAAAGTCGGTCACACCAGTGACTTCAGCTAAAAGCTTCATATGAAATCATGAGCTAAATGAGAAAATCTCTGATAAATGAAAGACTCAGTGGACTCACCATGAGCTTTTCTTCATAGATCCTCAGACAACAGGTAAAAAGAAGTCGTGATGTCATCGGTGTGACATTTATTTCAAAATAAGAGATTTTTTGTTACGCAGTAACACCAGTGACACGACTCCTGGGGGCCACAACTTTCATTATATATTTTATAATATTTATTTGTCATTTGTTTTCTTTATGTCATTTAAATCATATATTTCATAGTCATGTATAGATTATTGTAGTTAAAATAACATGTTTTCACCTCAAAATATGGCCTCAGCCTTCACACATGACTGTGAGGACGAGCTCTTCTGTGGTGCTTGGAATTCTATACGGTTGATTTAAAAACCAATATTGCTAAATTGAGGCTCAATAAGGTGTAATTGTTAAAATAACGTATTGTTTTATTTTAAAATATAAATAAATTGTAACCCAAACATGTTTTTTCAAGTGTAATATATCTGTAAATGCTAGGGACACAAAAATGGACGTTTCCATAGAATGACTCAACACTCTCTGCTCTAAAATTTGTGGGAGAATGAATTTTTGACATTTTTGGACATGGAGGACATAAATATGATTTTTTTGCATTAGTTTAGGTTCTTCCTGCCAGTTTGACCCCATTCGTTAGGTGCTGTCAGTGAGGGTGTTGAGATGCCGTTGGTTTTTATTTACCTGGGGCTGTTGCAGGATCGCTCCCGGTACATCACCCCTCCCCCGCAGGTTCTGGAACATTCGGACCACTCTGACCAGCCGGACCACTGTCCGTGGACCGCCTTCGGGCCGTGATCCCCCAGCTTCACACACTGACCCTTCCGACACCACTGCATTAGTGGACGACAGAAATACACTGAGAACAGCCTAAAACTGCTTTAACCACAATTACTAATACACAATAATTTACACATAATAAAATTAGAAAACCTGGCTTTGTATTTTTGGAACAAGGCCTTCTATGCAGTCTGCTCAACGGTCAGGTGATGGTTTATAACCCAGAGATGCACAAGTCCAGTCCTGGAGGGCTGGACTCCAGCAGAGTTTGGTGAATTACCTGCTCCAACACACCTGATTACACTCTTCTGCTAATTGCCAGGTTTGGTTTGTCTGTGTTTGAGAAGGGGAACCACCAAACTGTGCTGGACACCAGCCCTCCAGAACCAGTTTAACCCTTATGCTGTAATTACATGTTGATCCGCCCCTCATGCCAGAATCGACCGTCACATCACAATGATGATCAGTGTTACATCACAACTGTAGAACTTACGTCCGGGTGGAGAACGCAGGTAGCGCTGCAGTGATACAGTACTACTGTTAATACTACTTAAAGCAGCTTTATCTGCTGGAATACAAGAAAATGTAGGTAAAATCAGTGACATACTTTGGAACGTTTGACATTACAGCCTTAAACACAACAAGATTTGACTTTTACTGCCGATGTTTTGTCTCTTATGTTTGAATTTTGTAAATTGTCCCATAAACTGAGCTGCTTAGATGCTGATTAGACGCATGTTATCCACCCGGAAATATAGCCAACCAGTGTATTTACAAACGTTCTGATTTGGTCTAAACAACTGACAGCGGCAAGAAGTCCTGTAGACGTTGCCATGGTGATAGCGTTAATGTTTTGAACACATGCTGATGTTTCTAATAGTGTGCTACAGTCAGCCTTAAGGAGTTGATGTACACATTGTGAAAAGTGTCTCGTCAGACCTACCTAAAAAAATGACTTCATGTGGTAACAAGCAATTGAACTAGTTGTATTCAACTTCAAAATCTACTTTGAAAGAATCAAATTTTTTGAAATTGCTGAACGAAACTAGTTCAATTGCTTGTTACCACATACAGTTATTTTTTTAAGTAGATCTGACGAGACACTTTTCACAGTGCATGATCAGGTTTGCCTGGACTTCACTACAAACACTCCGCTCTCATGTATCCAAAAAAAATCAACATCTGGTTTATTCCACCATCACGATCTGGAAAACTGAACTCTTGATCGCTGCGCTCAGTGGAAAGCAGCCGCTGGCAGAATCATGGCAGAACTGTTGCTGCTCCATTAAAAACATTAGAATATCAGGTTTACAGTCGTCTGTTTTCCGCCAACTTGTAAACAAGGCATTAGTTTGGAGTTGTTATTTAGATTTATACAACAGTTAGTTCCGGCCACGCAAGCTGATTGGTTGAGAAGCGTTCTAATTTCGCCATAACATCACGTTTTTTTCACAAACACTATATCATCACTCCACTGAGACGCCGTTGCTAAGCAACAACTTTGACAGCTGTTTTAACTCCTTACTTTGCCACAAACAGAAAATGGACACTTTTAAGATCACATTTGACCGACAGCCGATTTGGTCAGACTCTGAAGATGAGACGACACTAAAGTCCCAAACTGTCATCACCACTGAGCAGCTTTTCAGTCGGCAGCTGTGACAGAAGAACAGCTAAACAACCTGGAATCAGCCAGAAATGAACCCAATACCATTCGCCAAACTAAATGGGCTGTAAGATGCTTTACAGACTGGCTGGAACAAAACAACATTAATACTGATCTGGCAAAAAATAACAAAACTGAGCTGAACTTGATATTGCGGCAGTTTTATGGCTCAGTCCGATTTGGTCAGACTCTGAAGATCAGACTACACGTTTGGCGAATGGTATTGGGTTCATTTCTGGCTGATTCCAGGTTGTTTAGCTGTTCTTCTGTCACAGCTGCCGACTGAAGAGCTGCTCAGTGGTGATGACAGTTTGGGAATTTAGTGTAAGGAGCTGGAGAACGAACTGCCGGCTGTGCAGCGAGTGGGCGGAGCTCGTTACTCTGACGTAGCAACAAGCTGCTCATTAAGGAACTATAATTTGGTGAAGGAACTGCGAACATTAAAACATATTAAACGCCGCGTTCACGGCCCAGTTTATTAATTTATTACTTTATTTATTGAACTGTTGTATCAAAGCAATAGAACACTCGAGGTCACATGTTATCGCCAATAACATCACGGCTGTGATGATCTACGGCGACCAAATCACAGCCCGTGGTGTTATTTGCGATAACATGCGACCTCGAGTGTTCTATTGCTTAAATAATTACATTATTACATACTTAATTACCTACACTCTAAAATGATGAAAATGGTTCCATATGGAACCATGAACACTGAAAGAACCCTCACAAAAGCGTTCTTCAGATTGATGGAGAATGTGCTGTAGATTGATAGAGGGAGAGAGACAGAGCAAGAGATGGAGAGAGAGAGAGTGTGTGAGAGACAGGGAGAGAGAGAGGGAAAAATAAAGAATAAATAAGAGAGAGAGAAAGAGAGTTTAAGAGAAAGTGAGGTAAAGTGAGAGTGAATTTCGGAGTGTGGTAGATTGGGACCCCCTCCCATTCACCCCCCCACAGCCTCTCAGCTTACAGAGCAGAAAGAGGAGCAGGGAACCGCGTCCTCACAGTGTTTAACACACACACTGACCAGTGCAGGGGTGTGTGTGGCAGAGAGAGAGAATGTGCATATGTAGATACAGTAAGTCAGAGATCACTGATCAGCTCACAGTACTGTATATAGTGTGTGTGTATATATACGCATAATTAAACATATTTATAACGAGTCTGTCTCCGTGAGTCATGTCAATATACACTAGTATGGACTCTACATTAAATGTATCTGGTGGTGTCAAAGGTCACCCTCTCACTCACCATGTCCGGCCCACAGATGGTGCCCTCCGCAGCGGGCATGAACTTGGTCTCACAGCGATGCCCCGTCCTGTGGCACCACAACGACTTGCAGATGTCCTAAAGAGAGCAAACACAATCCTGCGTTCAAATACAGGAAAGCAAAGGCAGTAGACTGCAGACAATGCTATTTCCTCATATCTACTGTATATAAACTGATACATACTGCATATAAACTTCAGACAATGCAATATCACCACAAATACTGCTTATATATGCTGAAATTTACTGTAAATGAACTGATATGGACAGTATTTAAACTGGAGATGCCAGCCAGTGCCATATCCCTATATACTCTATATAAACTGATGTATACTGTACACAAACCCATACATACTGATATAAACTACATATAACACCCAGACTGCAGGTAATGCAACATCAACATATATATATGTATACAGTATGTAAACTGATTTGTTGAGTGTTATATATAAATTGACACATACTGTATATTAACCAATGTATACTGTATACAAACTGTAGTGTTGATATACACTACATAAAAATTCTGGACTCTAGGTAATGCAACCTCAGCATATATACTGTAAATATCAGATAATACATAACTGTAAATTAACAGTTTTACAGATTTATACTGTATACAAACTGATATATTCTGTATAGTAGCTGTAGATGTCAACTAGTGCCATATATATCAGTTATATATATGTATATATCAGTTTGCTTACAGTATAGAGCAGTTAATGCTTAACCTGAGGTCTATTATATATATATATATATATGCAAACTCATATATACAGATGTACACTATACATATAAACTGTAGACTTCAGTCAGTGTAATATCACCACATATGCTGTATTGTGTATATATTATGAATATAAACTGATAATGTATTGTGGCGTCGTCACTGGACTTAAAGTTTGGGCTAACTGGGGAACTCCCAGAATGCCGTGCGCCTCTCCGCAAACTGACATATACTTTCTATAAAATGTAGACGACAGGCAGTGCCATATCCGCACATATACTGTACATAAACCGTAAACATCAAGCCGTGCAACATGCTAAGGCATTCCAATGTTTCATCCTAATCCAATGGCCAAGTGCAACTCCATCAACCATAAACAATACGTTCAGATACATCAGCAGCTTGTTGTGTTTGCTGTCTGTGCCAGTCAGTTTCAAATGACTTCAGTAAAAAGCCCTTTAAAACTAGCAGCTTTAACAGTAACTAATGTCAGCTAGCTGTGTAGATTAGTTCAGCCTGGTTGTTAATAAGGTTGTTAAGTTATCTACCTAACATATAAACCACCCCAATGAGCCTCTCCTGACTCCGTGTTTGAAAGTGTTAAAAGGGTTAGCTAAAATTTATCACACTCCAAACTTCCTTCGTGCTACAATGTGCAGGGACGACGATCGGAAGAGCGGCGGAGAAGTCAGTAAGAAGAAGAAATGGAACATGGGGCTAAAGCTGAGAGGAGAATGACAGGACAAAGAAGCCAGCACTGCATTGTCGCTCATCCTCAGCCAAACAGAAAAAAGGCCCGTCATACGCAATCATCACACCACCCAAAAGAAACATGCTATTATTGTAGCATTTGCCATCTTCCCACAATGCAGCGGGAGTGACAGAACGAGAGGGTTTTTGGGAGCTGTTCCACGGCTGGCCGCCGGCCCGAGGCATCTGGCAGGCGCTGAAAGAGAAGCATGGATCGCTGAAGCCGGCCCAACTGCGCTAATCTACTGCCGCTACGTCGGAACCCACCGCTAATTACTCCCCTAGCGCTACGTGACGAGGACACTCAACACAAGTGGGAAAAAGAAAACAAAAACACTGGGCACTATCAGCCGTAATCCTGTTAAAATGAAGCGATAAATCAAACTTGCGCAATTCAGCCTTTACCGCAGATGAAATGGACAAAACAGGCACCAAGAAAAGCTTTTATATGCAACACGCTATTTTGTCTTGTTTTATGGTGTCACGCATCCCTCAGGCTCAGCGGTCTCTAGGGACTCCATGTCCCAGAATCCCCAGGGGGATCACATGGTTCTCAAGCGTCCATCTTGCTCCAATCACCACTCTCTGTCACCTGAGTATTAACTGGTTACACCTGTTCTGACATAATTAGTTTAGTATAAAGCCTGGGCTTTTAGGCTCGTTCAATGCGAGGTATTGCTTCTTTTTCCAAGAGCTACTGAGCCGTATTTTCTTCTGTCTATTGTGATTTTCTGGTTTTTGACTCTCTGCCCTTTTTGCCTTTGCCCTTTGGACTTTGTTCACCTTGTTATGTTTGTCTTTGTGTGTTTCTTGCCTTTGCTGGATTTGACCTCTGCCTGTTTTTTGACCACGATTTTGGATTACGACTCAAACATTAAAGCCTCACTCTCTTTCTTTATCCGCGAGCGTCTGAGTTATTTCTGCCTCATTACATATGGATAATAATAAGTCACGCAGCATCAGAAAAGCACACAACGGCACTGTACAAAGACAAATGTTTCCATTTTTGACAATTTTTGTTTTCTACATCAATTAAACACGGCAGCTGTCCTGTACATTGTGTGAAAATGACGAGTGGACCAATAGAAATTTTCTGAAATCACTTGGAATAAAACCTCTTACATTACATTAAAGTTAAATTTTGGATATGATGGAAAACAATGATAAGTAAGTCCATTTGGGATTACTTAACAACTCAACATGTTTGCACTTAGCACAATGCTAATTGGTTGGTATAAGCTTTCTTCATTTGTTAGCCACATTAGCCTTGGAGGTCCCGTATAAAACTAAAGAAGCAAACTTCACATACTCCCAACATGTCCTGGCTGATTTACTACAGTTGTAGTAAGTAAGAAGAAAATTGCGTTAAGTTGATTCGTCTCCAAACTATCGCTTTAAGATGTACTGCCTTCCTGGGAAGTCCAAAAAACACAATTCAAGAAGAAGTGGATGGTTTACAGGAGCCAAACAAAGGTTGTTTAGGACGGTTTGAAAGAAACAGGCTGTAGCACAACGGCTAATCCTGCGAAGTGACCCACGCAGGTTCACTTCCCAAGCCCAAGGGCCTCAGTCTTCTGCACTCGACATTTACATATCAATGTATGAATCAGATGTTAAGGGTATGGAGGATGCCAACGGAGGCCCCAGTGTGTCCTCTACTGGAATGTTATGAATGGGATTCTGGCGCGGAAAGTTGGGAAACAAACTCCTCCAAATCAACAAGTGCGTACTGACTGAAGACGATGAATCACAATGCGACTAACAGGACCAGAGAGTCAATTAAGTCAAGATATTTCAGTCTGGGAGTTCTCAGTGGGCCTCTACATTGGTCTGTCTGTTGAAAATAGGAAGAGTAAACGATAATATAGAAAATATATTGTATAACAGACATAAAAAGAACTTTCATCTCTGTCTGGGCTGTTACCAGAGTAGGAGGAGACATCCAAAAGTAAAGAAACATATCATCTTATTTAATAGTTTCCATTTTTAGGTTACATTCATTGGCCATTTTATCAGAAACCTTACACATGTACTTCCATGTCCACTTTATAAGTTCCAGCTACTTTATATTTCCACTACACACCGATCAGGGATAACATTATGACCACCTCCTTGTTTCTGCGCTCATTGTCCATTTTATCAGCTCCACTTACTATATAGGTGCACTTTGTAGTTCTACAGTTACAGACTGTAGTCCATCTGTTTCTCTGATACTTTGTTAGCCCCCTTTTACCCTGTTCTTCAGTGGTCAGGACCCCCATGGACCCTCACAGAGCAGGTACTATTTGGGTGGTGGGTCATTCTCAGCACTGCAGTAACACTGACGTGGTGGTGGTGTGTTAGTGTGTGTTGTGCTGGTACGAGCAGATCAGACACAGCAGTGCTGCTGGAGGTTTTAAACACCTCAGTGTCACTGCTGGACTGAGAATAGTCCACCAACCAAAAATATCCAGCCAACAGCATCCTGTGGGCAGCGTCCTGTGACCACTGATGAAGGACTAGAGGATGACCAACACAAACTGTGCAGCAGCAGATGAGCTATCGTCTCTGACTTTACATCTACAAGGTGGACTGACAAGGTAGGAGTGTCTAATAGAGTGGACAGTGAGTGGACACAGTGTTTAAAAACTCCAGCAGCACTACTGTGTCTGATCCACTCAGACCAGCACAACACACACTAACACACCACCACCACGTCAGTGTTACTGCAGTGCTGAGAATGATCCCACCACCCAAATAGTACCTGCTCTGTGAGGGTCCATGGGGGTCCTGACCACTGTAGAACAGGGTAAAAGGGGGCTAACAAAGTATCAGAGAAACAGATGGACTACAGTCTGTAACTGTAGAACTACAAAGTGCACCTATATAGTAAGTGGAGCTGATAAAATGGACAATGAGCGTAGAAACAAGGAGGTGGTCATAATGTTATGGCTGATCGGTGTATGAGTGTATAATTGTAGACTGTAGCTTTTTAAAATATGATACAACGACTTCCAGTAAAATACATCACTGGTAGATGATGAATGTGTCTCCTAAAGATACGTAAGAACTTTGTAATTTACCTTCACAAAGTCCAGGTTGCAGAGTTTGGCCTTGGAGCCGAACTGCCACTTGCACTGTGTATCCGCATCATAGAGCTGCCCCGGGAGCTGCTCAGGGTATTTATACTGACCAATCAGCTTGGGTTCATCCACCAGACAGGAGGCCTGAGCTGTACTGTGAATAACACACACAACAACACACTCATAAATAAACACATGTACATTAACATAGCACAAATTTTTGAACTGTCGTTCTGAAATTTTGAACAGTGATTCAAAGTTTTGGAAAGTAATTGCAATTTTTCGAACAGTGATTTCAAATTTGTAAAATACGATTCCAAACTTTTGAAGAATGATCCCAAATTTTGGACCAGTGAATCCAAACTGTTCAGTCATTCCAAACTTTTCAACAATGATTCCACATTTTTGATGATTCAAGATGTTGTGAAGAATCTTATTAGTACATTTTTGTACATTTATTTGCAACCAAATTAGTTTGATGGAACAGTGATTCAAAATTTCTGAATAGTGATTCCAAAGTTTTAGAAAAATGATACTAAATATTTGAAGAGTGATTCCAATTTTTTGAATTTGGATGCTTGATTCAAGATGTTGTGAAGTCATAGAGTATTAGAATCGTATTAGTACATTTTTATACATTTATTTGCTACCATATTAGTTTGATTAGAACAGTGATTCAAAATTTTTGAATTGTGATTTCTAGGTTTTTGAAAGATCTTACCAAATATTTAAGGAGAGATTCCCACATTTTTGAATTTGGATTCTTAATTCAAGATGTTGTTTTTTGAACAGTAATTCCAAATATTGAAAGTGATTCTTTTTTTTGTTGAACAATGATTCCAATGTTTGTTTACTGTGCTTGCAAACTTTAAAATGATGCTTCTATATTTTCAAACTGTGACTCCAAACTGTTGAAGATATATTCCAACAATAATCCAACATTGTTGCACTGAGATTCCCCATTTTTGAACCGTGATTCTAAATTTTTGAACGCTAGTGAAGATCTTACCCCAGAAAGCGGCTCAGATACTGGCGGCTGCAGGCAGACCAAGAGAAGACCCCGTTGTTTCCAGCCAGAGTGGGAGACATGATGTTTCCCTCGGCTTTCCGACAGGGATTCCCCTCTCCGTCATGGATCATTCCAAAACTGGGGTAAGACAGATGGAGAGAGAGGAAAAAAGAGACTGAGAGAGAAAAGCTTTTCCCACAGAGACTATTAACACAGAGCCTCAGGTCTAAAGCCACTCCCGAAATCAGGTGGGACTTCACCTCCATAACCCAGCCGAGCTTTTTATTACATGAAACTCTATAAAATCCTTCAGATTTCCAGAGATGACTGTACACATTCTCCAGCTTGTATTCACCATTTCCTTAATAAACATGCATGTTTGTTGAATAAAAGCAGTCATGGCCAGCATATGTGCAGCACTGCATCAAGTCTTCTGAAATTATATCATCCAAATTTGTCATTGATTAATGGCTTTTGGATGAGAAAGGCTCGTTTTGAGCCCTGAAGCAATTTTACACGTTTTCGTAATGATTTCTCTTTGTTTGACTGGAGTGATTAAACCATTTAAAGTGACAAGCCTTTCTAGCAATTTAGCAGCCTGGTGCTTCTCTCCGGTTTACACTGACAGCCTGCCAGCCATTGAAAAAACAACTTGCCATAAAACTGAAATCTCCTGTCAAATATAAACTTCCTCTCGATGGAAACGTGTAAACACAAACACTCTCCCGCTGCCGCCGGCGCTGCATATGGTTTTGTGCATTGCAATAAAGAGGATGAGGTAATAATAATGTGTGCATGAAGATATTTAATAAGTCACACGTCTAAACCTGCTGCAAATGTTTGAGTTCAGTTCTATACTGATCCCGACTCCAACACCCTCCAACAAATATTAACCCTTAAAGGGGAATTCCACTGATTTTTCAAAATTTCTGCATAACTGAGTGTGTTGAGATGTAATCAGAGTGATTCAGAGTGGTTTGGTGTGAAATGGTTCAGATGTCTTTACAGTGGTGGTGATAGGAACCAGGGGTCGCCATGACTACAACACAAATATAGACATTTTATTTACTATCCAGAACCACCAGCGAACCTACACGAGTCTTCTGAGTTTATATGGAATGTTGATGATGGAAAATAGTGGAAAATCTGAAATAATGAGTTTTCTTTAGGGACTATTTTGCCTCACAGTGCCCTGCATGTATCCCTCCACCATGAAAGGCTTTTAAGGCCAAAACCTTCTCAAAACTATTATAAAACAGTGTCTCAGTCATCAGGCAGTGAATTCATAACCATTTCACGTAGTAACTTTCTGTGAGGGAGCTTTTAGAGGTGGACGTCTGGTTCCTGTCACCACCACTGTGAACAGTTCTGACTTAGTTCTCTGAAATGGGAGAATTTCACACCAAACCACTCAGAATCTTGAATATTTCTTGATTATTTTACTTGTCGTAACTTGTCTTTGTTTTAAATATTTCAGAATTCTAAAAGTTTGTTGTTTATTTACAGGTTTAAATGAAAAAAAAATCCAAGATTTTTAAAGTATTTCCAGACTTTTTGTCCCCACTGTGTGTTTGAAAAACAGACACCCTGTGTTGATCCCTCCACAATGAATAGAATTAAAAAATGTTTTAAGGCCAAAGCTTCTCGAAACTATCACAAAACAGTGTCTCAGTCATCAGGCAGTGAATTCATAACCATTTCATGTAGGAACTTTCTGTGAGGGAGCTTTTAGAGGGGGACGTCTGGTTCCTATCACCACCACTGTGAACAGTTCTGACTAAGTTTCTCTAGAACAGAGCGTTTCACACCAAACCACTCTGAACGACTCTGTTTACATCTCAACCACTTAATTATGCACAAATATGTGTGCATGAGCCATTAATGAAATATTCTGTATATGTGTTTGTGTGTGTGTGTGTTTGTGTGTGTGCGTGTGTGTTTATGTTCATGTACGTACTTGTGTCCAGATTCATGGGCGATGGTGAAGGCGAGGCCCAGTCCAGTGTCCTCGTTTATGGTGCAGCTGCGATATTTGCTGCACATCCCACTGATGGGGGCAAAACCTGCAGCAAAAGAAAAAAATGATGAAGGAAAGAAATCTCAGTGTGTATGAAGAATTTTCAACAAAATAATTTTACTAACAAATAAAAACAATTTAAAAATCCAACAAATTCTCAAAACTTGATTGGTTAAGATCACACATGTCAGGCTCGAGTCACTGCGGGCCAAAACACTGCAGACTTCAGCACTCTGCCTTATTAAACACACCTGATTCAGCTCATCAGCTAATTAGCAAAGCCTTCATGTACTGAATCCAGAGCGTCAGAAAGGGGTAAATGCTAATATCCACAGCACTTTGGCACAGAAGGTCCCCAGTCTGACATGCAAAGATGTAAACAGGGTCGTTCAGAGTGGTTTGGTGTGAAACGCTCTGTTCTAGAGAAACTTACTGAGTCAGAATTGTTCACAGTGGTGGTGATAGGAACCAGACGTCCACCTCTAAAAGCTCCCTCACAGAAAGTTACTACATTCCATATAAACTCAGAAGACTCATGTAGGTTCACTGGTGGTTCTGGATAGTAAATTAAATGTCTATATTTGTGTTGTAGTCATGGCGACGCCTGGTTCCCATCACCACCACTGTAAAGACATCTGAACCATTTCACACCAAACCACTCTGAATCACTCTGTTTACATCTTAAACACTGAATTATGCAGAAATTTTGAAAACTTTGTGGGATTTCTCTTCAACCTCTTTCTGCAGCCCCCCTGGTGGCCATTCCTCCAGCAGAATAATAAATCATCTCTAATATTTTTAATGAACAGCCCCAAAGCAGGTGAAAATTGCATGAGTTTATTGGATTGTGTGAATTCCCTAATTCATTAAATCACCCACAGACACTCATATGGAACTGTGATTGGTCAGGATGCTCATAACACACGGTATAAAAGACCAAGATTGGCTCATTTTGCATATCACTGTGCGGGAACAAAACTCCATATCTCCAAAATGGTAACTTTACAGGAGAAGGAAAAAACATACTTTACTTATAATGTAAGTCAATGGAACCAGAGTTTTTTCCAAGTCATTTTGGGTTGTTTCTTTCTGTCGGTTCATCATGAAATTTACACACAATGTAACAATCAACAGCTATTTTCAAATTATGTCAAAAACTGAAAAATGTAAAAAATAGAGATACAAGGTTTTGTTCCGATGTACTGTGCAGTCCTAAGTTGGACTTACAGCATGTTTTCTACAGCACCAGAACATTAAAAGCTCTTCATCCAAAACCCAAAAAGCAGAACGTGGATCCACACAACCGTTACGATCTCAAAAGCCAGTGCGTACGCTCAGGAGACGAAGACAAAGCAGCGGGTTGAGTTACACATCACACACAGTGCAAACCAAAACAAACCTCTCCCCTCCAACTCGCATCTACAGCCACGCATGCCTGTGGTTTGGCATGTTTGGCCGATGCCTCTGTGCGGAGTGAAGCGCGGGAGGCTGCCAGTCGACTGTTCTAGTGGAGTGATGGTTCATTACGGGGGGTTTTACCCAGGCAAAGTCCCCTGCCCCGGGCTACGCTCAGCCATATCCCACCCAGTGCGAGTTCCACGTAAACCTGCTCGCTATGAGCGAGTACATTATAAACATTTTTATCACTGCCTATCACGTTTTTGGCGTGAAATCAAACAATTTTATCTCCAAATATACACTGTAGATTATTTAACAACGTTTAACACAAGATTTTCACAGTGAAATACTGTACGCTCTCAGAAATAAAGGTACTAGACTGTCACTGGGGCAGTGCCCCTCTTGTCACTGGGGTGGTTCCCTCGAGGGTCCATCTCAGTACCTTTAGTCAGGGAACATAACTGAACCATAATCCACTGAAATGATATGTTCTAAGCTGTACTGACTCCACACACCCCGTCTCGTCTCCAGGCTTTTATTTTACTGTTCTGTTTAAAACATTCGGTTATGAAAAGGTATAAATACGAAACTTTTCACCTGGAAAAACTTATTTAAGGTTCACAATCAGACCTTAAACCACTGTTGTACCTTTGAGGGAACATTTACATTGTTTGTACCTTGATGAACGAGAAATGTACCTGAACAGAACCTTTATTACTATTAGTGTAGTCATCATTTTATTGTGCTCATCTTAAGACATTTTCTGTAAACACAGAGCAAATGAGCTCTGTGGCATTGACGCTGAGCTGATGATTCAGGTTGTAATTTAAAGGCCTATTCAGATGGGATTAATTACAGGAGGAGGTGGGTAATATCATTTTTACTGGCATTACTCAGTAACTGTAATCACGTCTGAATGCACCATGTCAGACATTTTTACAGACAGCTCTCCCACATCAGTAAAGATTCTGACGCCTTTTAGCTTCTATAAAATAAGCTGTAGAAACAACCTCAGGTTATTTTAATCCAGTGTGAATCGACATATTGGTAAAAAAACGCTTTCTTGTCCTGTACATGCTTAAAAATGGTGGTTCTTCAAGGGTTTTTTAGTAATGTAAATGGTCTACATAGAAACTAGAACAGTCTAAGAACACTTTGCATGATTAAAGGGTTCTTCGCATTGCTAAATGGTCCCCTTAGATTGATGGAGAATGTGCTGTAGATGGTTCTTGTTGAAAAGGGTTCAATGTAAATATATATATATATATATCGCTGTTGTCGGAAGAAAACCTCATACCTCCATTTTTGTCATTTTTGAGTTTTTGACATAATTTGAAAATGCCTGTTGTCCTTTACATTATGGGTAAATTTCTTGATGAATGGACTAAAAGAAACGACCCAAAATGACTTGAAAAAAAATCTGGTTCCATTGACTTACATTAAAAGTAAGGTGTTTTTTCCTTCTTCTACAAAGTTACTAATTTGGAGATACAAGGTTTTCTTCCGACAACAGCGATGTGTATATATATATATATATATCATCTGTGAAATGTATTTGCATTTTGAGAATGCATATCATATTTGAGACAACATGGGGAATTTATAAGGAATTACTGTCTACTGAGCTGCTTTACCGTTACAGCTGTTCTGTAAAAATACAGGAGTATTACTGTAATTCTACAGCAGAGTAACAGCTGCATCACAGTAATCTTGTAGGTGAATGTGGAGTCACAGTACACCTTTACTATTCTACAGTTACTGTTAATATGGTTTGGTAAATCACTGTGAAATTAATGCAGTAAGTACCCAGTATTTAACTATAATTTGCTTTTTTGTTTTTGTGCTGAAGATCAAAGGCTAACTTAGTAAACCAGAGCTGTAAGCTTTTTAGCATCATGCTAATTAGCATTCTGCAAATTGCATGTCTAAATCATCGCACACATGCCTCAAACATCAACATTCGTACACCTTAATTGTCCACTTACATATCCCTCACACCATATGGCAGGTGTTTCTGATAAAATGGCCAGTGAATACGAGTGTTTTATGTGGTGTTTTTTGGCTATGTTTACATTACCAGGCTGAAGTGGCACAAATTTTCACATGATTTTTTGCCCTAATGTGACTCAGATCTGATGTTTTCAGGGCTGTGTGAACACAAATCTGATATTTTCAAATCCGACCTAAGCCACTTTCAAATGTGGTCATAGATCTGATTTGCGACCATGTGACCTTAATTTGACGCTCAGATCGGAATTCATGTGCTTTTTTTCCCACTGCATGTGTGCAGTCATTCAGTGTTACCATGGCAGCAGCGCCAAACAGAAGATAAAGCCTGTAAATAATGGAAAAGCAGCTCATCTCACCTTCTTCTCCACCGTCTCGCTCCAGTAATGAAGCTGAGAGCTGATCAGAGTTAATTATCTTCTCAGCGAAACTCGTTCTGCTCGTTAGTTTGTTTGCTCTTCGTGACGTTACTGAGTAGGATGAGCTCATGCGGGTCATTTCTGGACGCTGGTTCGCTCACATTAATGACAGATTTGAGTCACTTAACCAAATAAGTGTGGACCATCATGTTAGAGAGATCAGATCTGAGCAATGAGGCCTGTAATATGAATGTAGCCTTCGTTATTTTGTCCACTCCCTGTTTATTTCTGCTTTGCACTCCGTTATGCCACTTATGAAAAGTTATGTGCATTATAATGCACTATGTACGGCATTTAAGATGTTAGAAGTGTCTATAGAGTGCGTTATTTGTAAGGGATTCATAGGTATTGAGTCACTACACTGACATGATAGTAGATTGCCACAATATTTCTGGCAATAGCTGTGTTGATGTAAAATATATTATTCATGTGGAAATGATGCGCACATCGGAGTAAAGTGATCCAATGTGTCACTTGTTTCAGTGCAGTGTCCATTTGGCCTGGGTTAATCCCACGCACTGACCTCAGGGGACATTTGTAGGCATTTAGATGAGCCTCACCCAGAGTGTCACACGGCTCATTCTTCCACGAGCAGATGTCCAGGCCAGTCAGAAGAATGGCGTGATCGTGCCGTTTGCCGCTTTTACCCAGCAGCCCCGACTGCCACTGGCAGAAGCTGTTCAGAGACTGGTCGGCATGGTGGTTAATGGACAGTCCCAGCTGAAACCAGGGCGAGAGAGAAAGAGCGAGGTGAACAGAGATGAGACAGTGAGCAAAAACATGAAGACAGAGCATATTAAAGGGCAAATATTATGAAAAAACACATTTTACCTCCATTTTTTTAAATTAAAGATGTACAGTGTAAACATTGTTAAAGTTTCCGTCCAGCGTTCTGCCCAGGCTGTATATGGAAACTGAGCTGCATCTTAATTTTACAGGTTTTGTGATGTCACAACTCATTTACATGCATGTGCTTATTTGGCATACAGCAATGTAGCTCCACCTACTCTCACTTAAGTTATATAGTGAGTGTTTCAGCCCTGACTGCCTTCTATACAAGTCAGAATGAGCCAATTAGATCAGAGCTCATTAACATATATGAGACTTAAAGGGACAGTAACAAAAACAGCCTATTGGATTCTAAAGCATAAAGAGTTCATGTTAAAATGAATTGACCTCAGACTGAAATATATATATATATATATATATATATATATATATATATATATATATATATTTATTTATACACACACTTATCGCTGATGTTAGAAGAAAACCTCGTATCTCCAAAATGGTAACTTTACAGGAGAAGGGAAAAACATACTTTACTTTTAATGTAAGTCAATGGAACCAGAAATATTTTCAAGTCATTTTGGGTCGTTTCTTTTGGTCCATTCATCATGAAATTTACACACAATGTAAAGGACAACAGGCCTTTTCAAATAATGTCAAAAAACTGGAAAATGACAAAAATGGAGATATAGTATTATATATATATATATATAAATACTAGAAAAAAAGATATGAGCCGCCTAAACTATGAACTATAAAGTCTTTTTTATTTTCTTTTTATTTATTAAGTCATATATGAAACATAGATCTCTAACGTAAATGTAGCTGCCACTGGTAACACCGACATTCATTAATGTACAAAACCCTTTTCTCTCTTTCTTCTCATTTCTATATTTCTATAGTCGTATGTCATAGTACGCTTATATATGTACAGTAGAAATGCATATTATATTCCACACATCATGGATTACAATGGCAATGCCTATAAACTGACTGCAGCTGAACTTCAACTTACTGGATCTTGCTCTAGAAGAAGCAGACTGACGACCACGATGTTGATATCTGTCCCAATGGTGCCATCTTTAAAGAGACTGGAGACCTGTTTAAACCCACACAGCCACAAACACACTCAGTCAACTTTTAATAATAATAATATTTTATTTTAAGGAACACAAATTGAGGATATGTTAAGGTCTCATTATTTGATTAATAAAGTCCAAATTAGACACTTTTAAAACCGTTCACTGTATTCACTTTATTCATTAGGACCTGTATTAGAACTTACTTAGATGTCTGTTGTGTGAAAATCTTGATAAGCTGCATTATTAGAAGTAATTGCACACAATAAAAACTGTGTTAAGACTTGGTTACGCCATAAAAATTGCTCATCAGTTCAGCCTAAAAAATTACTTTATGTGGTAACAAGTAAATTAACAACTTTTAAATAAACAAAATACTTTGAATTAATTATTTTAATTTTAAAAGTAATTCAAATTTGAAAGTTCAATTGATTGTTACCACATTAAATAATTTTTCTGATTGAACTGATGAGCCACATTTAGAGCGCAAGTTATTGAGCCTGAATTAATCATCTAAATTTACATCTTATTAGTGTTTAATTGGTGAAATGTTATTGGTAAAGGTTCTAGATAGTGTCAAGTGACCTGCAGTTTATTACTTTAGAGCTGATAAGAGTTTAGTAAGTTGCTAATACTGCAAGATGTGTTCTAAAGTAGAGCTGTAGTCAAAAGTATTTAGAAATTAAAACGTTTTAATAAGTCGCAGATTCAATAATAAAAAACAAAGAACACTCTTTCATACAAAAGTTCAATTTATTCACTTTTGGTTGTTAAAATTTGTTAAATATAACTTTAAATATTTCCAGCTTGAATGTTTTTGGCTACCAAAAAGCCATAAAAGTATCTTTACTGTATTATATGGGATGCAAACTGACTTGAAAACTCGTTTAGCAATTTTTAGCCTCTAATTAGTGACTAAAACTCTACTTCAGAATATAAAACATATCTTAAGGTATTAGTGACTTATTGAACCCTTATAAGGTCTATCAACTCCACAAATTACTTGACACTATCTAGAACCTACAGGAATATAATTTCACCCATCAACCTGAACAAAGTGTTTATTGTGCATTATTACTATTAATAAAGCACTTATTAGTGATTTTCAGATCTCAGACCTCCAGTTATGTTCTGATACAGATTATAATGATTAAAGCATATTGTGCTCTAATTTGGGCTTCATTGAACAAAGAACACAACTTTAATAACTCCCATTAATATGAGTTCCTGAAATAAAATGTTACCTAATGATATGTAAAGCTGTGTAAGCATTAACACTGTGTATTAAAGGCTTGTTCACCATGTTCATGACAGTGAGGACGTATGTAGTGACGTTTTCTCGCCCGTGTTTCTCCAGCATCTTCTTGTCGGCCACCACCAGGGTCTCCACGTTCAGCCCACCGGCCTTAGATACTTTATTAGAGGAGATCGGAGAGCGTTTAATCCGGCCCGGAGCATCAAACTCATCAGGCATGATAAACAGATCATCCGCAGGGGGCTTTGGAGTGTCTGTGGGAGAGAGAGAGAGAGAGAGAGAGAGAGAGAAAGAGAAAGAAAAAGAGAGGCAGAGGAGGAGAGAACGAGAGATAGAGGCAGAGGGATTTAGAAAGAAAAAAGAGAGAGAATGAGAAAGGGAGAAAGAGAAAAAAGAGAAAGCAAGGTAGTAAGGAAAATAAAGAGAGAAATGAAGAGAAAGCAATAAATTGAGAGAGAGGGGCAACAGCGAAAGATAGAGAAATTAAGAGACAGACAAAGAAAGAGAGAGAGAAAGAAAAGAGGGAAAAAGGAAAGGAGAGTGAAAGAGAGAGAAAGAGAGAGAGAGAGAGAGAGAGAAAGAGAAAGAAAAAGAGAGGCAGAGGAGGAGAGAACGAGAGATAGAGGCAGAGGGATTTAGAAAGAAAAAAGAGAGAAATAAAAAAGGAAAGGAGAGTGAAAGAGAGATACAGAGAGAGAAAGAGAGAGAGAGAGAGAAAGAGAAAGAAAAAGAGAGGCAGAGGAGGAGAGAACGAGAGATAGAGGCAGAGGGATTTAGAAAGAAAAAAGAGAGAGAATGAGAAAAGGAGAAAGAGAAAAAGGAAGGTAGAAAAAGAAATAGAGAGAAAGGAAGAGAAAGCAAGAGATTGAGAGAGAGAAGCAACAGAGAAAGATAGGGAGAAATTAAGAGATAGACAAAGAAAGAGAGAGTGAGAGAAAGAAAATAGAGAAAGAAACACAAAAAAAGGAAAAGAGAAAGAAGCAGAGAACGAGAGTGACAGCAGTGAAGGAGAGAGAGAGACAGGGAGAGAGAAAGAGAGAGAAATACAGATAGAAAGAGAGAGAGAGGAATATAGTAAGAAAAAAAGAGAAAGAGAAGGGGAAAATAGGGTGAGAAAGGGAGAATGAGAAAAAAGAGAAAGGACCGTAGTAAGGAAAATAAAGAGAGAAACGAAGAGAAAGCAATAAATTGAGAGAGAGGGGCAACAGTGAAAGAAATTAAGAGACAGACAAAGAAAGAGAGAGAGGAAGAAAAGAGAGAAAAAGAGGGAAAGAAATAAAAAAGGAAAGGAGAGTGAAAGAGAGAGAAAGAGAGAGAGAGAGAGAGTGAGAGAGAGAGAAAGAAAAAGAGAGGCAGAGGAGGAGAGAATGAGAGATAGAGGCAGAGGGATTTAGAAAGACAAAAGAGAGAATGAGAAAAGGAGAAAGAGAAAAAGGGCGGTAGAAAAGGAAATAAAGAGAGAAAGGAAGAGAAAGCAAGAGATTGAGAGAGAGAAGCAACAGAGAAAGATAGAGAGAAATTAAGAGACAGACAAAGAAAGAAAGCGAGAAAGAGAAGAGAAAAAAAGAGGGAAAGAAATAAAAAAGGAAAGACAGAAATAAGCAGAGAGAGTGAAAGAGAGAGAGAGAGAGAGAGAGAGAGAGAGAGAGATTAGCAGATGCTGGGAGGGGTGTTGAGGTGTTGAGTGAGCAGGAAATATTCACACTGATTCACCAGCTGTTTCCTTTTATTCACTCAGAACAGAGCGAGAGACGCCGCTCCTCTGGGTACAATGAGAGAGCAATTGATAATAATTATGCTAATTATAAAGTCTACAGAATAATCACATATTCTACACTGAATCCTCCAATAAGCATCATTATAATCTACATCTCACATCTGGAATCAGCCCTGACAGATACGCTGGTGTTGGTCACTAAAGCATCCTGTAATATCAAATTGACAGTTTAAGGCCACCACAAAAACACGGCTGTTTATAATAACGATGGCGTTTTTTCGGTATTCAAATAACACGATTTAACGAAGCTGAAAAGTCAAGGATTTTTTTATCTAACTTGTCCAATAAACCACCTTTTGGAACATGAAAATGCTGTAACTCCTCTGGCTTTACATTTTGAGTTTAAAGAGCCGTCGCCAGATTCTCAGAGTGGATCTTTGGTGAGACGCTCAGTTGGACTGTGTTAATTATTTCTCACTCTTATTTGGTTGAAATGAAAGTAGAAACTGTTTGGAAAGTGCAGATTCCAAACTTTTAATCACTACCACTTTTATGTTTGTAAGTCGAAGAGGAGATATTTTATTATGATTTGAATTTGATATGATAAGATGCTCACGGACATTGCTCATAGAAAGGCTAAGGATAACTCAATGAGCAGCAAACTAACAAAAGCAGCAGCTTGGTGGAGCTCCTGTTCCCCTCGAGATCCTCCACTGTAACAAAAATCAACGCACTGTATGAATGAGAGTGAGAGGCTATGATCATGGAGGAGCTGAACCACTGACTGTATAAGATACATTATATGGACAAAAGTATTGGGACACACCTCTTAGCCATTGAATTCAGGTGTTTTGTTCAGTCCCATCACCACAGGTGTATAATATTAAGCACCCAGCCATGCAGTCTGGCTTAATAAACATTTCTGAAAGAATGGGTCTAAAGACCTCACTGAATTTGAGCGTGGTGCTGTAATAAGATTCCAGCTCTGCAACAAGTCAGTTTGTGAAATTTCTCCTCTCCTAGATTTTTCACGATCAACTGTGAGTGCATTATTGAAAAGTGGAAGCGTTTAGGAACCACAGCAACTCAGCTATGAAGTGTCAGACCACGTAGAGTTACAGAGCGGGTCTTCGAGTGCTGAGGAGCATAGAGCATAAAAGTCATCAACGCTCTGCTGATCAATAACTGC
Source organism: Colossoma macropomum (assembly GCF_904425465.1). Taxonomy (NCBI): domain Eukaryota; kingdom Metazoa; phylum Chordata; class Actinopteri; order Characiformes; family Serrasalmidae; genus Colossoma; species Colossoma macropomum. Next base: position 20,071,181 of record NW_023494797.1, read on the forward strand.
AGAGTTCAAACCTCCTCTGGCATCAACATCAGCACAAAAACTGCGTTGGAGCTTCATGGCAGGCCGCTGGACTCTGGATCAGTGGAAACGTATTCTGTGGGGTGATGAATCAGCTTCTCTATCTGTCAGTCTGATGGACGGGTCTGGATTTGGCGAATGCCAGGAGAACGTTACCTGCCTGACTGCACTGTGCCAGCTGTAGAGTTTGGTGGAGGAGGGATGATGATATGGGGCTGTTTTTCAGGGGTTGGTCTAGAACCCTTAGTTCCAGTGAAGGGAAATCTTAATGCTTCAGCACCAAGACATTTCGGACAATTGTACACTTCCAACTTTGTGGGAACAGTTTGGGGAAGAACCTTTCCTGTTCCAGCATGACTGAGTCCCAGTGCACAAAGCAGCTCCATAAAGGCCTGACTGGGTGAGTTTGGTGTGAAGAACTTGACTGGCCCTCACAGAGCCCTGACCTCACCCCATAAAACACCTTTGGGATGAACTAGAACAGAGATTGTGAGCCAAACCCTCTCGTCCAACATCAGTGTCTGACCTCACAAATGCTCTTCTGGATGAATGGGCAGAAACTCCCACAGACTCTCTCCAACATCTTGTAGAAGCTTCCCAGAAGAGTGGAAGCTGTTAGAGCTGCAAAGGGGGACCAGCTCCATATTAATGCCTATGGATTTAGAATGGGATTTATGAAAGCTCCTGTGGGTGTGATGTGTAGGTGTCCCAATACTTTTGTCCAGATAGTGTATGATATATATGATATACACATTCATCGGTTGCTGTCACTGGATGCCGGTGATGAAACTGGACACTGCGTTCACTCTGTGGAACTCCTGTGATTTTCATGTTCAAGTTCTGTGTTTACACAGCAAAAATAAATACATTCTGATGAAGCTTATTTTGTCCAATCATAGAGCTGTAATAGAACTGCACTGCTTTTAATATGGGAAAAAAAAATCTTTAGGGTCAAATTTGAGTACAAATATGATTGATCCTGATTAAACATTTTAATCATATGACAGCCTTAGTAATTACATTTGAATTGTCCAGAAAGAAACAGTAAAAACAGCAATAACAGTTCTAAGTAGAACAGACAGTAAGCAAATGGAACTCATATGTTTTGGAGAACCGTTAGCTATCCTGGCCTCAGAGGGCACCGGTCTGTTTCTGTAGGAGCCTAATGCATTTTCCTTAAGCATGCAGATTAAAACAGAGGAAGGAGAAAGTGTCCTTACATACATTGCTTGCGGCGTCCACAGAAGTGCTGCCTCTGAAACCTCCCATGCCGGTAGTCGTGGTGGTGATGGTGATGATGCTGGTGGTGATGAAGATGATGATGACGCTGGCGCTTGTTTGTTGTTGATGGGATAATGCTGGCTCTGTCCGTGCTGTCCCCGTGGACCTTACGCTCTGCTGACCTTTTGTAAACTACATGTGGGTGGTGTCCAGCGGGGGCGCTGTAGTTGTGCTCCAAAGCCAAATGCTCAGGCAGCGGGGTGATGAAGAACTCGTCACCTGACATCCGGATCAGACCTGACTGCAGAACACAGAGATACACAAAGTCTGGGTCAGACCTGACGCAGATAAAGATAAAGACATTTGACTTCACCAAAGAGTGAAGGGTTCAAATGTGGTTCCCTGTGTTCCTCAGAGAATTGGTTAACAGAGCAGCTCATCCTCTAGCAACATCAAAGGAATGTAGATATTAATTATACCACAACCACCACTATTCTCCGACAAACACCAGCATTCTCCAACGAACACCATCATTCACCAACAACCACCACTATTCTCCAACAAGCACCACTATTCTCCAACAAACATCAGCACTCTTAAACAAACACCACTATTCTCCAACAAACACCAGCATTCTTAAACAAACACTACTATTCTCCAACCAACACCATCATTCACCAACAACCACCACTATTCTCCAACAGACACCAGCATTCTCCAACAAACACCATCATTCACCAACAACCACCACTATTCTCCAACAAACACCAGCATTCTCCAACCAACACCATCATTCACCAACAACCACTACTATTCTCCAAGAAACACCAGCATTCTCCAACAAACACCAGCATTCACCAACAACCACCACTATTCTCCAACACCAGCATTTTCCAACAAACACTACTATTCTCCAACAAACACCATCATTCACCAACAACCACCACTATTCTCCAACAAACACCAGCATTCTCCAACCAACACCATCATTCACCAACAACCACCACTATTCTCCAAGAAACACCAGCATTCTCCAACAAACACCAGCATTCACCAGCAACCACCACTATTCTCCAACACCAGCATTTTCCAACAAACACTACTATTCTCCAACAAACACCAGCATTTACCAAAAAACCACCACTATTCTCCAACAAACACCAGCATTCTCCAACAAACACCACTATTCTCCAACAAACACCACTATTCTCCAACAAACACCAGCATTCTTAAACAAACACCAGCATTCTCCAACAAACAGAAACACTCCTTGAAAAACACCAGCATTCTCAATGGAAATACCATCATTCTTCTTTAATCACAATTGTCTATAAAGCACCAACATTTCCTTACAAATGCCAACATTCTTCAACAAACACCCAAAAACTCATAAAACACCATCATTCTCCATGGAAACACCTTCATTCTCCATTAAACTACAATTTCTTTACAAACACAGATGTTCTCCAACTTATATGCCAACTTGCTTCACAATTAAAAAAAATGTCCTTTAGACACCAGTATGCTGCACCAAATACCAATATTCCTTATAAAACACCAAAATCCTCCAACCAACATCCTCCAATACCCACATTCTCCAACCAACACCATCATTCACTACCAAACACCATAATTCTCCACCAAATTCCTTCATTTTCCATAGGACATCTTCACTCTCCATCAAACACCAACATTCCCTCACAAATACCAATGTTGTCCAACAAGCATCAACCGTCCTCACCAAATACCAGCGTTCTCTATCATGATTATCCACCAAACACCAACACTATCAATCCAACAGTTTTAGAATGTTCCAGATGAAGAACTGACACCCCGAATGAGCCGGTGTGAAGGGGAGAGAACATTCTTGAGACTCCCAACAATCACCTAAAGCTAAAGCGCACCGACATAGCATTCGGGTTTGTTTGAAAAAGAGCTTTGAGCGTAAAAGCTTCATTTTCTTTCAGAGAGGTTGAAAGATCACAGACCTTCCAGTTGAAAAACAGCTGTGCAGGGACACCAGAAATGTCCATCACCAAAGCTACAGCTGTCTGCACACAAACAACTGAGAAGTTAGTGGTGATGCAGTGCAGCCTGGGGCATCTGAGGAAGTCTTCATGTACCCCCCCTCCCCCAGCTGCTCCAGAGAAAAGGGCTCGGACAGAACAAACCCTTTCAGCAGCTCTTTTCCCTCTGAAGACCTGAATGGCTGTGAGCCAAGCATCACGTGTATGAGTATCTCACAAACCTCTTCTCTCAGCACCACACAGCCCTGCATATCTCCTTAACCCTTAAACTCTGGGTTATTATTGTCATTTTGCTATGAATAATTTAAATTGAAATATAGTACATTATTAGTCATTATTTATATTTCATTTAATGTCATATATATCTATAAATTGTATATCGCTGCTGTCGGAGCAAAACTTCATATCTCCAAAATTATAACTTTACAGGAGAAGGAAAAAACATCCTTTGGTTTTAATGTAGGTCAATATAACCAGACTTTTTCCCACGTAATTTTGGGTTCTTTTGGTTATTTTATCATGAAATTTATATGCAATGTAAAGGGCCACAGGTACTTTTAAATTATGTCAAAAACTGAAAAATGACAAAAATGGAAATACAAGGTTTGCTCCGACCGCAGCGATATAATTATATGTAAATATATGTAATACATTCACATTTTATTTCAGTAGGTTCAAGTCTGAACTTCTGACATCTTTTTCAATGTCACAAAATGACAAAAACATGGCAAAATGTAACGTATGTTTTATTCTTTCTGCAAAGCAAGACTAAATGCTTAGCAATACCTTTTCAGCTAGTCAGCATTAAGGTCCAGGGACATCACTATAGTGAGGATGACCACCAAGTAGCCAAGGTAATTATAGGTAAAACATTTGAGTGTTTTGCTGTATATATATATATATATATATATATATATATATATATATATATATAGTAACCACTCTGTACAACTGGTGAGCAGAAAAGCATCTTGAACCTTGAGGTGGATGGGCTACAATAGCAGGAGACCACGTTGGGTTCCACTTCTGCCAGCCACGAACAGAAAGCTAGGCCACAGTGGGCATAGGCTCAGAAAACTGGACAGCTGAAGACTAGAAAAACATTGCCTGGTCTGATGAATCTCTACTGATGCAAACAGATGGCACACAGAGTGAATCCATGGACCAGACCTGCCTTGTGTCCGCAGTCCAGGCTGGTGGAGGTGGTGTAATGGGGTAGGGCATGCTTTCTTGGCACTCTTTTGGCTTGTTAATACCAATCAATCATCGCTTGAATGCCACAGCCTGTTGAGTGCTGTACCTGACCATGTGCATCCCTTCATGGCCACATTTTGCCATCTACTAATGGCTACTTCCAGCATGATGATGCACCATGTCACAAAGCAAACTGGTTTCATGATCATGAAAATGAGTTCAATGTTCTTCAGTGGCTCAGTCACCAGATCAGAATCCAATAGAACACCTTTGGGATGTGGTAGAACGGGAGATTCACAACATGAAAGTGCACCTGATGATGCCTGACCTGATTCTCTCAGTATCCAAAATCTTGCCACTAAGAACTGAAGCTGCTTTGAGAGCAAGAGGAGGCCATACCCGGCATTTATTAAAGTGCTCTTGTTTATGTATTACTTTCCTAGATAAACTGATCATTTACTGATTTGTATCCATCAACAAAACAGTGACAATGACCAGGTTTACTAACTTAAACTCAAAATATTCCTGGTAATTAACTAAAAACTTAAGTAAACAAAGAGAAAATGCTCAAACATTACCAGCATAAACATTAGTGTCGCTGTCTATTATGTAGGTCAATATTTAGTATTTTATTTAACATTCACAGATTAATTCAACTTTCACTTTTTAATATGATCTTGAAATTTAGAGGTGTGTTGGATGGTGCGACAGAGATCTCTGGTTTGAATGTTGCATTTGGATTAGGGTCCCAGAATTTGGTTTGAAGGGAAATGAGGAGTTAGGTGAACGTTTTCTAGCTTGCTATTGCTCAGTTAGACTCAAAGTATTGATGATAAGCCATAGTAAACGTCAGGCTCGGACAGAATTCAGACGCTTGCAGACCACACTGAAGTAAAACAGGTTTACAAGAAAAAGAAGCATCAAAAATCAAGGTCAACCAGTCCAAAGTCAATAGCCAAATCAAGGAAACAGTAAATATGAGGGATGTCCTAAAAACAGAGTCCAAAATCCAGAAAGAAGGTCAAACCAGAAATGCCAACAATACTAAGAAGGCTAGGCAAAAGACAAGGTCACAAACAAACAAAGCAATGGTCACACAAGGAGAGTCAAACTAACGGACTGGAAGGCTCAGTAAGGCTCTGCAAAACAAAGGCAATACTTCACAAAGAGCAAACAAACTGTGGGGGTTTGTATAATGAGCTTAACAGGTAGGTAGATCTGGAGTCATGTGATCAGGTGGGGGGTGTTCTGGGAAATGGAGTCCAGAGGCAGGTAAGTAGTAACAGCGGGACTGAAATGAAGCGTGACAGCATAACTCAAATGATTTACACTTATATAATACATTATACAACAGTTAGTTCCGGCCACGCGAGCTGATTGGTTGAGAAACGTTCTAACTGTGCTGTTATTTCACCATAACATCACGTTTTTTTCACAAACACCATATCATCACTCCACTGAGACGCCGTTGCTAAGCAACAACTCTGACAGCTGTTTTAACTCCTTACTTTGTCACAAACAGAAAATGGATACTTTTAAGATCACATTTGACCGACAGCCGACACTAAATTCCCAAACTGTCATCACCACTGAGCAGCTTTTCAGTCGGCAGCTGTGACAGAAGAACAGCTAAACAACCTGGAATCAGCCAGAAATGAACCCAATACCATTCGCCAAACGTGTAGTCTGATCTTCAGAGTCTGACCAAATCAGACTGAGCCATAAAACTGATGCAATATCAAGTTCAGCTCAGTTTTGTCAGTTTTTGCCAGATCAGTATTAATGTTGTTTTGTTCCAGCCAGTCTGTAAAGCATCTTACAGCCCATTTAGTTTGGCGAATGGTGTTGGGTTCATTTCTGGCTGATTCCAGGTTGTTTAGCTGTTCTTCTGTCACAGCTGCCGACTGAAAAGCTGCTCAGTGGTGATGACAGTTTGGGAATTTAGTGTAAGGAGCTGGAAAACGAACTGCTGGCTGTGCAGCGAGTGGGCGGAGCTCGTTACTCTGACGTAGCAACAAGCTGCTTGTTAAGGAACTATAATTTGGTGAAGGAACTGCGAACATTAAAACATATTAAACGCCGCGTTCACGGCCCAGTTTATTAATTTATTACTGTATTTATTTAACTGTTGTATAAAAGCAATAGAACACTCAAGGAGTGTGTTATCGTTAATAACATCACGGCTGTGATGATCTACGGCGACCAAATCACAGCCGTGATGTTATTTCACGATAACACACTCCCTCTGTGTTCTACTGCTTAAGTAAAGCACAACTTCCTTGATACATTAACAAATCATATAATTCTAAACAAACAAATGATGATAAAAGTGTTCCAAAACCTATTTCGCGTGTACTTATTGACAATCAGAAATCTGGCTGGCCTTCAAGTGGGCGGGCCTCTCACAACAAACAGGAATGAACACAAACAGCATGGCGGAGAGGTGGAGCTACACTGAGGAGGAGATGAGAGCGCTTTTAAAAGACTACAGCCTTTCTAAATAGAAAGAGCTCGAGCAGCTGTATTTGGCAGAGAACGATGTCTTGTCTAATGGATCAGATGAAAAAATGATATTCATCATAAAAATGTACTAATTAATTAAATTAAATGTCCGTATCGCTAGGTCATGAGGAAGTCAGAGGAGCCAAAGGTATAACAACGTTGCAAGAAACATGAAATTAAAGATGGAAACACCATTTTTTTTAATCGATACACCAAAATTTATGCGGGAAGTAACTTCAAGCATTTTTATCACTAAAACTCATTTTATTCATCATTGCTTTCAGAAAGTCACTGGAAACACAGCTTATGGGTAGTGCTTCATGTATATTATCCAAAAATGTAAATAAAAACTTGACATATAATTAGGTATGACGTCACTGTGCATGTCTGCTGCTCGTACTTTCAGCACTGAAAACTGCCTCAGTGACTGAGGGGAACATCGCTGCGTCTGAAGAGTCCTTCTCTCTCACTCTAAACATCCTGAGTCGTTGTGAAAGAGGTGTTTGGAGGAAAAGACTGTTTAAAAGATGAACCCAGTCTTCCCACGGAGTCCTGTCCACTCCAGTGTCCAGAGAGTAGCACCTCTACCACGAGTCACTAAGCTAAAATTAGGCGCTGGGTAAAAGTCACTAACGCAGCAGTGGGTCTCAGTCTCTTTCTAGAACATCCCAAACAAGAGCTGAGGAGTGGAAATGCAGTTAGTGCAACAGAAGCATCAGGAGGTGAAGTTACTTAAAGTAACTCAGCAAGAATTTAACTCAAATTTCCTGCTTATACTGAATATAATCGGTCGGATGAGATGCAAAATCATTTAGAGGGGTTTGATGTGAACTGGATGATGAAACCTACCACTAGGTCTGGAGTCTGGAGTCTGCTGAGTTAAGCATGAGTTAGTGCTGAGCAGGGTTATTATGTTAAATAAAACTATCACTACTATGAAAAATAACAGAAAAAAATTTGGTAAGTGTAATAAAAATAAAAATGACAATTTTCAAAAGCATCAAAACTAAATCAGAACTATAACTCCCACTGCAAAATTAACTAAAATGATTTTTTGTTTTTGTTTTTTCAGTGATTGAGAGTTTAAAAGTGGATCCGTTGGAGTGGAACTTGGGGCCGAGCTGAGCTCAGTCTGCTGCTGATTTTATTCTACTCTTGTCTAATATCCACTATTACAGCATATTTCATAACGCTAAAAATTAAAACTAGAACTGAAACTAAATAAAAGCTGAAGTAAAAGTATTACCTTTCAGAGAATAAACACCCCCTGAAATTGACTGAATCTAAACTGAAATGAAAAATCAAACACTAATTAAAATGAAACACTAATTAAAAATAAAAACTAATGAAAATGTAAAAGCTATAATAACTCTGGTGTCGAGTCAAGAGTCAGCTAAGTGCATTTCCAAGTCGAGTCACAAATCTGTTCAGCGTTCTTCCGAGTCAAGTCACAAGTCCATTAAGCGTGCGTCTGAGTGCAGGCATGAGTATGTTAAGCAGATTTCTGAGCTGAGTCACACACTGTTAAGCGTGCGTCCGTGTCAAGTTACGAGTCAGTTAAGTGTGTGTCCAGGTTGAGTTAATTAAGTGTGCATCCAAGGTGAGTCACAAATCTGTTTAACGTAGTAAATCGAGTCACAAGTCTGTTAAGCATGTTTCAGCCAGTTCCAAGTCAGTTAAACACGATTCAAGAGTCAGTTCAGTGCATTTCTGAGTCGAGTCACGAGTCTGTTAAGCATGTATCGGAGTCAAGTCAAGAGATGGAATGTCCATTACTAACATGACTGTTTAATGTCTGTAATGTAATGTAATGTGTGAGTGTTTAATGGCATGTTTGTCAGGTTAGTGAAGCAGACGGTCGAGTGTGCAGCTGATAAATGAGTTGTGAGGTTAAAAGGGCCACAACTTTATCATCTGCCACGATACCAACATCCTCACTATCCTGAAGGTCGACATACTAACACAAGTTTGCATCTAAAAAACTTCAATGATGATGAAATAGTGCTAAATCTGGAATAATAACTTTTCTTTAGGGACTATTCTGTCTTATAATGCATGTACCCCTCCACTAGGAATGGATTTAGGAAACATATAAACTTTCTGAGGCATTTTGCTTCTGCTCCCTATCACCACCACTGTGAACAATTCTGACTCTAAAACAGAGCATTTCCCATTTAAACTCTCTGGATGACTTTGTTTACATCATAACCATCTAATTATGCAGAAATTTAGGAAAAAAATTGTGGAATTGTCCAACTTGACACGCTTTAAGGCAAGTGTGTTTGATTTAGGCAAAGCTAGTTTAAGCTTAAACTTGCTTGAGTTCAAAAGTAAAGAAGAAAACTTCAGACCCCAAAGACGTCTCGGCTGTTTGACTGTGTTTGGGCGTAGAGGGGCTGCGCAAATTTAATTTATCATGTTAAAAATCAGAGAAACGTCAGATCAGGCGCTGAGAGTCTTTTTGACTTGAGCTCAAACAGACTCAGTGGTTTGGCACCGAAGAGCTAATTCCGTGCTAATTGGCTTTAACAGCGCTCTTGCCCTCAGTACGCCTGGGCTGGGGGGCCCACTGCCCCCGCTGCCCCCTACATACATGCCCCCCGTTTAAGGCCAGACATCTTCAACCAGCGACTGCTGAACCACACATTCCGCCCGTCAGTGGAATGCTGCCTAATCTCGCCCGTCCCACGTAAATCCTCACAGAAAAGCTGTGCATTCACTTCTCCATTTAACTCTCTTCACTCTCCGCGCCCCCGTCTGTGTGACCCTGATGCGCCCCTCTGTGTCCTCGCAGGTGGTAAAGCAAACAGCAGGACGTGTTGTGAAAACACTGGCAGGCTATGGCAGCCTGCCATCAAGCCCCGAGCCCACCGGCTCTCACCGAAACAGCTCAGGGCAACAGGGTCCCTCGCCCTCGGCGCCCTCTGCACCCGGGGGTCCCGGCAGCTTTAAAGCACAGGGCTGCAAACAACGCTGATACATCTGGACTCAAAAACTCCACTGAATTTACTTTATTCAAACGTACCCATGATTCCAGCATGAATTAAAAATATTACATCTACAATGGTAACACTTTCTATGAATGTCACCTTTGTAAGCATCTATAAACACATTCATAACATGTTATAATGCGTTCATAAGGCATTATAAACTTGGCTATAAATATTTATAAAAATGCATTACACGTTATAGCCATGCTTATTTTGCATTATGAATTGTTAACATTATGCATTATAAGTACTGATCATAACAAATTATAAGAGCTCATAAGTCGTATTTGTCCGCTCTAAGTAAAGTGAAGCATACTGTACTAAAGCCTCCTCCAGTGTTCAGAATGAGGCTTCAAGTTGAAGTATTTACTGAAGGATTTACTGAAACACTAAAACATTCACAATAAAGCACATTACAGGCTTCAAATGTCAGAGTTTAAACTAGAGCTGCCATCAGTGTTTTACCCAATGTGGGAAAGGTAATGTACACCACCGTTAGCTTGGTATTTGTTTTGACTTTACGCTCTCCAAGCTGGGGCTGACTTCTTTGGCACTGACATTATAACTTGTTATTAACACTATTTATAATGCATTATATTAACAATTCATAATGTATAATAAACATGGCTATAAAATGTAATTCATTTTTATAAATGTTTATAATCAGGTTTATAATGCCATATGAATGCATTATAACATGCTATAAATGTGTTTATAGATGCTTACAACCATGACATTCATAGAAAGTGTTACCTCTACGATTTTAATGACAAAAGTGAGTGAACAGAAAGACAAAACTACTGACGTGATGTATTTTATTCAAGCGGAAATAATGCATGACTGATGCCGCTGACGTAGGGCTTAGAGATTAACCACTTTTATATCAAAATTTAAAAGAGTGTAATTTCCAATTTTAATCAGAGCCTACGCTGCAAAAATATCTGTAAAAAACACGGAAAAAGTCTGGCAGCAGAGGTGGCAGACGAAGCCTGTTAATTAGTAGTAATGATGTTTTCCCAAAAAAGGTTCTTCTATTATTACAAGCTTGACATCGTAACAATAATGAACCCTTTTCGCTGCTATATAGAACCCATTACAAAAGGTAGAACCATATACAACACATTCTCCATCAGCTTGACGATTCACCATGCAAAGAACAATTCAAGCATGAAATGGTATTATATAGAACTCATGGTTGTTGAATAGAACTATTCACTTTACTAAAGAACCCTTGAAGAACCATCTATTTTAAGAGTGTACATCAAACTCTAATTTAAAATAGGGGTTAAAAGTTCAGTTTTCCATGATTTGGACGCTTTAAAGTTACGTTTGTTCCTCTTTTACCGTAAAGTTATCTCGGAAATTTGACGACAGCGTCAATTTACTGCCGATTCTTCCGGCCAGGTAGAAAAAACAGACCCACACCGACAGAAGTCTCTACGCTTCCTTGAACAAATTCCAGTAGCGTTAGCAAAAGAATGACGCAACAAGTCCAGTCAAACTCACGCAGCCAAAACGGGAAGCTTCAAAAAGCCGTCTCGCTCTCGGCGCTGTTAGCACATCGTCCGCGAGCTCGTTATCAGTTTCCTGTGGAGAATCTCTCCCACAGCCCCTCAGCCCGGGCGCTTCTGATGGGCTCCCGGCTCCCCCGCGGCCCACCACACTCAAGTATCACACGTGTATTCCATTTGTCTCAGAGACATACCAAACTTTACTGTCAGATATCTAACAACATCCCCCAGCATTTAGCACACCGCGCTCCATAATGGGAGGAAATCAATCCCATCTGCTTCACCGCGGCTCCTTCTTCTGTTCTCTGAGCGTGTGAGAAGATTCAGAAGGCCACAGATTGGCCTGTCAATACACTCATAATCGAGAAATACACCTGATTATTTTGAGTAATTGAGCTTTTAAAAAAAGGCCAAACAATTCAACTGGACTGAACAGTAACAGAGCCTTTCAAGGCTTCCAAATTACCGTAATAAAACAAGGAAGGCTTTAAAATGATGCCAATAAATGAGTGTCTGCTTTGTTTCTTACTGTAACAGAGACCAGAAGGAAAATTCTGAATATGCATTATGATTATGAAAGCTGCCAACTAACCACTGCTCATTCAGAAACGGAAAGGTTTTGGTGAAATAACAGCACAGACTGATCCTCTGCAGGTGTACACATTAAACATGGACATCTGGGCATCAGAAACGGAAATATTCATTGAATACCTGCATATCTGTTGCCTTAGGACTGGTGATTTTGGCAGGAGTCACTGTGATTGAGTGAGCCTACAGTGGGGTGGTAGTAAAAGTCTGGGACCACTGGTGAAATATTGCATTCCTTTCTAATTTGATAGAAAGATTTTCTTTAAAAATTCTGCATAATTTTAGTGAATATTAACCGGAATTTCAGAATTTCTAGGTTTTGGTGATGTGTTTTAGCTTTAATGACTGTGTGCACTTAAGCCTCTGACCAGCGGATCAAATCGACCAGAAAAATCTGTAATCTGTAATTATCGATCTGACTAATCTGAAAAACCCTGTCATCATGCAAAGAACCCCTTAATCACGCAAAGGGCTCTTTGAGTGTTCACGGTTCTATATAGAACCATTTTCTTCACTAAAGAACCCTTAAAGAACCATTTTTTTTTTCAATTTTTACCCGATTTTTCTGCCCAATTTAGTCGTCTCCAATTCCACCCGCTAGTTAGGACTCCCCCAATCACACAACGCTATCAACGCTAGGAGGGTGAAGGCTAACACAGGCTTCCTCTGAGACCTGTGAAGCACCACCGCTTCTTTTCGAACTGCCGCTCACGCAACGTCATTGGACAGCTGAACGCGCTCGGAGGAAAGCGCCAACCGCCAGATCTGTTACGTCAGCTAACAGACACCTGCGCTGACTAGCATCGCGCTGAGTGATGGGGGGAGAAGGCGGGGCCATCCTACCCACCCAGAGAGAGCGAGGCCAATTGTGCTCTCTCGGACTCCCGGCTACAGGCGGCTGTAGCATCACCAGGGATCGAACTCACGATCTCCTGATGATAGGGCCAACGCTTGGACGGTTGCGCCACTTGGGAGCCCTAAGAACCATCTTTTTTAAGCATGTAGGTGGGAACAGCACCCCCTTTTGCTTGGTTTGTGCTGTTTCGGGCAAAAATGGTGCGACAGTTAAAAGGTTATGAATCTTTCTTTCTTCTCTTATAAGTTTCTGTTTCAAAGATACAAAGTTCTGTCACCCCAGTTCAAAGTATACGATGATAAAAGCTGGCTTAAAGATGTTGACTCGACTTTTGAGTGGCAGAGAAGTCTCACTATCTTCCTTCACTTATTGCACATAAAAACAAAACAGTATGTCATTATGCCGTATAACGTATATGGGCGTCTAATCAGCCCAGTATAGAGTCCTGTTTAAGTAAAAGGTGCAACAGGTGATCAAAAATGAGCAAACGCTTCAGACATAAACACAGTTTTCCAACAGACTCATAAAGGTATAAAATATTTCTCTCAAAAACATAAAAAATCTGATCTCTTGTGTGGTTTCAGACTGTAGCAGAGCCTCTAGTTATCTCTTTACAGGTAAGGCTGGAGGAGATGAAAGGGTTTAGAAATTTCACAGACAGAAAAACACCAACATCAGACGCTTCCTTCGGTGCTGCTCCCCTCATTACGGAAGACGTGATTAACATCCATTTCTGCCTTTTAATCGACTCCTCTCCTTTAATAATGTGATCTCTCAATGCTGTTATCACACTGGCTTTGATATCAGCGCTCTACAAAGAAAACAAGCGTCTCCAAAATAGTTCACAGGAAAGAGGAAAACAGTCTTTACGTTTAATGTAAGTTAATGTAAAGAGATTTTATTCTAAGCAGTTTTGGAGCATTTCTATTGGTCCATTCATCATGACATTTTCACACAATGCAAAGTACAGCTGAGCTCGGATGATGTAGAAAAACAAAAATCGCGAAAAATTGAGTTTTTTGCACTGTTTGCTCTGGGCAAAGGGCCCCCCCTGAGCCAAGGGCCCAACCAAAATGCAAACTTGCTATAGTGTAAATTATATATATTTCATGAATGGTATTAATGGGTAATAACATGGTAATTAAGCAATAATCTACATTACGCAGAGGAGATTCTTCAGAGTGATTTGCAGCAGAGAAAACAAAGATAAGGGAGGAAAACAATCTAAAAAAACAACTTAATTTTTTCAGTCAGAGCTGAATTGAGTGCTGCACAGACTCAGCAGAACATTCATATCGGTAGCGCTAATGTCAGTACAGGTCGCTCCAGTGTTGGGCTAATTAATCAAAAAAGTAATCCATTACAAGTTACTAATTACTGCTCTCAAACTTTAATGTGATTATGATACATATTACACATCACTGCTCTTTACATTACTGTATTACTCTGTACCAAATAACCCCTTTATAGTGGAAGATAATTTTGCTTATTATTCTCACATAATACTGCATAATAAAACTACAAGTTCCCTCAAACAGTTTGGGTAAACTTAACTTAATCATAGTTTACGTAGTTTAAGTAGTATTAAGCTAGGAAAGAGAATGAGACTGTGTATATGGCTGGTGTCAGAGGAAAACCTTGTATCTCCAAAATGATAACTTTACAGGAGAAAGACAAAACATACTTTACTTTTAATGTGAGTCAATGGAACCAGACGTCTTTCCAAGTAATTTTAGGTCGTTTCTTTTGGTCCATTCAGCGGCATTGTAAGACATGATGCAGTGTACGTATGCATCAGGGGTGTGTATGCACAATGCAAATCTTGCAGGGGTCACAGAGCAGGTAGCGACACAGGCTATTACCCCTCAATGCTGCCCCCCTACTTGCCAGACCAAACCTGCACCCCAGCATATCCTGAAATTTGCACCTGAAACTGTTACAAAATGCCGAGTACAGGAAAAGACAGGGTTAATCAAAGCCCTCGGTGAAGTCTGAATATCTAAGACACTGGGAAAAAGCAAATAATCAGCATCTCTCTGAAGATCGCTCTAGGAAAGCCCTGACCGCCTCCCTTTTTTATGTGGTTCCTCGCGGGCTGCCTTCGACTACACGACATTACCAATTTCCACCACGCTTGTCTTCGGCGTGAGTATGGGAAACAATTTATTGCCTGCCTTTGAGTCCGCGAGAGGGGATAATTAGCATCTCTTTGTGTAAACTCGAGCTGCTTATAGGCCCTCCAAACATGATATTATATTCTAAATTAGTAAGTGCTTACACGCTGTTAAGGGCCTGGAGAGAGCGCCGAGAAACCAGAGGCTGCTTATTATCGGCCTTTTAAACACATCTGCATTCCAGCGCTGCGCTGCGTCTGACCACAGCAGAGTCGACTCCGCGGCGGCAGCTGACAGACGAGAGAGGAGCTCCGCGGGTCGAAGGCCGAGGGAGGAGCGGCGAGGGATCCTTTAATGCCTTTCAGAAGAGCTTGATTTGTTGCCCTCGGCTCTACAAAGACAGGCAGCTTTAAAGACACGATTTTTAAGGAAGGATTTAGCAGGAAAAAAACACAAATGCACACAGTTTTACCCCCAAAAAGACAAGGCATGTATGGTTTCTGAAGTTCTGCACTGGAGCTACAAGGCTAACAAGTAAAGTACTGATGCTTATGTGCATCAGTTAGCATCGTGCTAACTGCATACCTGAATGCGATCACCTGAAACCAGTTCGTGTTCTAAAGTAATCTAATCTGTTAAAATAGATTACAAATATTCAGATTTCCAGATGACTCAGTTTAGGTTCTATATGGTTCTATATAGAATGATGAACACTTAGGGAACCTTTACGTGGGGCAGTCGTGCCTAACCCCCAACTGCTCCCTGGGTGCCGTGGATAGGGCTGCCCACCACTCCGGGCAAGTGTGCTCACTGCCCCCTAGTGTGTGTGTTCACTAGTGTGTATGTGGTGTTTCAAAAGGTGAAATTTCCCAGTTGTGGGACTAATAAGGGTCTCTTAATCTTAAAAAGCTTGTTTGCAATGTGAAACGGTTCTTCAGGTTGATGGAGAATGTGTTGCATATGGTTCTATACAGAACCTTTTTGAAAAAGGTTCTTCTGTCGTTACAAGCTTGACATCGTAACAATAGCAGAGCCCCTTTTGGTGCTATATTGAACTCTTTTCAGAAAGGTTCTGTATATAAACCATCTACAGCACATTCTCCATCAATCTCAAGAAGCATATAATGATGCAAAGAACCCTTTAATTATACAAAGGGTCCTTTGAAAATTCATGGTTCTACATAGAACCATTTTCTTGACTAAAAACCCTTGAAGAACCATTATTTTTAAGACTATATGTGATGAACTTGTGTTTACCCAATTCTCTCCTGTATTTCTGTTGTTTGATGCTTGATTGGTTCTGGATTGGTTCTTCTATTATTACAATATCAAGCTTGGAACAATAGAAGAACCCTTGGGTGCTATATAAAACCTTTTGTTCTATATGTGCTTTAGACGGCTCTTTATAGAACCATCTAAAGCACATTCTCCATTAATGAGAAAGCCTTTCATGATGCAAAGAACCCTTTAATCATGCAAAGGGTTCTTTGAGTGTTCATGTTTCTGCGGAGAACCATGTTCTTTAGAAGAACCATCTTTTTTTAAGTGTGTAGAACCTTTACGAAAACCATATAATACATTCTCCACCCATGCAAAGAACCATTTAAGCATGCAAATTATTCTGTATAGAACTCTTTATTCTAGAACCATTGTTTCTACTAAAGAACCCCCGAAGAAACATCTTTTTAAGTGTGTAAATTATTTTTACATGATAATTTTCTCTCTTTGTTCCTAAACAGGCTGTTTTTGTAACTGTGCCTTTATATATGTAAATGAGCTCTGCTCCAATTGGCTATGCCTCATTCAAAAGGCAGTTTAGGCCTGCTTATGACTTCAGTGTGGGTGGGCGGGGCTACACTGCTGTAGGCTGAATATATGTAAATGTGTTGGTTTTCGTGACATTGTGAGCACAATTCATTGAAAATGGGCTGTTTTTGCAGTTTAGTTTCCTTGTATGGACTGAATGGGCTGGAAAACGAATGGTAGGTTTTCATAAACAAACACTTTTAGTTCAAGAAGGTGAGGAAAATTTGGGCCCTCGAAGCAAGAAGCAAACTTCAGACAAACGTCTTCATTTGGGATGATGTGACAACTAGATTTTTTGAGACAAAGTATTTATTTAACACTTTACTGCAATATTCAATGCATAGAAATGCAAATATGTACCGTTTTACCATAAAAAATCGTTCAACTTTGTCCAATATTTAATTTGGTTCTCAGACGTTTATCATTTCACCACCAATGTAGACATCTGGCTGGCGCTCAAGGTTTTCCCAGACTCCTTTTTTCGAGCCTAAGTGAGCCCATGACCCCACTTGCACTCTATATATACACACTGCCAATATGTGGCACATCAGAGTTAACGTTTAACTCATCATCACTGAGCGCGGGCTGCATCCATCACCACTGGCGGCTGTGATAACCTTGTCTCTGTGCAGCGCCAAGGCCAGAAGATTTACGGCCTGAGGGACGGGGTCAGATCGCTCGGCATCATTAACTCTCCCTCTGAAACACAGACGCCCACTAACTGTCCTCTTAGGCGTAACAAAGCAGAGGTGGGCCTGGAAACATCCCAGCTAACGGGGCTCTTTTATCTGGGCGATCCTGCGGGCACGGCCTCCTCTGCTTTTCTCCTCTCTGTGGGGATGAGTGGGTGGGAGAGGAAGACTACCCTCCAGGCGCAATGGGTGAGGAAGTCAACTGTTTCCAGCTCACTCACCCCCAAATAGCCATCAGCAGCTTCTGTGTGCATGCAAACCCCTGATTGGCCGATTCTTCTTATGTGTGTCCATTGTTATCAAGCTCTCTGGATCTGATTATTTACGCTAGTCTGTGAAAATGGTCTGTCATTCAAACTAATAAGTGGTTTCATGTTGTAACGAACAGTTTAAATGGTTTTATTGGACGCAAATACTTTAAATAAAACATTTTATGAGCATTTTATATCAACTCAAACCTCAAAAACAAGCTAATCAACTTCTGACGTTCTGCTTTTTATACTGTAGGGTTATTTATTATTATTATGTTCAGTAAAAATGATGTTGGTGGTGTTTATCTTATTCTGTTAAAAAAAAAGTGTGACTTTATTTAACTTGTTCTATAAAATGTTATGATGTTATTTATCCACTTCTATGAAACAGATTGCTTATCGTATTCCACTGATAGCATTTATCTTATCCAATAAAAACTGTTGATCTTTTTCTATAAATTGTGTTTTTTATACTAAAAAGTTCTACAAAAAGTTGCTTTTTATTTTATTCTATAAACAATATCAACTATATAACAATCTAAAATATAAACAAGTTGTATTCTATATAAAATTCTGTTTATCTTCCTCTATAAAAAGTATTATTATTACTGTTATGGTCTTTTATTCTACTGTAAGCTTTATGCCAAAATTCCAGTTAAAGTATCTTTAACCTTTAGAAGACTAGAGTTATTACCTATATTTTGCTATTTACATGCACTTATTTGATCCCCAGGGCCCCAGTGACAGCCGCGAGAGCCGGCGGGAGGGCGGGACCTGAACCCCAAACACTGCTGAGGGATGCGAGGTGGAGGGCAGCCACCAGAGATGGGCCAACAACGACGGCCACGAGAGGCACGAAGACGGGGCACGAGTCCTGAGCTCCACCTCCCCGTCACTGCCCAGGTCGAATGTAAGGTGTAGTCTAGCGGCCTCACTGAGGAACAGGAGGCGGGCAGCAGAGTTCAGGACCCATGGTTCACCTTCGTGCCTCTCGTGGCCATCATCGCCGTCCCATCTCTGGCGGTTTCCCTCCACCTCCTGCCCTCACTCGCATCCCTCAGCAGTGTTCAGGGCCCAGCCCGACTCTCATAGCTGTCATCGGGACCCGGGGAACGGGCGCGGGGCACATAGATATTCAATTACATAGTGAGTTATGCAATGAATTACATTCATGGTCATTATACAGAAACGTCCATTTTTGTGTCCCTAGCGTTTACAGATATATTACAGTTGAAAAACATGTTTGGGTTACAATTTATTTATATTTTAAAATAAAACAATACGTTATTTTAACAATTACACATTTTGAGCCTCAATTTAGCAATATTGGTTTATAAATCAATCATATAGAATTCCAAGCACCACAGAAGAGCTCGTCCTCACAGTCATGTGTGAAGGCTGAGGCCAAATTTTGAGGTAAAAATCATGTTTTTCTGAAAATATAACTACAATAATCTATACATGACTATGGAATATATGATTTAAATGACATAAAGAAAACCAATGACAAATAAATATTATAAAATATATAATGAATGTTGTGGTCCCCAGGAGTCGTGTCACTGGTGTTACTGCGCAACAAAAAATCTCTTATTTTGAAATAAAAGTCACACTGATGACATCACTTGACTTCCTTTTACCTGTTGTCTGAGGATCTATGAAGAAAAGCACATGGTGAGTCCACTGTGTCTTTCAGTTATCAGAGATTTTCTCATTTAGCTCATGATTTCATATGAAGCTCTTAGCTGAAGTCACTGGTGCGACCAACTTTATGCTTAGTTAACTGTGAAAAAATAGAATATAAATGGATTAAATTCCATATTTTAGTGGATGTTCCATGACGGACAACACGTGGTTTAGACGTCACTGGTGTTACCTCTCTTACGTGTAACTCCAATGATGGTCAGTAACACCAGTGACTCCGATGGACAGACAAAAAGTGGGCATTTCTGTGGAATGACCCTCATAATCAATATTCTGTAGGTTCAAATCTGCATTTTTGATTTTTGTTTTTTTGTTCTAATGTCAAGAAAAGGCAAAGATGCAAACAAGAGTTTTTCTTTCTGCTAACCAGAACCGCTCACAACAACAACCTTTCACCAAATTCAAACCATAATAAAATATCTCCTCTTCCACTTACAAACACAGTTGTGGTCTGGATTGAAAGTTTGGAATCTGCCTTTTCCACTCAACTCCTCCCCCTTATTTCAATGAGCTATGTCACATAAAATGCTTTCATTTATAATTACGACAACTTCTAAGGGTTAAAGCTATTTACTGGGGAATGAAGAGTGAAGGATGGAGATGCAGGCCAGAGCATCTGCAGCCAATCACGCTAACAGAGCTTCTCCCGGAGGAAGAAGGCATTAAAGCTTTGACTGCCTTTGTTTCGAGCTCTCATTTGAGCCTTTAACAACTCTGCCTGACATATGCTGTGTAAACAAAAAGCACATTTGCAGAATTTCCAACCCGGAGCTCAAAGCAAATGTCCGGCTATTAGCGGGTCCCCTGTGTATAATTAAACCCGTCTCAATTTCAAAACAATGAAAACATGTCAGTCCAGTGGATTAATTCATTTCATGGGTCTAAAACACGCTGGATGCCAGGACTCAGTAGTGATACGCTAACACGCCCCAGGCTCCAGTGTCTCAAGGCTCTGCCGTCAATGACATCAGCGCGTCCTTATGTAACCTTTTTCACTTTCAGAATAAACGCGAAAATGCTCAGCAAGCATGAATACATCGTTAAAAACGGAAAAGAATCAGGAGTGTCTTAAAACACCAGCCTCTGGGACCTGACCGATATGTCAATTAGCTGATTAAATCAGCTGATATTGACATAAATTTATCATAATTGGCAGCAATCCTTAAGATACAGCACGTTCAGGATTGTGACTGTATTTTGTAGAACAGAAAATGTACTTAAAATCTGCTCTTGTTTGATATCTAGATTGAGAGACTCCATGTCGTTCGCCTGTTTTAACCCTCTGTGGTCTGAGGTCGTTCTCCTCGATTTGTTCATCTCTTCTTAAATTCTCCTTTAAAGGCTCTTCATATAACATGAACCTCGTATGTTTCATATCTAAATGCTCCGTTATCTTCATCACTACTTTCCAAAACCGCTGCAGCAGCTTCAGCAGCTGTAAACTCTCTGCACGCTGTTTCACATGAGTCTCCGATGTGGACTGAATGAAGAATGAAGGGTTTCCGGCGTGATGGTCAGTGCTTAGTGATTTCCTGAGTGTCCATTGGTCAGTTTCACACAGAATGTAGACGGACACACGAATCCACCAGTTCCACACGGTGAGAGGCAGAGGACGTGTATCTCAGCCCCTCTTCATAGGCTCATAACTCCGGATGTGAGTCTCGTATGATCTCGTGATAAGATGGAATGGAAAGGGCGACTCTACAGATTCAGGAAGTGCTTGAACTGGATTTCTGAGCTGGATCATCACAAAGATACACAAACAGATATAGAAACAGAGAATTTGACACGTGGGGAGTTCGTGGACCCCAGGAGGGTTAAGGCTAAGTGTTGAGATTGAGTTGGAAGGTTATTTTTAAGTGGGCTTTGTTTTATAGCATTTAGGAATGTGAGCCGGACGACTGAGATAAATATTTAATTTTTGGCCATATAAAATTATTGCTATCAGGAGGAATGTATCAATCTCAGGGCTCAGTGTCATTAGACTGGGAAATTACAGCCAACAGTCAACATTGCTGAATAATAATCAAACTTCTTCTCTCATTTTACATGTTTCAATGTTCAGCATTATATACTTCAGGTAGCAATAAACATATTGGCCTAATTTCAGATGCAAAAACTTTCCACAGGATACATGGCAATTCACGTAGGATTAATATAACCCCAGTTTACTTCTATGATGCGTTTCAAAGCATGGGAATAATTTAACCTGGGATAACATCTACATATAATTTCATAGCACAGGATTAATATAACCTGGGATTACATCTATAGTTCATTTTAAAGTGTGGGATTAATTTACCCTGGTGTTATTTTGATTGGTTCATTTCAAAACATGGGAATAATGTAACCTGGGATTATTTCTACAGATCAGTTTATAGCACAGGATTAGTATAAACACAGATTATTTCTACAGATAATTTTACAGCACAGGATTAATATAAACTGGGATTCTTTCTACAGATCATTTTATAGTACACGATTAATATAAACTGGGATTATTTCTACAGATCGTTTTGTAGCACAGGATTAGTATAAACTGGGATTATTTCAAGAGATCATTTTATAGCAAAGGATTAGTATAATATGGGTGTTTTTCTACAGTTTATTTTATGGCACAGGATTAGTACAAACTGGGATTATTTCTACAGATCATTTTATAGCACAGGATTAATATAAACTGGGATTGTTTCTACAGATCATTTTATAGCACAGGTTTAATATAAACTGGGATTATTTCTACACATCATTTTATAGCACAGGTTTAATATAAACTGGGATTATTTCTACAGATCATTTTATAGCACAGGTTTAATATAAACTGGGATTATTTCCACACATCATTTTATAGCACAGGTTTAATATAAACTGGGATTATTTCTACACATCATTTTATAGCACAGGTTTAATATAAACTGGGATTATTTCCACACATCATTTTATAGAACAGGTTTAATATAAACTGGGATTATTTCTACAGATCATTTTACAGCAAGGATAAATATAACCTGGGATATTTTTACAATTCATATTATTGCATGGGATTAATATAACTTGAGATTATTTCTACAGTTTGTTTCAAAGCATGAAGATTAACGTAACCTGAAGTTATTTCTATGGTTCGTATTATTGCCCAGGATAAATATAACCTGGGGTTATTTCTATGGTTCATTTCAAAGCATGGTAATAATGTAACCTGGGATTATTTCTACAGATTATTATTAATATAACCTTGGGTTATTTCTATAGTTTGTTTTACATTGTGGAATTAATATAATTTAGTTATTTCTGTTGTTTGTTTTACAGCAGATAAAAGGCACTGGAATCTTTTCTAAAAAATGACTGATTTGCAGATTATAACGAGGATAAAATCACTAAGAAACACCAAGAATATATAAATAAACCCACCTTCTCATGTTAAATTAATCCCATATGAATAAAACTGAATGTGGATCGGTTACATTTGGCCAAAACCTCATCCGGTCAATTAGGTTCATATTAGTGCTGATACTGATTTAGTATATCAGAGTATATCATCACTAATGATCCATTATCCTTAAAATGAGCATCAATATTGGAGTCAATATTTGATAATTGATACTGGAGTCAAAACCTTGTGTTGGAGCTCTCGTGAAAAGCCTAGTAGTGCATATGTTTCCTCAGTGCTGGTGTGACGGCCACTTCACTGATACTCGTTATTCACCGAGCCGGTGAGAGAGGAACACAATGGCTTCCTCTATGACAGGAAGTGACTGGGGAAAAAGGCCTCGCTGCCCCTCCGATTGGGAGAAAAGCTGCTTCCCTCTGGCATCTCCTAACAGCCACTACATCACTGTCACCACAAAGACCACCAGGGGCCGGCTCCCTCAGATCTAACATGGCAGAGGGCTGTGAGTTATGAGAGGGGCGACGGGAACATTTGTAACTACAAAGGAGCTCAGAGCTTTACTCGCAATTACTCTGTGCCCACCGAAACGAGGACGGGTACAAATGACCGCCGTTCCACTTGTAGATCCCCCGTGAGGTTTCCGCTCTTTGCAGCAACATCTCTGAACATCTCAGCAGCTTCTGTCCTCCATCCCAACCAATGAAGCCACTGTGGGGTGGGTTTTAGCGAACACTGAAGGGTCAGTTTCAGTAATGAGGGGAGTCTGAGCGAACGCTGCAGGACAGGGGTGTTTAACTCCAATTTACAGGTGCAGTTACACCACATTTCTTGCTTACAAAGGGAACAAACAAACAAACATAACAAACGAAGAATAACAAGCATGTCTAAAGTTTAATGAAAGTTACTGTAAAGAGATTTTATTCCAAGCAATTTTGAATAATTTCTGTTGATCCTTTCATGATGAAATTTATTTACTATACAGCTGCTGAGCTCAAATGTAGAAAACTGAAGATCGCAAAAAAGTGGACAGCAATGTTAAGTGAATGGCAACAACAGTTAGCTTTGAATGATTGACCATTATCGATTAGTCCAGCTAACGAATTAAATAAAATGACAAATCAAATAAATTTTGATGAAGTCTTTTATTTTGAAAGTACTTTTATAATGACCATTTAAAATTTGAATGACCACTGGCTATTGGTGTATCCGAAACATTATTAGGGCTGAGGCCAAAAAAGGACAGTAATGCCAAACTCTTTTCTGCCATCACCAGCTCAGACTGATTAAGCTGGCAGACCAGTATATCTAGTTGACCAGTAAAAGGTTTTAGTTAGCTTTTCTACCAGCTTGACCATGCCTGATGAGCCTATTCCAGCTGGGCGTCTGCCTTGACCATATTAGGCCCCATATGGAAAAAAATGTATCCCAAATGTATTTATCAAGTATATTTCTGCATTGTATGAAAATGGCCAAAAATGTATTTGTTAAATATACATTTTTAAATGCACTCATTTGTAATTATTTATTATCATACTTGTTTAATTGTATGTAGTTTCACGTATGTAGTTACAGATGTAACTAAACGTACTGACTTCTGTGATCTGCACTGTACTTTACCTTAACCAGGTACGTCTGCAGTCAGACTCTCACACACAATGTATTTCACATAAAGTTAAAGGATCATTTGATCATATTTAAAATGAAGATACTGGAACACAAATTCATTTCTAAAGATATCAGACAGTGAAGAGCATCAGACAGGATTCTGGCTGTTTTCATACATTTTCAAATGGATTTGATAAAAATATTTACATATATTTATTTTTCTATGTGTAATATTTCCCCATACATTTAAGACAAATGCATTTTCTAATATATATTTGGTTAATATGGTAATATATTCTGAAATACATTATAGTGTTGGAATGTATTTCATATATGCTGCAATGTATTTGACGTGTATTTCAAATATACAAAAAACACGTCCATTTATTTTCCGGGACACACCAAACCGACTGTCGGCCGTCAGACGCCATCAGGCCTCGTTTTTGGCCAACTGAGCGTGTTGAATCAGCTGCGAGAGAGGATGAACGAGGAGGGAAACAAAACCAAGAAGGAGAGCAACACAAGAAAGTGTCACTCTCAAGAGGAGCCGACAGAGAACAGTTCTTTCAACGGCATTGCAAGTAAAGTTTCAGCACTAGGAACTGGAATTCTTACTATTTCTGCTCTTTGAATCTCCAAAAATGTGATTGTCAAATTTCCAAGAAGAAAAAAATAAAACTGCTGTGAATAAACAGATGCACAAGAACTCTGAAGGTTCTCTGATCACACACTGACATAAAATAAAAAAACTGGTGGAGTGTTAACAATGACCTACTATTTAGTACCCTCTTAAAAAAGGGTTCTTCAAGGGTTCTTCAGTAAAGTAAAATGGTTCTAGGTAGAACTATGAACACTTAAAGAACCATTTATATGATTACAGCTTTCTTTACATCATGAAATGGTTCTTCAGATCGATGGAGAAGGTGATGTAGATGGTTCTATATAGAACCTTTTTGAAAATGGTTCTATATACCACCAAAAAGGGCTCCTCTATTGTTACGATGTCAAGGTTGACACAATAGAAGAACCCTTTTCGGTGCCATATGGAAGCCTTTTCATCAACTGCAACTTCTCCATCAACCTGAAGAACCATTTCATGATGCAAAGATGGTTCTAACCCTTCCAGAACCATCATTTTTAAGTGTGTACACTCTACGCTGTTCGAGACACTGCTGATGATTTTCATCTGCCAAAATATGTTGGTTATTGTGGGATGGAGTGGAAACAAGTGACTCACGTTGCTGTCGGTCAAATTACATTTTGTTGATTATCTAAGTGATTATAGGTTTACACATCAACTAAGGTGGACGCACATGAAAAATGCATCATTTTTCTGCAAACTCCAGTGCAAAATTTCCACTTATGCTCAGTTTAACATATTGAATAAACATAAAATACAGTATAGCATGTTTTGTTTTTGTTTCCAATGTAAATAAACAGTAACCGTGCGGTAAAATGTGCAGCACTGTGTTCACTTTTCTTCACATGTCAACAAAACATAGAATCTGACCGGGGCGCCCAAACTTTTGCACACACCTGGTGTGCTGAAACCCATTTTTCCAAAGGTGCTGACGGTAAATGACCCGTACTTCATTGTGTCCAGCACTTCACACAGACTGACCTGGATCTGACAGACCTCCTCCTCCCTCACGGTGGGAGGCAGCACCGTATAACTGACCCTAAGTGGAATCCCACACGTCAGCCCATCAGCCTGAAGCGCCGGCCCCTCGCTGAATAAACACAGCTGAAGAGCTGTACAGACACATACTCACACCTCTGTCCACACCTCATACACTCACAGACAGGCTGAACCCAGGGGGTCAGGGGTGTCTATAAAACCCTGCTGCTCACTGCTCACTCATTCAAAAAGACCTCCTGACCCCACCGTGTGACCCACTTCAGCTCTAAAGGAGAATCCCACCGACTTCTCTACGTTTATGCATGAATAAATGATGTGAACAGAGTAAACAGAATGCTTTGAGAGACTCCAGAATGGGGAGAGGGGCTGTGTATGAGATAATATGAACGTCAGGAAAACACAAATTTGGTAGTTTTCTGCCAGTTTAAGTGGGATCAGGAGTTCAGGGGGAAACTGTATAAGGATCACAGCCTGTTTTATCGACTCTGTCCAGGTCACGTTTTTTTCTTCCAAAGTAGGGAGAGTAATTTTAGCCATCTTTCACCTCTAGTCAGGTTTCGTGTTATAAATGTCCCAAATATGGCGGCCACAACAGAAAAATCACACGACTGAAACCCCAGGATTACATGAAATGGTTATGAATACGCTGCCAGGAGTCTGAGACACTGTTTTACGATAGTTTTGAGATGTTTTTAGCCTAAAACGTCCACTGATCTCAGGCATTATAAGGCAAAATAGATTTATTTTACTCTTTTCTAGGTTCACAGGTGGTTTTGGATAGTAAATAAATCTTTCTATAATTTTCGAAGAAAATTTTTTCCATTTTCTCTTTACCCCAAATGTAGTTGGATCAACCGAGATGTGTTTAGTGTCTGAAGTTTGCTTCTTTAGCTCTGCGCTGTTACTACGAGGCTTATGTAGCTAAAACTAATGGAAGTACCCCACCAATTAGCACTGTGCTAACTGCAAGCCATACAGACTTCATTATGGCTGTTATTGTTTTAGCTAATACATCTACTATATAGGACACGCATGAAGAATGCATGATTTTTAAACAAAGTTTAACATATTGGATAAACATAAAATATGGTATAGTATGTTTTTCTTTTTGTTTCCAATACTGTTAAACAGTAACTGTGCAGGAAAATGTGCAGCACTGTGTTCTCTGTAGAGAACGTGTTCACTTTTCAACTTGTCAACAAAACAACCGACTGGGGCGCCCAAACTTTTGCACACAACTCATGCTAACCATACATACTTTTGAAAGACTAAAGTCTGACACCCTCTCACATCTAAAGACAGTGTCACAGTTTTTAGTCACAGATTATGATTTTGAAAAGACAGGAAATCTTGCAGTGTCACTATTTACAAGACTGCAACTAGACTTTTGAGATTATTTCCCATCATGCACCTGGTGGAAATACACAAGCAGAGAAAC
The DNA here is from genome assembly GCF_904425465.1 of Colossoma macropomum. Classification (NCBI taxonomy): domain Eukaryota; kingdom Metazoa; phylum Chordata; class Actinopteri; order Characiformes; family Serrasalmidae; genus Colossoma; species Colossoma macropomum. Next base: position 20,098,725 of record NW_023494797.1, read on the forward strand.
CCTTTTCCTTCCACTCTATAGTGAAACAGATGGGAGGATAGATTGGCTGAGCATGTAAAGATCTGGGGCTCCGCCCAGTTCACTGTGGAACTGTATATTCTGGCAAATCATCACCCAGAATCTTTTAATTAACCTGTAAAATGTGCAGTTACTTTTTTATTTAACATTAAGATTTACACATCAACACAACATGCAGCCAATCAGCCTTGTTGATTGGATATTATGCACTAAACCATAAAAACAAACAGTGTAACAGAAAGTAAAATAAAAGAAAATAAAAGAAAAAAAGGAAAAACGGCAATGATTCTTCAATAATGCCATTCTTAGAGTCCTGAAACATTAAAGCAGTCAGTTTACATTGTAAGTTAATATGATTATTGTATTAAAGTGGAGCAGATTTGCCGTTTTTAGAGATTCCAGGCACTCACACGTTCTCTCTCTCTCTCTCTCTCTCTCTCTCTCTCTCTCTCTCTCTCTCTTTCTTTCTTCACTCATGCGCGTCACTATTTGCATGAACCAAGACTTAAAACTTACGATAATATTAAACACGGTTGATTTTGTCGCAGCGTCAAGACGAGAAAAGGACTGACTTAAGACCACCATCTTGACCACCTTACACTATGACCTGAGCGCGACGCGACTCTACCAAACCCATGATTTTATCCCGACATGGATGTTTGTCTGCAACAGTGAAATCGCTTGAAAAGTCGTTTGGTGTAAGGCCGGCATAATGTGCTGAAACCCATTTTTCCAAAGGTGCTGATGGTAAATGACCTGTACCTCATTGTGTCCAGTTTTAGCTATGTGACACACAACAGCGTGTCATACAGTGTTAGAAACCACATTAGCCAGTCTATTAGAGATTACTTAGAGGGGAATTCCACCAACATTTGAAAAATTCTGTATAATTAAACTGTTGAGATGTAAACAGTCAGACAGACATACACATTCATACCTAGGGGCAATTTAGCATGTCCAATTGGCCTGACTGCATGTTTTTGGACTGTGGGAGGAAACCGGAGTACCCGGAGGAAACCCACGCAGACACGGGGAGAACATGCAAACTCCACACAGAAATGACCCTGGTCACCCGGCCGGGAATCGAACCCAGGCCCTTCTTGCTGTGAGGCGACAGCGCTACCCACTGCGCCACGGTGCCGCCCTGTATACAGTCTTATTTTACAATAAAAACAAGTTTTTGTGTGAGGTGTGACTGTGTCTGTCTGTCTGTCTGCCCTGCGATGGACTGGTGACCTGTCCAGGGTGTATCCTGCCTTCCGCCCAATGACAGCTGGGATAGGCTCCAGCACCCCACCGCGACCCAGAAGGATAAGCGGTTTAGATGATGGATGGATGGATGTAAACAGTGTCATTCAGTTTGATGTGAAGTGGTTAACTGTAGAGAAACTTACCAACTGAGATTTTATTTACTTTCCAGAACCACCAGTGAACCCACACATGTTTTCTATGTTATGTTGATGATGGTAAATCTGAATAAATGTGTTTTCTTCATGGACTATTTTGCCTCACAACGCCCTGCATGTATCCCTCCACCATGAACGGATTTCGAAAATGTGTTTCAGGGCAAAAACTTCCTAAAACATTTTAAAACAATCTCCCAGACATCGGGCAGTGAATTCACAACCATTTCATGTAGTAACTTTCTGTGAGGGAGCTTTTAGAGGTGGACGTCTGGTTCCTATCACCACCAGTGTGAACAGTTCTGACTCGGTAAGTTTCTCTAGAACGGAGCGTTTCACACCAAACCACTCTGAACGACTCTGTTTACATCTGAACCATTTAAATTGTGAAAAAGCAATTAGCATGGTGCTAATTGGTGGGGTACTCATTAGCTACATCAGCCTCGTAGCTCCTGTGTAAGAAGCAGATTCAGACACCAAACATGTCTTTACTGATCTGGTACATTTAAAGTGAGGGGGGGGGAGGGGACTGTGTGAATTTGACTTTCCTCCAAACTATCGCTTTAAGGCATTTTCACCAACATTCCATAGCAGACAGAAAGACAGCCCTGCTGATATTTTCAGCTATTCATGAGGCAGAGCGGATGAAACTGAACAGCTGTACCAACGTGTTCTATAAAGGCCCAGAATCTTAAGTAAGCTTAACCGTTTAAAGCATTTCCAGCAGCTGCTTAAAATAGACTTAAAGAGAGACGATCGAGGGACATTCGAGTGTGTCATGTGCGCCAACTCAGCAGTTCTAAAACTTTGGTCATGATTCACGCAGCATCCTTAAACCACAGTTTATGATGACGGATGAGAGTTCCCAGGATTATGCTTTGGCTAAGTCTTTCCAAACGTGGGGTTTAGCCAATAGAAGGTGTAGAGGATCACTTATCAATGTGATCTGTTTACAGCAACTGCTTACTCAACCTGGAAGACTTCATAGATTATATACAAATTCTCAACTTATAACATTCACACAAACTATGTGGTGAAACAGTTATCAACAGTGATGGTGTTATGATTAGGATTATGACCAGGGCACTTAAGCCAAAATTAAAAATGTCATCTTAACTACATCTGCTGCAGTATGCAAGATTTTTCTTTGTTCAACTGCAAGACGTTAAACAAATTACTGATTGATTAGAGTCAAGAGAACGAAAACAGGCTAAATGTGGTGAGTCTGCTGCGAGTCGCCCCGTAAAGCCTGAAATAATAATTAAAAAGCCACGCCGTATGTTTTCATGTATTAACGCCACACACAGACTCAAAAAGAAGGTCTGGCTCGGTGTTTAGCCCTCAAATGATCTCAGAATCAACTTCATACTGATGAAGATGTGATGACAGTAGTAGATTGAGAATAGCAGATCCTCAGAGACGCGTCCTTCACCAAGTTTAGACTGAGTTCTCTTTGAATTCTCCTTCAATCATCAGATTCATCCGCTCAGGGAAGCACAACCCACACTACAAAATGTTCTTCCAATTACACATTTCCACCATAGAGGTCTCCAAATCCTAATATTACAAAGTGTATGTTTAAAAGATCAGGAAAACCTCCATCTGATGAGGTTGGGGCTTTGCTACAAGCTGGCTAATGAAGAAGAAAGCCAGATGGCTAACTTAATTACTGGGAAGCCAAATATTACATGTGTATTGATAAACCCATAAAAAGTGCAGCTGTATAGCAAATGTACTTTACTAGGGGTCAGTCGTAGGCTGGAGGTTACGGAACCGGCCCGTAAGGTTGCCGGTTTAGATCCCCTGAGTCGACAGTACGTGACTGAAGTGCCCTTGAGCAAGACACCTAACCCCCAACTGCTCCCCGGGTGCCGTGGATAGGGCTGCCCACCACTCCGGGCAAGTGTGCTCATTGCCCCCTAGTGTGTGTGTTCACTAGTGTGTATGTGGTGTTTCACTGCACGGACGGGTCAAATGCGGAGGTGAAATTCCCCCGTTGTGGGACTAATAAGGGTCACTTCAATTTAAACTGACCCATCAGTTTGGTCACTTTTGATTAGCAGAAGCATTTTGCACTTAAGGCTGTTAACCATCAGTATTCCAGCACTAAAATCACTGTTCAGGTATTTGTGACGTTAGATGGAGACAAAATATGGGCCGTTCAGCGAAACTGATTTTATGGGGGTTTTTTTGTGAATTTTTTTAAACATTTTCAGTACAAAAACTAGACAATCCAACAAACGAACAGATATACAGAAAATGCACATTTGATCGAATTAAATTAAATTAGACAATTAGACAATTAGGTCCTGTCCCAAACTTTTTGCTGGCCACAGCAGCTTCAGTACCATGACATCCATAAAACAGAGCAAGAATGTAGATCTTAAGTCTGATTTGATGTTTTAAATGGACCACATTTTCTTTGCTTTTTTGAAATAAAAGTGTGATGAAGTATGGAAACATGGTCCAAATCTGAAAACGTACCTCTCACTAGTCTGTACAGTTTTGAATTCATTGTTTTTGTGATAACATTTACATACATACATACATACATCATCTAAACCGCTTATCCTTCTGGGTCGCGGTGGGGTGCTGGAGCCTATCCCAGCTGTCAATGGGCAGAAGGCAGGATACACCCTGGACAGGTTGCCAGTCCATTGGAGGGCAGACAGACAGACAGACATACACAATCACACACTCCCTCACACCTAGGGGCAGTTTAGCATGTCCAATCGGCCTGACTGCATGTCTTTGGACTGTGGGAGGAAACCCACACAGACACGGGGAGGATAACATTTACATATATTAGCCTATTCAGTCAGTTTAGCCCCGCCCACTCATGCAAAAATTATAAAGGAGTTTTAAAGCAGCGTTTCAGCCCAGACTGCTATTTGAATGAGGTGCAGCCAATCAGAACAAGGGTCATTTACATATATCAGTCTTACAGGCACAGTAACCAAATCGGTTAGGTTTTGCAGATTCAGAAACAATGAAAAGATGTTTCTCTGGCAACTGACATCTGGCATCAGTTATTCCTACTGTTAGCTCGTTAGCTCTTCTGTTACTCATCCGACATAAAAACCAGCTCCCCTTTGGCTTTTTTAAATAATAAAACATGCTTTTGAATGCATTCCTCGTAACAGCAGAGCTACTGTAACATCTCATTAAGAGCAAACTTATTCCTGCTCCTGTAAAGTCACCATTCCTGAGGTTTTGTTAGACAGCAATGATATGTCTGAACACATCCACTGAAAGGTCAATCCGAGGAATGAGCAGCCCAACAACATCCAAATGCCCCCCGGTAAATTAATTAATCACATGGAGAGAAATTAAACAAGGGCCTCACAGAGTGCATGCGAGGCTTTTGCTGGTGGATTGGAACGAGCTTTGGATGGTCTTGCTTGCCTGGCCTGTCAAAACATGCTCGCCAGGCAGGATTGGCTGATTTAAAAGGGAAGGCGGGCTCGAACGTCTTAACGAAACTGAGCAACACTAAAACACCACACAGTCTGACCTTGTGGACATTTGCAATCTTTGTATCCAGCTGCCCCCCAAATGGCCAAAGGTTTTCTTGTGATGTTGCTTATGTGGTTTCTGATACTATATCACACACAGTGGGGACAAAAAGTCTGGAAACACTTTAAAAATCTAGGATTTTTTTTTTTTCATTTAAACCTGTAAATAAACAACAAACTTTTGGAATTCTGAAATATTTAAAACAAAGACAAGTTACGACAAGTAAAATAATCAAGAAATATTCAAGATGCTGCACTATTTCTAGGTTGCGATTTAAATTTAAGCAAAATTTCACAAATTTCAACACATAATAAAGTGGTCAAGATGTCATTCAGAATGGTTTGGTGTGAAATTCTCCCATTTCAGAGAACTAAGTCAGAATTGTTCACAGTGGTGGTGATAGGAACCAGACGTCCACCTCTAAAAGCTCCCTCACAGAAAGTTACTACATGAAATGGTTATGAATTCACTGCCTGATGACTGAGACACTGTTTTATGATAGTTTTGAGAAGGTTTTGGCCTTAAAAGCCTTTCATGGTGGAGGGATACATGCAGGGCACTGTGAGGCAAAATAGTCCCTAAAGAAAACGTATCATTTCAGATTTTCCACTATTTACCATCATCAACATTCCACATAAACTCAGAAGACTCGTGTAGGTTCACTGGTGGTTTTGGATAGTAAATAAAATGTCTATATTTGTGTTGTAGTCATGGCGACCCCTGGTTCCTATCACCACCACTGTAAAGAAGCCTGAGCCTCTAGAATGGAGCATTTCATACCAAACCACTCTGAATGACTTCGTTTACATCTTAACCATTGAATTAAAAAGAAGTTTTGGAAAATCATTGGAATTCCCATTTAAAGCCATTGCACGAAAGGTCAGATTCTCAGTTTTTCAGTCATCTTTGTTCCACTGAAGCTCATATTCAGATGACTTTCAGGTGGATTTGATCTACTCATTAGAGACTTTTATGAAAACTTGCTGAGTCCAGCTCAAAAGAAAGACATACAAACACTAAGAAACACTAAAAAATTCTGAAATTCATGTTAAAATTTCAAATATTCTATATTTTAGAGAAATTGTGAGACAGATGATATAATTTGTAATGACACATTTTGTAGAAAATCAGAAAAAAGATACAAAAACATTCAAAATCATCAGACTTTTCGACTGTACTGTATCTACAGAAGTGGGTAAAAGCACAAGACAGCTAAAAAGAGTAGCAGCAGCCTTCGTTAAGTTCGAAAAATTATTCTATTACTTGTTGGCTACAAAAGCCTCAAAGCTCCAGTTCAAAACTAAAGCAGCAACCTTCAGACACCAAACACTGATTAACAACATTTGGGGTAGGAGAAGCAAACGGTGGAAATTCGTTTTTTTTGCCATATTAGTGCTTATAAAGGAGAATAGCTCCGTTCCTCCGGCTCGCAGTCAGAGCTCAGAGCCTCGCGGCCGAATCTGAACCAGCTGCATCCTCTTCTGAGGGAGCACAGAGCGCAGCACAGTAATTAAAAACTCTTCTTTAAATAATGAAGGATTTACAAAGCAAATCCTCCTGTTCCTGATTTACAGGCTCCCGCCGCCTGCTCTCGATTTAACAAGACAATCCCCCTCCATCTGCCATCCCAGACCACCGTCTAACCGAAGGGAAAAGAAATGCACCAGAGGCCAACGTGCCTTACTTTCTCATGGACAAACATGCAGTTGGCTTCCCTCTTATCCAGGGCTGTAGGACGCAACATTACAGCCACACATGCAGGAGGAAATTAATCCTCTGCGAAAGCAAATAAGATCATATGTGTGATCGACCTTCCTGTGTGTTTACATCTTCAATCAAATACTTGACCATGGGAGTCAGTTATTCATGGTCAGTTACTTGTGAGCTGTTATAACTACAAGACGTGCACAATATCGAATGTTTCCCCGCAGCCCAAGTCATCTCTTCAGTCGTAGCCATGCGAGCTGATCAGACGGGTTCTAGTGTTTATGGTAGTTGTAGTCCATCAGGTAATTTGAACGCTATCCGAAAATTTGTAAACAAACATTCCCACAAAGTACAAAATACCCACATGTTGTTTAGTCTGGGGTGCTAATATCTTAGGTAAATCCAACAACAATTTAAGATTTTGCTGATAAAAACCCCAAAACATCCAAAAATGTCTTTAAAAGCTTTTCTGAAGATTCAGAAGTTTAAGCGCCCCCTGCTGTGCCCATTCCCTTTGCTATATTTATCCTGTTTGCAAGAACTGATTGAGTTAAAAATCACTTATTAACACTGAGTCTTAGCATTAGGATGTAAACTATGAAGCATAAAGTTCGTCATAAAGCAGAGAAGGGCTTCATGGGTACATAACTTGCTGTCGTCCAAAATATCTACTACACAATGTGCTAATTCGAAAAAAGCTGTGCATCAAGCAGACGCCAACTGGCTTTCTGGTAGTGTTGGAAGTAGAACAAGACGTAAACAACACTTAAACCAGAACCAGAACTAGCGCAGAATTACAGTGGAGCAGTTTGATAGATGATTTTTGACCTTCCAAATATTTACACAATTGAGGATTATCTTCAAATATACATTTATATTCAAATTCTTATAAAAACAGTGACGTGAGTATTAATTCTTGGAGAGAGAGAGGAAATATGTCAGACTTTTCTGCACATTCTGGTATGGACGCTGCCCCCTAGTGCCCACATTTAACATAAAAAATTGAAACACAATGTAAAATGCATAACGTTGCTGTTGTAACAAAACCTTGTATCTCCAAAATGCGAACTTTACAGAGGATGAAAAAACATACTTTGCTTTCAATGTAAGTCAGTGGAACCAGATTTTTGTCCAAGTAATTTTGGGTCATTTCTTTTGGTCCATTCATCATGAAATTAACACATAATGTAAAGGGAAACAGCCATTTTCAAATTATGTCAAAAACTGAAAAACGACAAAAATAATTGAGACACGAGGTTTTGTTCCGACAGCAGTGATACGTTAGTATTTTCTCCAATTTGTCAAATTCAGCAAATAAATCGTCATCTGTATTGAAATGTGAGGAAGCGCGTTCTCTGTAGAGGATGTAGTAACTTGTTTTCACTTAGAAAATCCACAAAACGTCATTAGATCAGGGGCAGCCCAAGTTTTGCAAGTGCCAAAGAAAAGTGAGGTGGGATATAAGCTTCCATTAGCCTACTTAGCCGAGCAGCTCCAACACAAAACTGAAGAAATAGACTTCAGATGCGTTACTACAGTCGGAAAAAGGAAAACTCCTTGAGGAACTAGAGCTTTAAAATTCTCCCAGCACAAAAGCGCAGGTTGGCCGTTATTCCCAACCTTTCAGAGCTCAAGGGGCTGCAGAGGATCAAGGAGGATGAATGGCTCCTCATTTGTTCTTAATCCAAAGCTTCTCGTCAAGCCGAGATGACACAGAGGGGTTAAACTCCGCTGTGACACGTTTTTTCTCATTTGAAGACTAAGAAAGACAGAAAGAGACAGAAGGAGAGGAAGACAGAGAGAGAGGGAGAGGGAGAGAGTCCTCTTTTTCCGGGGCACGTTCTTTTCTTCTTCCACTTAAAGCACAAAATGTGAAAAGACACTCAGGCCTATTTATGGTTCCCTCTGTATGAAATATAAAAGTGCTAGAGCGTCCATGGCCCAGGTCAGCCTTGAAAAGACGATGGAAAAAAAGAGAAAAAGTCCCAAAAGAGAAACTGTGGTGGTGGTTGGTGGTGGTGGTGGTTGGTGGTGGTGGTGGTGGTGTTGCAGATCAAAGAGTCTTTCCAGTCTATTCAAATGCAATTGCTTCCAAATCACATTGAGCTGTTGCACAGTTTTAAAAGAATGGGTCACTGCCGTTTTATTGTGGAGAAGCTACCGCTAATGAAAGGGACAATGCGGAGATTAGTGCTGCCAGCCAAGCGGCTGAAGCTTCACTCTGGCTTTAATTGCGGTGAACAAGAGAGACGAGGAAGCAGGGCAAACACGGCACAATAGATCCACAAGCAGAAGAGGAGGAGCAGAGGTACAGCCCTTTCACAAGACTCAAGGTATGGCTTTACCTCAGACCCACAGAATTACAAAAGCTAATATGAGGACTCTTTTAAGATTCTGTACCTGCCAGACAGGTTTCACCATCCGGAAGAAGAGAATATGTACACGTGTGCATGGATATTAATATATGTGATGTCTGTCCATTGGATTTCCAAATATGTGGGATTTCTTAGATGTCTAACACTAAAATTGCAAATTAAAAGAAGTACATACATATCCAAACAAACAAAGAGTAAATCAATACATGGCTGCTGTCGGAACAAAACCTTATATCTCCAAAAATATCTCCAACTTTACAGAAGAAGGAAAAAACATACCTTACTTTTAATGTAAGTCAATGGAACCAGACTTTTTGTCCAAGTAATTTTGGGCTGTTTCTTTTGGTCCATTCATCATAAAATGTACACACCACATAAGGGCAACAGGCATTTTCAAAGTATGTCAAAAAAGACAAAAATGGACAGGTTTTGTCAGCAGCGAGATATATATTTAGCATATAAGAGGAAAAAAAAACATGCCAACTTTATGTGTTGAATTTCGCTAAATTCTCACTAATAACCTGCACTGGAAGGTTAGAGCCTGGATGTTCAATACCAATAACAATAACACAGGTGAGTCTATTAGCATGTTTTGTTAGAGTTAGGTGGATTGAAACATGACTCTTAATGAGGGAACTCCAGGTTCAGCCAATTACAGTAGACCATTCATTCCTCACTTATTACTGTCTGTAAAACTACACGCGCTGCAGATTCATACTGGATTAAAATCACTCCACAATTATTACCGTCAGACTGTAAAACTACACACACTGCAGATTCATACTGGATTAAAATCACTCACAATTATTACCGTCAGAGAAGTTGCTTACCAGCCCAATGCAGGTGGAGATGGCTGCAGATGAAGCCGAGTGGTTCCTCACGGTTCCCTGATAGAGACAGTTATGAACTGTAGGATCCACCTCAGTCGTAGTGATGCCATCCAGGCCGAAAGTCTGTACACTGAAGCCTTCAGCCACCACACCGGCCGGCCGCAGGTCCAGGTGTAATTCCTTGCCGAACGCAGAGAGGCGGTAGTGTACGGGTTTCTGACGGCCGCTTCCCGACAGAGATCTCCGGCTCCGGTGCCTCGAGACATCGTGAGAAACGAAGTCTCCAAAAGAGTCCACTTCAACTGGAGTCACAAACATGTAATCTGGAAATTCAAACAATTCGGAATTCAATTCAATGTAGGTCCAGATTAAAATTCTATTGATTCCTAGATGACTCAGGTAGGATGGCGGCTTAGGGCCACTGTTAAAAAATAAAAAAAGCAGACTTTGAGAATAAAGTCATATTATGATATATCGAGAATGAAGTCGTAATATTTTGGAAATAAAGTCGTAATACTTCGAGAAAAAAGTCGCAGAATTACGACATTAAAGTGGGATATTACCAGGAAAAGTCACAATATTGTGGCCAAAGGGTTTGCAAAAGGAAGGGAGCAACTCATGTTAAAATGAGGGGCGCTGAGGAGTCGGGAGTTATACTTTCATATTAGTTTCACCCATAAAAAAATACTCAGTCTGCTCAATTATTACTATAAGAAACGGCTGAAACGGCTGTGCTGGAAACTGTGTTTATTTAGATGAAAGAACCAGACGGACTCTAAGGAAACTGTCTGTTTTGTTGAAGGAGAACTCGCAGGCAGTGACCGGTAGTTAGCCATGTAGACGGCTGTGCCATTTGGAGAGGGCATATAGTTTCACAGAAGACGATGAGAATGATAATCAAAATGATCTCCAGTGTGCTCACGTCCTCATCGTCGCCAGTGCAGCAACCGAGACCTCAGCGTGTTATGGCAGCCCCCCTACAATTAGCCTATGTTATCCTCGAAATATGGCCAGTTTATTCCTGTAACTTTACGACTTTATTCTCAAGATATTATGACTTTATTCTCAAAATGTCGTACTGTACGACTTTTTTATCTCTAAATATTATGTATATGTATGTAATATGTATTTTTTTTTACAATGGCCCTAAAACGCCATCGTACACAATACAGTTCATAGTGATTCTCCTAAAACTCACTGGAAGAAACAGCATTGGACAAAAAGGAGCCATGAGAGCGTTATTATCTGGGCAAATCTGAGCATGTGTGACTTTATTGAAATCTCTTCTAAATCCCAAGAGGAGACACGTCAGATTACTTTTCTCAGGAGAAACATCTGACCACCAGGAGAAACTTTAGCATGTATGCTAGCTGGATGACTCTTTATGACCTCACTGTTGTCCAGGAGAAAATACAGAGATGATAAGGAGATCTCTGTTGTAATTTGCCTTCCCTACTGGTTATTATTACACAGTCTCTTGATCTGAAACATTTTTCAATAAAGCAAAAATAAAGGAGTGGCTGAAAATGTGATTTACATTAATATATAAATGTATTATATTTTCAGAGCATTAAACTTTATAAAAGTACAATATTTGAAACCAAAGCTCTGCTAATATAGAGTCTCGATTTAATGCTCTAGCCTCAAGCTAATATGTTAGCCTCACTTATATACGTGTAATGTGTAATTAATGTGTAAATATATCACCAAATAGTTGACCTTCGCCCATAAATGTGTAATTTCACAGCTAATGTTGCTGGGTTGGACAAACTGGTAGAACACTGGTAAAAATCCAATTCAGCCAAATTTGAAACAGTAATTCCCAAAAAAACTTGGTTGAATGAATAACCGACTCTAAATGTAGGTATTGTGATATAAACTGAGTCTGTTCTACAGTTTCTCATTAGGCTGAATGAGTAACTGACTCTAAATGTAGGTATTGTGATATAAACCGAGTCTGTTCTACAGTTTTTCATTAGGTTGAATGAATAACTGACTCTAAATGTAGGTATTGTGATATAAACCGAGTCTGTTCTACAGTTTCTCACTAGGTTGAATGAGTAACTGACTCTAAATGTAGGTATTGTGATATAAACCGAGTCTGTTCTACAGTTTTTCATTAGGTTGAATGAATAACTGACTCTAAATGTAGGTATTGTGATATAAACCGAGTCTGTTCTACAGTTTTTCATTAGGCTGAATGAATAACTGACTCTAAATATAGGTATTGTGATATAAACCGAGTCTGTTCTACAGTTTCTCATTAGGCTGACTAAGATGAGTCATATCATAGTCATATATGCAATATTTATTGTGTTCTCCTCTCTCTCTCTCTCTCTCTCTCTCTCTACTCTTTTTCCTATGTCTCTCACTCTACCGCATTGTCCTCTCTCTCCTCTGTTCTTTCTCTTCTCTCTTTTTCTCTCTTCTCCTCTCCACTCGTTTCTCCTATCTTTCTTGCACTTTCTCTCTATTCTTTTCTCCTATATCTCTCCACTCTTTTCGCCTGTCTTTCTCTCTCTCTACATTTTTCTCCTATCTCTCATGCACTCTTTCTCTCTCAACTCTTTTCTCCCATCTCTCTCGCTCTCTTTCACTCTGTCCACTCTTTTCTCCTCTCTCTCATGCTCACTCTTCCTCTTTCCCTTTTTCGTCCTATCTCTCTCGCTCACTCTTTCTTTCCCCTCTTTCGCCCCATCTCTCTGTCTCTTTCTCTTTCCACTCGTTTTTCCTGTCTCTCTTGCTCCCTCTTTCTCTCTCACTCTTTTCTCCTCTTCCTCTTTTTCTCTCTCACTTTCTTCTCCTATCTCTCTCACTCTCTCTTTGTCTTTCCACTCGTTTCTCCTATCTCTCTCGCTCACTCTTTCTTTTTACTTGTTTCTCTTGTCTCTCTTGCTCCCTCTCTCTCTCTCTTTTTTCTTCTATCTCTCTCACTCTCTCTTTCTCTTTCCACTCTTTTTGCCTGTCTCTCTCTCTTTCTCTCTCCGTACACTCTTTTCTTATTTGTCTTCACTCGTCTCTCCACTCTCTCCCTCTCTCCCTTTCTCACAGTACTTTTCTCTATCACTGCACTCTAGGAACTCTCTCTCTCTCTCTCTCTCTCTCTCTCTCTCTCTCTCTCACATATGGGAGCCACTTCAGAGTTTAAAGAGTGATTCTGAAGCCAAATGAGCTGCAGCTTCCCACACACTAACACACACACACACACACACACACACACAAAACACACACACACACACACACACACACACAAAACACACACACACTTTATGCTGAGTTTCTGCAGGTGATGAAACACACACTGACCGTGGTTGAGGCCGGTGGCTCTGGGACACGAGTCTGAGGCTGAGGAACACTGACGAGTCTGCAGAGCACACAGCAGTTATAAATGCAAGAGTTTAAACACCATCTGGGCAGTGAGTTTGTTGAACACCAGAACACAAACAGATAAACACAAATACAGTAAACGATAATAAAGTTTCTCCAGTTTTCATAAAACTAGCCGATATCGTTTGAGCTGGAAAATGTCTGGTTCTACTAGGCACCTCCAGCCATTGCATGGATTTGCTGAGTTCCATCAGCAGCACTTACTTTAAATGAATGAAGTATTGATTAGCCAGTGCAGGTATTGATGATAACTACAGATAACACTGAGCTTCTTCAAAGAGAGCTCCAGTTAAAGCATTAACACCCTCAGAATCATAATATTAGTAAATAAATGTTACTGCACAGAATAATAACTTTACACACCGTGTTCTCGGGTGCCAACACTTTTGCACGGTGCTGCATACTGTATACATACACCCACGCGCGCTTCAATGTAAGCACATCCAAGCGCACGCGCGCAGATTTATGCAAACATGCATGCACATGCACGCACACATACATACATACCCATGCATGCGCGCGCACACATGCACACACTTGCACTTTACCTGGATCACCTTAAACAAGTGAACACGTAAACAAACAACTAAATAAACAAACCGACAGCGTCACGTGCCTGCTCGTGTCCCTGGCTGAAGCTCAGAGCGGCGCACAGCAGCAGCAGCGGCGTTAGATCCATGCGGACACACACACACACTCCTCCTCAGCAAACCGGTGACCGGGAGTCCGCGGGCGCGCGCGGGGCAGCGTTCGGGCATCGCGTGCAAGCTTCCCCTCCTCCTGCTGCTGCTGGGCTCGCGGACAGGTAGCGCTCCCCGTGTGAGTGAGTGACTGTGTGTGTGTGCGTAGCCTCCACACAGCACGAGCCCAGAGTGGCAGCCGGTGGAGAGGGGGAGGCGGGGAGGAGGGGGAAGGGGGGGTGAGTGGACCAATCAGAGCAGAGCCGGAGCATCGGTGGGACTTTACTTTGAGGGATGTACACTGAGAGAGAGTGAGAGAGAGAGAGAGAGAGAGAGAGAGAGAGAGCAAGAGAGAGAGAGAGAGAGAGAGTAAAAGATCGAGAAAAACTGAGAGACTGAAAAAGTGAGAGAGAATGAGAATAAAAGAGAGAATGAGAATAAAAGAGAGAGAGAGAGGGGGGGGGGATAGATAGAGAAAGAGAGCGAGTGAGTGAGAGGGAGATAGACCAAGAGGGGCAGAATTAGAGAGAGAGAGAGAGAGAGATAGGGAGAGAGATGGACAGAGAGGCGCAGAAAGGGAGAGTGAGGGAGATAGTGAGAGGGTAAAGGACAGAGAGAAACAGAGAAAATGTGTAAGTGAGAGAGAATGAGAATAAAAGAGAGAGTGAGAAAGATGGATAGTAAAAGAAAGAGAGAGACAGAGACAATGAAAAGAGTGAGTGGGAAAGAGACTGAAAGAGAGAGGAGAACGAAAAGACTGAGTAAAAGAGTTTAAAGAGCTGCAGAGAGAGTAAAAACAGAAAGAGGAAAAGAAAGAGGGAGAGAGACAGAGAGAGAGAGGGAGAGAGAGAATAAGAATGAGTGAGAGTAAAAGAGAGATAGATTTAAGATTTAAACCCTCTTTATGTGCCAACCCAGTCAAAAAACCACAATCAAACAAAAGAAGTTAATTAATTTCTTCTGTCCTTCTGTTTACAATTTAAAAAACAATTGAGAATCATTGTCAACACAGCACACCCCCCCCCCACCAAAAAACACCCCCCCCCACACTGTCCACCAGCCTGTAATATGCATGTTTAACTTATAACGCCCGCTAAACAAAACTGTCCTGTTGTGGCTCCACAGCTGAATCAGATTTGTAGGTAAAAATAAAATAATCCTCCTTTACAGTAAAATAAAGCTCTGCTGATCGTTCAACACAGTTTAACAATAAATGGTCTTAAACTCTGGAGTTAATGTAGAACTGCTAATTCACCCTTTAACCATGAAGATCAGCGCAGACTGCTGGTCACCATAGCAACACAGACAACAGTCTCGTCTAGCTAGTAGCTAACGAAACGGCAGAGAGAGAGATTTAAGACGAACATCGATAATTTGGAGACGAATGGACTTATTTGTGTTTATAGTCACTCCAGCTGGTTTCCTGATACGTTTAATCTGCAGCGAAAAACTGAAACACTAAAAAGTTACTAACCTGAAGTCAATTTCTCATTCGAATTGTCCCGTTCCACCTTAAACGGTGCAGCAGTTATATTCTGCCACCTCAGGCACCATTTAAGGTGGAACGGGACAATTCGAACAAGAAGCTGGTGAATGAGCAGCGAATTCAGCCTAGTAAAAAATATTGAACGTTGAGAGACATTTTACAAAAAACTTCTACTTTTACAAGAAAAGCAGCTGTAGCTGAGTTAAAGCTTAAAGTTTTAAGTCTGTGTTTTCATTTATATTATATTTTTTTCCTAAACTAGCACATCAGCACATACTGAGACAGATTTACAGCCAAGATAGTAAAATGGACATAAGGTGTTGTGGCTCCCAAGGTGGTTTGATTTTTGTAGAAAGGACAAAATGGCTCTTTTCAACATTTGGGTTGTGACTCCTGGGTTAGAAATAGAGAGTAAAATATCATTGACTTTAAAATACTGTTATTGGCCAAATAACTTTCAGAGAGCAGAAAAAACAAACAATTTCTCGATAACTTAAAAAATAGTTAAACTATAGTAAACCTTGTCAATAGACTAAAGTTGTATGCAGAGGTTTGGGCACCCCTGAACAAATGACATGTTTTTGTTGATTTTCCTCAGAGTAGAAGGTGCGTTAACTTATTCTCACTTAAAAAATCGACATAACTTGCAATTTGATATTCAGACTTTGGCACACGACTGTATGTCGTACCCAAGGCAACTTCAGCAACACCAAAGCCCAGCATGAAGTCTTTAAATCCCCGGGGAAGATGACACTGGCATTGTGGGCACACATCAGTCCACATCAGAGTTGGAGTGGCAGCCAGTGGGCTGGGAACTGGGTCAGGGCATATGTTGTCTTTGCCCCCTGTTGGCTCACTGTGGGGTGTAACGAGGGCAATAGAGTGCCAGCAGTACTGCAGCACCACAGTACATCTCACCTCAGGCACATCCAAGACCCACTCCAGACCTCATTCAGTGGACAGGGACAGGTCTCTCTTGCAGGTCCTTCCTGACCACATCAGCTTCTCTCCTGTCTGAGCCTGGACTGCCAACTCATGCACTACCTTGAGGTGCTGTTGTAGTGGCACAGCCTAGGGGTACACCTGGTGAACTTTTGGACTGCTCTTCAAGATGCCCACAGGATAAGGGGTAGGTGGCTGTCCCAATCACACTAGTGTCAGATGACAAAAATAGCAAGCTGGAAGGAGGTCGACCAGTCTGTAACGCTGCATATAAAAGTGGTCAATGCTTGTATCCTTGATCTCCAGGATGTGCCACAAAACTTTTGATCCTGACTGCTGTGTAATTCTTCATGGCACCAAATTAGCAGAACATTTCTTCTAAAAATGTTTCCATGGCACTCTACTGCCTTCGACCAGTCTCAAACTGGTCCTCAGGGATGCTTAGATGGTCCAGATTTTGCCTCCATCTAACTTGAGATAGAGCAAAAACATGGACCACCTGGGGGTCCCTGAGGGCTGGGTTTGAGAACCATAGCCTTAGACCTCTAAGGGAAGCAGTCAATTGCAGAGCAGTTCCTGAAATCCATGGTGAGAATCAAGCCCAAATAGCTAGGAAAGTGCTTTACAAGTGCCACCACCAGAAACTGCACCATTGGGAAGTATGAACAGCAGTTTAATGGTGGATGTTGCAGGAATCACAGCAATGGACACCCTGTCAGCACATTGCCCAATATAATTGACCCAAAATAAAAGGAACATTTGTATTACCAAGTGGCCACCTGCTGTAAATCCATGATCCATGCATAGGACTTTTTGTAGCAGAGGGCCCAGAACACTACAGCAGCTAGAAATGAAGACAGCTGTGCAGTGCAAGTCCCACTGTGCGTTGTAGGACATTGACGCAAGATCAGCTGAGTGATCACTTCTCTGTCTCCAAGCACTTTTTCACCTGGGGTCACTTCAATGGCAGCCCCTCATCCATTGTGCCGTCTGATTGAGATGCAGTAGTCTCACAGATCCAGCTGTGCTCTCAGAACGAGAACATCTGGGCAGAACCATGAGACGTGTTGGGCTAAATATGGGTGGGAACAAAGTTTGTGAAATTTCTAAACCAATCCAATGCATCATGAAGGTGGAGCTCGAAGTAGGGGGCGATCGTGTGCTCGTCAACGTTGTTCAACAGACAACAAGCCTGTCACTCAGGCATGAATGTATTGTGAGTTAGCATGGCTTAAAAGTCCCTCAAGGGATGTAAGCATGTAGACCCATGAGTGGAGAAAACATTACATGGAGAAAAAACAAAACCACTTGCGAAGGAAAAACAGCTCTATTAAATTAGACTTTATCTTTAGAAGATATCAAGTACCTGAGTTACTACCTTCAAACAAAGTAACAAAGAAGTGGTTTCATGGATTGATTGTACTCCTGATCTTAAAAGAACACAGACTAAATGAACATAGTGGGGGATTTCACCACAATCCAACACCAAAGGTTTAGGTTGTGCCCAGACGTGTATTCTTGTTACAAGATCATGTCTGGCAAGTTTGGGGCGCAGCGACTATGAAGGATTGTAGTCTGAGCTTCTCCTGCAGACAGAGGAAAAAAGGGGACATCAACATTCCAGCTGTGTCAGTTAGCTCTGCATATCAAAGTCAAAGTCCTGTAGGACTTTAACCCACCAAGCCAATTGTCCTTCTGGTCCTTGCAACCTAAGGAGCAACATGTAGAGACATCCAGGAGGAAAGTGGTCATGCAAGCAGGAGTCCTGGAGCAATGTCAGGAGCTCCTGATGGATGGATGCAACACATTCTCTTGTCTTTCCTTCTTGAGACTACCATGCCAATTGCCAGGTTGATGGCATCAATGTCAGAGAGCACCAGGACAAGGGGCTTCATGAGCCTGACTTGGACCTAGACGAATGCAATGGTGCAGGCATCGTACCACATGATCAGCCACTGCTTATCTCAGGAGTTGTAAGGAAAAAAAATGGCCCCGGACGGTGGTGCAATGTCAGCTTGAGGAAGCCACGTCCTCTACAGGGTCCAAATTAATCCTTGACCTCAGCAAATGTTGCTTGATCAGTAGGCACTGATCAATCCAAGCTGACCTTTGTTGATTTGACTGTCCTTTGCTGAAGTTGATTGTCCTTGTTTTTTGTGTTTCCCATTTTTAGGCATAGATTAATAACTTTTAAATTTTCACCATAGTCCAGTAGTAGCCGACTCGGTCCTCCCTAGATGGTCCACATTTTTCCTTCATCCCTGTGTATTGCACGTTAGGTTG
Organism: Colossoma macropomum; assembly: GCF_904425465.1. NCBI lineage: Eukaryota > Metazoa > Chordata > Actinopteri > Characiformes > Serrasalmidae > Colossoma > Colossoma macropomum. Next base: position 20,117,352 of record NW_023494797.1, read on the forward strand.
GAACAAATATTTGGACCATCTTGGGGGTCTCTGGGACCAGTTTGAGAACCACAGCCCTAGACTATGCTGGTGCAAGTTTTGATGAAATGTTATATTCACGTGAGAGTCATGTGACACCTTTTTTTGAATGATGCCATGAGCCCAAAGCATGCCTGCCGTAAATGAAAAAACAAAATGGTTTGAGCAGCTAGAGCCTCTGCAGCTGCCGCACCATCAGCTTTAACTAGGTAGCCTAAGAATGTGGTCTCTTGGCACTGCAAGTTGCACCTCCTGACAATATTTGAACATTTGGTGGCCTTAAGTGACATCCAACTTGGTTGTGGAACACTCCACTCACCTAATCATATTCTAGAATAGAACAAGAATTAATACTTAATTGATTTTTGATAAAGCTACACTCTCAGAAATAAAGGTACTAAACTGTCACTGGGGTCAGTTCCCCTCTTATCACTGGGGTGGGACCCTTAAGGGTCCATCTCAATACCTTTAGTCAGGGAACATAACTGAACCATAATCCACTGAAATGATATGTTCTAAGCTGTACTGACTCCACACACCCCGTCTCGTCTCCAGGCTTTTATTTTACTGTTCTGTTTAAAACATTCGGTTATGAAAAGATACAAATACGAACTTTTCATCTGGAAAAACTTATTTAAGGTTCACAATTGGACCCTAAAACTGCTGTTGTACTTTTGAGGGAACATTTACATTGTTTGTACCTTGATGAACAAAAAATGTACCTGCACAGAACCTTCAATTCTAACAGTGTATGTAAGAAAATATCTGGTGGCTTGGGGCCCGAATTGACTGCTGAAATCACTTATAGCTAGAGAACAGTGACTTGGCAAAGACCTGCTGGAGGTTTATGAGTCATTTGTAAGCATAATTCTGAGATCTTTTATTGACAGTTTTGTGTATTTTTTCCTATAAAAAGCTGAACTGAAACACTGAGGCTTCTCTAACTGTGCAGGTGGAACCTGACGACCAGGCCAAAGTCGCACCTCCATCCACTTCACACTTTCAGCTCCGTCCTGGTGAGAAGGCCAGAGCTCATATGGACGGAGCATCTGTGAGTGGTCACACCTCCAGGAACCCGCAGGCTCTTCTCCACACCTTTCTCTTTCTGTCTCTGGTTGTTTGCTTTCCCTTTTTGAGTCTGGCAAACGTTTCTAATAAAACTAATTACTTTTCTTGCATTAAAAGGTTGAAATTGGAAAGCAGCGTTTCAGCCAAAGCATAAAAGATCTGAGAGGAACCACAATGACAAAGACAGTGCCAAGTGTACCATGTTCATGCGTGCGCCCACCAATTGGCAAGAAAAGCACACAATCATCTTGACGGGATCATTCGGTTACCTTAATAATGTCATTTCAATGCATTATAAGCTGTGTACTGTTTTAAACAACTCTTCAAAACTACTATTGTCAGATGCTTGAGTCAGCATTGGCTGAGTTCTCAGCCTGTCCAAACTCACCCCACCCCAGTGCGCCCAGCACTTCCAACTGGAAGATGGGCAGTGGGCTGGAGATTTTGCTTTGACTACATTGTGGTCATTTGTCATATGGTTCTTGTTTCCCCACATTTCTCTCTTTGGTTCTGAAGCCGTGTTCTGCTGGGTAGAGTGGTCACAGATGCTCAGCACTTTCTGTAGCCGTGCAGTGTTGACGGATGGGTTTATATTCAGCATGCTAAATCTAGTGTTAGAAAGCCCCTGGAGTCAAGATGTCCACCAAGCTCCCTCAGGCCTGTCTAAGAAACTTGGCTTGTTGTTTCTCTGGAGCAATAACCACTATCAGGTTACACTTATAGGTACCCAAGACTGCTCTGGTGGGCATTTAAAAGGCCCTTGTTGTTAAGCCTCCACTTAAATACATGTGCTGTCTGTTAAGATCCATACCAAAGATAGTAAAGAATAATAGAAAACAGTTACTTTCATGGGACATCCCATATGCCAAAGAAATATATCTCCATTTATTTTTCAAAATATATGTCATTTTTTACATACAAATATTAAACATTTATAATTTAACATATATTTAAAAATATTTAAAAAATGGCATGGTTAAACATATTTAGCACATATATAAAACATCATATATATTGCACATATATTATGAACACAAGCAAATATTATGTCAGTTTCAGAACAAAACCATCTCCAAAATGATAACTTTACAGGAGAAGGGAAAAATATTATTAACTTATATTCAAAGTTAATAGAAGAAGATTTTTTATGAGTAATTTTAAACCATTTCTGTTGGTCCGTTTATCATGAAAACAACACAAAGTAAAGAGTAGCTTGAGTTTTTAAACTATGCAAAAAGCATAAGAAATAACAAAATTTGAGATACAAGGTTTTCATGCGACGGTGAGGATGTGTACATATATTTCTCTTCCATATGGGATACGTAAGTTTGAGGACACTGTTTTCTTCAAACATTTTGGGGACACTTTGTCTTCTTGAAAATTTTGGGGACTCTTTTTTTCTTCTTATAAATTTTGGGGACACTGTCTTCTTGAACAGTTTCAGGACACTTTGTCTTCTTAAAAATGCAGACACTGTCTTCTTGAAAATTGTGAGGATGCTTTGTCTTCTTCAAAATTTTGGGGACACTTTTGTTTTCTTGAAAATTTTGGAGACACGTTTGTTTTCTTGAAAATTTTGGGGACACTTCTTGAAATCTTCTTGTTACTTTTCAATTAAAAAAGAAAAATTCATCAATGTGTCTTTCTTAGAACCCAAAAGTGTTCTATAGGACCAAAAATGTTCCATGACCATTTTTCAAAAGGTTATTTTAAGAACCATATACTGTATAAGGTCGAAGCTGTTGTATATACATACACGACTGCCACAAATTCTTGTTTTCTTCATTTCATTTTGTCATTTTATCTATTTATTTATCTATTTTTGTTTTTACATCATTATTTTTAGAAGTATTTATTTTAAATTTTTTCTTACATCTTTATTTTTCCTACCTTTTTTCAGTGTTTTCATCTTCTCTATTTCTTCACTTGGTGTTGGTGTACCACTTTTTGCATGTGGTTCTTTCAAGAACCTTTCGAAAAATGGTTCTACATACTACCGAAAGTGTTCCACTATTATTACTAGTCAAAGAAACATTTTTGTGTGTTTAGTCTTTCATATGTTAAGTTATTGCAAAATAGCAAATAAAACCTTCTTATTTCTATGAAAAACCTTTTGAAAAGCTGGGTGTCCACAAAGGCAGCACAGAGAAGCAGTAGAGACTTCATTAAGAACGACCTCCAACCTCCAACCTCCACATCTCTGTCAACTGGTGGTGTAACTCCTGTGGGTACTGCGGTGAAACTACTGTGGGTTGGACATATGGTTCTAAGGAAGAAACTTTAATTAGTATTGATTACAGGAAATATGGTGAAATGTGGTTCTAGGAAAGAAACTTTACTATTTAATTTCAGAAGTTTTAAACTTGACTGCAAACATTTAAACTCATCTCAATTACAATCTAAGTGATAGTTACTGCGCTTGTGGGGTGAGGTGGGGTAATCACTCTGGGGCCAGTTGTGTGCATGGGTGTTGGGTGAAGGGGGTGTGCAACTTAAATATGAAATTATTCTGCAAATTTTAGTGCACAATTTCTATTTTTGTTGGATTTTTGGGGAAAAAATCAAAAGTAATAAAATCATTATTTATTTTGTGTAGAATTGTGTAGAAAGCATGTGTTAACTTATTTTCACTTTGACAATAATCAAAACATCATTTGCATATGACTGTAAATATGACATATAGTTACTATGATCCAATAAAGCAGTTAAATCAGGAAATATAGATGAACCTTAGATATTGGTGAGTGGAGTGGTGCACCTTGAGAGCAGGTAAGCATGAAAACTACCCTGTCATTTTTAATTCATTGACAGTAATGGTTATATGGGTGGGGGGGCTTCTTGTTTTTTGCACTAGGGTCCATAAGATTCCATCAACTGTGTGGAAAGAGCTGCCATTGCCGAAATGAGCAGATTCAGTTTCTTGCAGTTTTCCTGAGTAATTTATGCTAAAGACGGCGCAGTCAATCCTGACTCTTATTTTGAAGAATATACAGCCTTTTTGTTTGTTATGTAGGCTTTGGCTTTTCCAGCAGCGCTGCCAGCTGCACTGCCAATGCCAGTTAGCCTATATCTGCTCCCAATTTACGAATTGATGCCGCCTTGTAATTTCAGTGTCTGTCTTTCGGCGTCCCTGTGTGATCGATTTCTATGACACAGTCTTATTTTGGGTCCTGAGAGCTGAGTGGTTGCCACAGTGGCAGCCGCACGACCGCCTGTCCGTCTACGCTCATCTCCAGACACTCATCCATCCGAAGAAGATTTACCAGCCACTTACTGTCACTTACAACACGGTCGTAATGAACAAAACGTGTTTACGACAATGTAATAAGAAGTTATTTTGCTTCACTTCTATTGGTCAATTTGTTTTAAATGTTCCTACAACAAAAAATAATAGAGTTCAAAGTGACGTGACAACACACTGCAAAAAATGGTATCTTGTCAAGTGAAATGACCCAAATCTAGTCAAAATATCTAATATTACCCATTGAACCATAAGATGGTTGTGCACTTATTATAAGATTATCAGTTTATGTCTAGTAATTTTATTATCTCACTATACTGGCAGATAATGTTGCTGGTTTCAAGCACATTTCTTAAAACAAGCAAAATTTCTGCCAATATAGTGAAATAAATGTACTCAATAAAATGACCTAAAATGAGTAAATAAAGTCTAATAAAGTAAATAATCTTAAATTAAGTTTACAACAATCTCAACAGGAGAAATATTAGATATATCAGCTATATTTAAGATAATTTTATTCGACAAGATACCATTTGTTACAGTGCACCTATATCATCGCTGTCCAAAGAAAAACAAGTATCTGCAAAATATTAACTTTACAGAAGAAGGAAAAAACAATCAGCACTTTCAACGTAAGTTAATGTAAAGATTTATTTTTTACAAGCAATTTTGGGAGCATCTCCGTTGGTTCAGTCATCATGGCATTTTCACAGAATGTGAAGGGCAGCTGCCCACCTACCCAAAACGTACTCAAGGGGTACTGAAAGATGTTTACATACATTGGCACTTTTATAGTATTTATTAGCTGCACTATATGTAAATAGAAATACTACCATCCACATACGTAATTTTAATTTTACATGTGTAATAGGTAATATTGTTTAAAACTTATTTTAAATTATTTTATACTTTTATTTTACTTTTTAAAAAAATGTAATTATATAGTCTTTCCTTTAATATCTTGCATTTTATATTAGCTTATATTTTTGTTTTAATTCCTAGTTTAATCGGTTTTTGTTAATGCACTGTTAGGATTGCTGCCCAATTTTGTTGAACTCTGTGCAGTGAAATAAAGTATCTTGAACCTTGAATCTTGAATGAACTAGAAAAGTAAATGCTGAAAAAAATGGATATGCATGTTTTTCTTTGGACAGCAACAATATACACCATTTCAGAAAAGGTTCCTAAATTGTTTTTGGTTGGACATGTGGTTCTAGGAAAGAAACGTTAATTAGTATTGGACCATTTCATTTATTTAGACGTTCTTTTGAAATTAGACTGCAGATATTGAAACTCATTTCAATGACAATCCAACTAATCCAACAGATTTGTGAAAGAAAGTCCCTAATAATTTTTCAAATGGAGTGAAAAGCTTGACCTTCTTTGCCTGGTCAGGTCTGAAACAGCCTCACAGTGATACAGTGATGTATACAGGGCAATATGAACAACTCTGTGGCAGTAGGCTTTTTTTAAGCTTTTATTTTCTGGCAGGAGTCAGAAAGTGGAACTGATCTATGGAAAAATAAGCACTGCAGACACTTTTTTATCAAAGCTGTATGTTACAGTCCACAGTTAAAGAGTGTTTTTAAACTGCTAGCTGGATTGCTAACCAGTTGTTGGTCCCACACTTGTGAAGAGAATTTGGTTTGTGTAACTTGTGCCCTTTGAAAAGAACCTCTAACAAAAATTCTGCCCTTTTTAGCATCTCAAATCCAACTGAGCAAATACTAAAAGGCAAAAATATCTCAATGGTCAATAGTTATGACCAACATTGCTTGGTTTGGATTAATTCATGCAGAATGTCTGATGAACTTAAAATCTCAGGCTTATTATTCAGTAACTACAGGGACTTCAATGCAAACTGGCTAAGCTATACTCAGTTTATAGAAGTGTGTAATAAAACTTTGGGACTACCAGTGGGCCCTGACCATTTAAGGGGTTAAAAAGGTTCTTCACAGCCACTGAAAGATTCTTTAGGGAACCGATGTGGTTCTTAAATGGCGTAGCTCCAAAGAACCCCTTAAGTGAAGTTTTGAATGTAATAGCATCTCTATAATCCAATGTGAGAAAATCCTTAATCCTCTTACAAAGCCAAGTTTCCCTCGGACTCGGGGGCGATCCCAGCTCCCGCTTGTTTTGTATCATCTCTGGTGGACGTAGTCCGGCTGATATCTTTGGATCTGCTGAGAGAAGTGAGCGTAGCTGCCAGACGGAGGTGTTGACTGTGAGGCTCATAAATCATAACGCATGACGGGAATCCATGCATTAGACTGTGGACGTCCCCCCCTGCTGCTTATTTAGCCATGTCAGTGAAAACCCAAACAGTCTGGACCCCTGCGTTAAAGCCCCCCAGAGCTGACCTCATAACTTCACCCCAAAAAGAGCAAGAGAACATCACACGTATTGGCTGTCCAATCAGAGAACACTGACAGCTAACACTAACCTTAAACCTTACAAAGAGAAAGAAAGAAAGAAAGAAAGAAAGAAAGAAAGAAAGAAAGAAAGAGAGTGAAGATAGAATGGGAGAGATGGGTAAAAAGACAGAAAAAAAGAAAGAGACAGAGAGAGACAGAGAGAGATGCAAAAGAAAGACAGACAAAATGAGAAAGAGGTGGAAAAGAAAGTGAGAGATAGAAAGGAGGGAGAGAGAGAGGCTAAAAAAAGGCAGAGACAGAAAAAGTAAGAGAAACAGTGAGAAAGAGAAGACAGAGAGAAAAAGAGAAAGACAGTGATATACAGAAACACAAAAAGAAGAGAGGGAAAAAGATAGAGATAGAGAAGGGAGAAAGATAAAGTGTGAGAAAAGAGAGAAGGAGAGATGGCAATGGGTGTTTAACTGTGAGAGAGAGAGAATGAGAAAGTGAGCGGGCAGAGATGAGAAATGATACAGGAACAGATCGAGGTGTAAATCAGGAGAAACAGAGACATAAATATACAGATCAGAATCAGAGAAGCTCTGAGATGTTGCTGATGGTGCGATCGTTTTGCTGACCGCGCGAGGCTGTGGAGCTGACGGTGCTGTGGAGCTGACGGTGTTGCGGAGCCGACGGTGCTGTGGAGCCGACGGTGCTGTGGAGCCGATGGTGCTGTGGAGCCGATGGTGCTGCAGAGCCAGCAGTGCTGTGGAGCTGATGGTGCAACGGAGCTGACGGTGCTGCAGAACCGATGGTGCTGTGGAGCTGACGGTGTTGCGGAGCTGACAGTGCTGTGGAGCTGATGGTGCTGTGGAGCCAAAGGTGCTGCTGAGCTGATGGCCCTGCGGAGCTGGCGGTGTTGTGGAGTTGATGGTGCTGTGGAGCCGACGGTGCTGCGGAGCCAGCAGTGCTGTGGAGCCAAAGGTGCTGCGGAGCTGATGGTCCTGTGGAGCTGACGGTGCTGTGGAGCCAAAGGTGCTGTGGAGCCAAAGGTGCTGCGGAGCTGATGGCGCTGTGGAGCTGACGGTGCTGTGGAGCCGATGGCGCTGTGCAGCTGATGGTGCTGCGGAGCTGACGGTGCTGTGATGAACAGCCGGTGCAGTTTGAGACTGTTAGGACTGACAGGCCAAGTTTGGAAATAAAACCTGCAGCCCTTTGAAGCTTTGAACAGAGAAAAGATCACAGTATTGTTTTCTCCTCTGGACAAAGCGACTGTCTTCTTCTGGACGCATTTGAACTGATCCAAACACAAATCTGCTGTGAGAAATGATGTGAGACAGCAGGAGTTCCTCTGTTTCTGTTCAGTGTATTTGTATATCCTCTTTGTGGGTGCTGGAGAACGCACTGCCTTTGTTGTTAAATCAGAGGAAAACAGGACGAACCTACACGACCAACAAAGCGCCTCGGACTTTAAAGTGCTTTTTATAAAAGCTCCATGTTTCATTTTTAGAACTGAATGGATAAAATCATTTCTCTTTTGGTTACTAGAGTTAAAACCAGACTTTTCTCCCAAAAAAATTGGGCATTTTTTTAATCCATTCATCATGAAATTTACACACAATGTAAAGGACAACAGGCATGTCAAAAACTGAAATAACAACAATTCCATTGACTTACATTAAAAGTGAAGAAGGTTTTTTCCTTCTTCTGTAAAGTTACCATTTTGGAAATATGAGGTTTTGTTCTTATTTGCACTGTGTTAACCCCTTAAATGACCAATGGATCCAACGCTTTATTACACACTTCTATAATCTAAGAATAGCTCAACCAGTTTGCTTTGGAGTCTGAAATAATAATAAGTCTGAAATAATTCTTAATGAATTGAAGGGGTTGAAACGTCATGATGAAAGGGCCAAAAGAAATGGAAAAAAAAACGTATTCCATTAAAGTCTGTTATGAGTCACGAACGTTTTTCCTTCTTCGGGAAAGTTACCATTTTGGGGGTTTTGTTCTGACAGCAAAGACATGTATGATCCCACTTCCCCACATCCTGTACATCAGCGTAAGAAACACAGCCTTGTCTAATGAGACCCATCGAGGGTCAAGCTAATCACATCTTAATCTCCAACCACATCCCTCCCCCAACTCTCTCACATCCAGCTGTCCTGTACATGGTGTCTTTTTCACTGAATTAGGCATTTTTCTACCATGGTTCAAAAATAAAAAAAGGAACCTAAAAAGTTTCCAGAAAAGTTTCTGAAAAAAATGCCTGAAAAACCTTTTTAAAACAGTTCAGAGCTTTCAGAAACTTTTCAGAGTTCCTGAAAAAGTTTAAAGTTCCTGAAAATGTTCAGAGTTCCTTAAAAGATCAGAGCTTCTGTAAGAGATCAGATTTCCTGAAAAAAAGTCCAGAGCTCCTAAAAAATGCTGGAAAAGAGCCCCTTGTTCCTGTGTAAACAGTCAACATAAGGAACCTGTTCATTGTGAACCCTATAAAGCAGATGTTGAAAAAAAACCCAGCCTCATTCAGGTATTTCACAAACTCGTCGTGAAGACATCAGTGTGAAAAATGGAGACCGCTCTCCTTATTCAGTGCATGAGACGCATCACTTCAAATGCTAAAGAGTCAATTCAGGACTGCGTTTTGATGTTCTGTCAGCTCCGGCCTGAGAATGAAGTGCGTACCTGTTTCCGCTGCGCCGGTGCTGAGAGAGCATGCATACGAATAAAAACAGCCAGGCTTTAATTTACACCACTAAATGGAGTGAAGAGGTGAGAAAGGTGTAAATGACTTTCACAGACACGGCCTGTATGTTTGCATCTCAATGCGTCTCTGTGCATTGTAATGTTTATTGGTCATATGATTCAGCCAAACTATCCGGCGGTACTGACTGAGAAGCTGTACAGACGACACAAACTACTGAAAAGAACAAATAAAACTACTGAAAGAACCAGAGGAGGAAATTTGCAAGTTAAAAAAGTAAAAGACTAAGGCTGGCTTTACACAGTGAAACTTTCATGCAACTAGTTGCATGTTATGAGCTGCCTGCAACATAATTTCCATGCAACTTGACACAAAAACAATTAAAGTTGCATGCAACAGATTCGATTAGCTTACCATTTAGCAAAATTACCAGCTTATATCTTGTGATGCACCACATTGTTCCAGCTGTATCAACACTTTGTGAGGTATTTTACACATTTGCAGCACTGTTACAGTTTTCGTATAATCTTTCCAGCTGACATTGCTGATATTTTTCATATCTGTATATCTTTTATCTACCTATCTTGGGTTCTTTACTACATATGTGGGTTTTTATGTGCTGTCTGTATTTTAAGCCTCTGAAAATCAATGTTTAAGTAGTCATTACAGTGATAGTCTACATGATGTCTCCATCGAGAATCACATCTCAGTGTGAATCTGAGCTCCGAGTCAAATTAAGGGACACCAAGGGAGGAAAACTGAACCTTTATCAGGCTAAAGAAGAACAAACTGTGGAACAAGCAGCCATTTAAACAGCTGTTAGCATTTAACTGGCTAGTTAACACAGATGGTTACAGAAACGTTAGCTTTGAGAAACCTACCTTTGTTGTCATGACTCAGGAAACTGACAAAATGAATAACTACCAACACTATTGGGGGGTCACAATGGGGGGGGGTCTCCACCCAATAAACCATGTTCTATTTTCTATTCTTGTCCACTGAGCCAATGAAATCAAACATTTGAAAGTCTTCCAACTTGATCATGTGAGTGTTTTGATTGTTTCATGCAACTTGTCTCACGAAGTTTAGACACTCTCAACTGTTGCAGATGAGTTTCGAGTGAGTTGCAGGACACTTTACATTATACAATTTGGTTTCATGTGAATTTCACAGTGCAAAGCCAGCCTACTAAAGTCATACAGCCCATCAAATGTTTGGAAATATCTGTTTTTAATTTTTATTCAATACAAATAAGCATGAGCTGAAATAATTAGCCAGTGTTAGTGAGTGCTAACATCTAACATCTTCTACCCACTTCTGCAAAGTAAAGTAACGCCCTTGGTCCTGTGGTCTGTGGACCTGTAAGTGATGTGATTGACCACTGCAAACCTTCGTCCTTCAACCACCATCTGGTCTGGAATTTCCCCCTCTAACTGCAGCCTAGCTGTTGTTATTCCCGTTATTTTCTCGCTGAGTTTAAATCTGAAATTGCAGTACAGCTCGGTCCAGAGGAAGAGGCCGTAATTTGTTCTGAAGCCTCTCTTTCTCCTAACTGACCGCAGTGACCAGAGAGAGCCTGGGGAAGAGGAGTGGCCGACCTGACACTCCAAATACAATAAACAGCACACAGATATGGCATATGCTGGAATTTCTGCAGAAATGCAACCCTCTGAGGTCTCAGCCACCTCTGTCTAATTTTGTATACCACCCATTTCATTTCTACTGTAAACGCTCAGCTTGTCTTCGACTTGTATTCAATACAATATCTATTGAATTTACCTTCACTTTCCCTATCAAACACCAAACCTACCACACAGTCCAACCCCTAACCTTAACCTCAACCCAAAACCTAATCCTAAACCTAATCCAAAACATAGCGTTTTCTTTAAATCTAATCTTGAGCGCAACTCAAAATCTAATCCTAATTTTAAACCTAATTCAAAACCTAACACTCACTTTAAATCCAATTCTAACCTCAATGCAAAACTTAATCCAAAACCTAATCCAAAACCTAACTCTCACTTCAAATCCAACCTTAACCTTAATTTAAAACCTAAATCCCAAACCTAATCTAAAACATAATGCTCACTTTAAATCCAACCTTAACCTCAACCCAAAACCTAATCCTAATTTTAAACCTAATTCAAAACATAACACTCACTTTAAATCCAACCTTAACCTCAACCCAAAACCTAATCCTAATTTTAAAACCTAATTCAAAATCTAACACTCACTTTAAATCCAGTTCTAACCTAAATGCAAAACTTAATCCAAAACCTAATCTAAAACCTAACTCTCACTTTAAATCCAACCTTAACCTTAATTTAAAACCTAAATCCCAAACCTAATCCAAAACATAATGCTCATTTTAATTCCAACCTTAACTTCAACCTAAAACCTAATTCTAAACCTAATCCAAAACATAATGCTAACTTTAAATCCAACCTTAACCTCAACCCAAAACCTAATCCTAATTTTAAACCTGATTCAAAACATAACACTCACTTTAAATCCAACCTTAACCTCAACTCAAAACCTAATCTTAATTTTAAAACCTAATTCAAAACATAACACTCACTTTAAATCCAACCTTAACCTCAACCCAAAAACCTAATCCTAATTTTAAAACCTAATCCAAAACCTAACTCTCACTTTAAATCCAACCTAAACCTTAATTTAAAACCTAAATCCCAAACCTAATCCAAAACATAATGCTCACTTTAATTCCAACCTTAACTTCAACCTAAAACCTAATTCTAAACCTAATTGAAAACATAACTCTCACTTTAAATCCAACCTTAACCTCAACCCAAAACCTAATCCTAACTTTAAACCTGATTCAAAACATAACACTCACTTTAAATCCAACCTTAACCTCAACTCAAAACCTAATACTAAACCCAATCCAAAACCTAACACTCACTTTAAATCCAACCTTAACCTCAACCCAAAACCTAATCCTAATTTTAAACCTGATTCAAAACATAACACTCACTTTAAATCCAACCTTAACCTCAACTCAAAACCTAATCCTAAACCTAACACTGACTTCATCCTTAAACCTTACATTGACCCAACAATTAAAGCTAATGAATATACATGAAGGTCCACAACTCAATTCCTCACTTTCATAACATTATTTAAACATTAGTTTAACAGTAGATACTGGATGATTGACAGTAATTTATAATAATTACTGAAAAACTCATAGAAGTGATTAAATAATTAATAGCGGATACAGAATAATTTAGAAAAATTCATAATAATTACTGAATAACTCACAACAGTTACTGAATGATTCATAATAGTTACTGAATTATTCATTGTGGACACTGAACAATTCACAGTAACTCAAAGCAGTTACTGAATGATTCATAATAATTCATAATAGTTACTGAATGATTCTTAGTAATTTGTAGGTACTGAATAATTCATTGTATACTAAATACTTCCTAGTGGATCCTGAAAAAATCATAGTAGTTCATACTACTTGCTGAATAATTCTTAGTATCTAATTAATAATTCATACTGGGTATTGAATAATTCATTTTAGGTTCTAAATCAATTAAAGTAGTTACTGAATAATTCACAGTTGTCACTGAATAATTTATAGATGTTACTTAATAATAACCATGAAGATTTATATCTGAGGATTAAGCCTCGAGTTTAAGTGTTAATCCTAACGCTTTTGATTATCTACTGAGTTTCACCAGAGACTTTATTGAAAGTGTTTGTTTATAAGCTATAGCCCATCAAAATAAAGTCTGACATAAAATGGTTTGGCTCCAACAAACAAACAAACAAACAAACATATCCATTGTTAGATTTTCATTGTTTTTTATTGTACCTGTGTGGTGCTTCATGCTTCACAATGACAGATACAAATGATCCGACATTCAGAATCTACAGGTCGTTCTCAGATTTGTCTCACATCGTGTCTTACATCGTGTATCTCTGTCTCAGAGTGCCATCCTCTTGTTTCAGTGCCCAGAGCAGAGAGACCTACACAGCCACAGAGCTACATCACCCGCCAGACCATCTATCACTGGTGTCCACTTTCAGACCTCCACATGCACAGCTCAGATAAGAGGCCATTAAAGCTGCGGTGGTCTCCGACTGCACTGGACTTGGTCTCGTCCACCGTCGCCTCGTTCATCACACGGATATCTGCTGACCCAGCTCCTCAGGATTTATCTCCAGTAGGGCTACATGTACATCTGACCCTTCTGACCACCCATAAACAATGTGGTACTGTAATCTACACCGTTCTGGAGGCTGAAGTGGGTCTTTGATCACAGTCAGAAGGACGGAGCCTGGAGTAGAGGAGGGGTCTCCCTGCTAAAGCTTTAACACTGGGAAAAGTGGACGTAGATGGACGTTTACATTCTTTAAAGAAAGGTTCCTTGGGTAATGGTCACAGGAGAACCACTCTTGGTTTCCTGAAAGAGGAATTTGAAAGTCTAAAGATCCTCATGAATGTTTCATGATTTAAGGACTAAGCCTAGAACTGGACATACCTTGTTATATCAACCTTAGTGATATCCTAGCTAAAAAAATTTGGAATTTATCTAAGGATAACGCTCGATAACGCTCCCTGACAACATCTTCAAAACATCCTCTGAATGTTGCAGGCAAAAACGTCATGTCTTAGTTGACATGTAACCTTATAGGAACGTTATTTGAAATGAGAAACATCCTTAAAACGTTCTTTAAACATTATATTAACGCTTTTCTTTAAGCATTATTAGAATTTGTAGATAACGTAGCCAAAGTTGTGGGAACGTTCCCTGCTAGCTGGGATAGCAGAGTGACTCTATCTACACCACAGATTACTGACGCTGCTGCGACAGCAGGTAAAGTGACCCAAATCTGACTTTCTCACCAAATCTGATTTTTTTGTTTGGCTGTTCAGATTATCTTTTAAAGGTGATCTGTATGCGACATCAGTCTGAACAGATCAGCTCCTAAACTGAGCCACATGCCCAAAAGAACAGAGCGTCACGCTGCTTCACGGCTCATCCAGAGGTAAACAATCACGACCGCCAACGAACGCCAGTCGCTCCCGGAGGATCAGCCTCATCTTCACCAGCATCACAGGAGCCATCATGAAGCTTCACTGACTGACAGCTGGGCTCATCACCCAGAATGTGTTCGAGCCGTAAAAAGGGCGCGGTCACTTCTTTGGTTTGCGTCCTCGGATTCTTTAAACTTTGCTTTCCGACTTTTAACTGTTCTTTGACGCTGCAGCCTCATTCTCCTGCGGCTGCGTTCGGACATTTCTTTCGAAATCTCTTCGAACATGGAGCAGTTGCAGTGAGTCTCTTCTGATTTTTATCTGATTCTGAAGCATTGCTGCATATCAGATACAGATCGGATTTCAGTAGCACATACGTAGGCGTCTCTAATCAAATTGAAAATGTCAGATTCAGTGTGTTTAACTGTTCACACTGACACACAGACACACATCTGAGTCACATAAGATTTGGGCAGCTTTTACCTGCTGTGTGAACAAAGCCTATAACTGGTGCCGTTACTTGGGTTGTGTAGATCAGCCAGTGATCTGTGTGGATCAGATCTGTAACCATTACATTAATCATATGTTTGGAGGCTTTTCCAGAGTAAACATTAATGTTAGTGATATTACTGCGCAAACTTTGAAGAGATAATACATTATCTTAGCTGTTAGCTGTAGCTGACCTGGTCGTTTACAACACTGTTGGAACAGTAAATATGGAAATTGAAATCATATAATACAAACAACAGACAATGACGTGTAACTAACAGCGTTAACTTCACACAACCTGGACAACACTGACTACATACTAATCTCTGGTTAATGTGTCATGAGATCCTCAACTTACCTTCGTAGTCATGCAGGTAGTTCTCAAAGAAAAGCTTTTCAAATGAAAGGTGATCCATAAGTGAACATCTTTTGTGGAAAAATGACATCAATAACTTAATAAAGACATACAAATAAGCCAGTATGCTACATCAGAGACAGTATAAAGGAGGACTTTGTCTATGTTCTCATTCATAAAAGCTGCCACCACTGTAATGTTTTCCCTATCATGACAACTTCTGCTACATATGTAACGGGTAGGAGCTAAGAGGACTGGGAGAGTAGAAACTATGGGGCACTAGGACCCAGCAGCCGTAGCTAATACAACGTAGCTAAGACCTGGCAGCACTACAGCCAACTAAGGGACAGTAGGACCCAGCGTCATGGTAGCTCTTACAAACTAGGGCGGTTTCCCTGCTTCTTTATTAAGCTCACCTGTGGCTCACTGCCAAAATGTACCACAGGAATGATTTCTAGAGATCTACAAACATAAATATGTTAAATATTTTACATAAATACAACAACCAATCAAAACAGTACAGACAGAAGTCAAGAAATAACTTACATTTCTAAACTCCTCAGTCGGGAGAAACGGCTGCTCTGTCCGCCATGTTTATCAGACTGGTGCCTTCGCCGAGAAGGATACCTGTGATTCTGCCTTCAGATTTGGTCAAAATAAGGCACCTTAGAAGGCAGCTGCCTTATGCTGCCTTCCGAATGGGACAGCCTTTGTCTCGGGAGCCCGAATGCTGCCTCCCGATTGGAACACACTAGTCATGAACATAGCCTGTTTTGTTCATCCTCAGCTTTCACATAAGGTAAAGGGTTAGCACCAATTTTTGGTCAGTTTCATGCAAAATACAGACAGACACTCAAATCCACCAATTACAGGCAAGAGGCAGATGATGGACACACAAATCCACCAGTTACACACAGTGAGAGACAGATGTCTTCATTGGCTCATAACTCCAGATGTGAGTCATGTATGATCTCACAATGTGATGCCATTGAAAGGGCAGAATCTACAGATTCAGGAACTGTTTCAACCATATCTCTGCACTGTATTATCACAGAGATATTAATGGAAACACTGAGAAACATCTAATTTGACACACAGGTGCATCCGTCGACCCCAGAGGGTTAACAATGGAGGTGCCCATGTTTTATGTTTAAAAAAAATGACTAAAGAAATTGTTTTTGTTCCAAAACACAGTGTAAAAAGAAAAATATGCACCTTAGCTGTTATTGAAGTTTGGGTGGTTCATTTAAAATGTTGATATTGAAAGGGGGCCAATAATTCTGGAGTAGACTGTAGGTATGATGGAGAGAAATGTATTTTGCATGGTTGTCATGTACTTGGCTTGTAAATCTTCCATGCATGATGTTTTATGCTGAAACCTGGCAAAACATCAGAACATCAGAGAATATTTTAACATGTTGTTGAGATTATTTTCCCATATTCCCACAATCCTCCTGGCATTGGTCACTCCACTGCCCTTCACTGTCCTGCCACACAGCGACTCACATGTGCTTACACTTTTCCTGCCCTTCTCAATTATCTCTGTTTAAAACTCACACCCATACAAAACATATCAAACTCTGCAATTAAATCTTCAATTATGCTGTAAAAAACTGAAGCGACCCTGCAATTAGCAGTGTGTTATAAAATGCGTGGAAATGTTTGAAAATGTTTAAACAACCTGAGATGAAAATGAGGTATTTTTGTATCGTATGCCATGTCTTATTTCACTATTGTAAATATTACTCACATGCAAATGGTTTTGCAAAGCAGTGTAACTTTATTGAAGGTCTTTTGAATTGTCCCATAAACAGAGAATTCAGTGGTTCAATATTGGAGTTCAGTCAATACCAGTGGCTAAATTAAAGGCCATAACCAGGCATTTCAGCTGCCCATACTCTTATTGGAAATAGTGCTCTGTCCAGAAACTTATTTTCTAGAAGCTTTGGCCATAAAGTACATTTGAATAGAGCAGAGATGAACTGAGTTACGTTATTTAGAGTAAAACTCATGTTTGCTGATGATGTCAACGTTTTAAATAATTACCCTCACTGTCCACTTTATTAGAAACACTGACATTGTACTTCTACTCACTGGCCACTTTATTGGAAATAACTACCTTGTACTTCTACTCACTGGCCACTTTATTGGAAACACATACCTTGTACTTCTACTCACTGGCCACTTTATTCGAAACACCTACCTTGTACTTCCCCTCACTGGCCACTTTATTAGAAACAACCACTCAGTACTTCTACTCACTGGCCACTTTATTAGAAACAACCACATTGTACTTCCACTCACTGGCCACTTTATTAGAAACACCCACCTTGTGCTGCCATTAACTGGCCACTTTATTAGAAACACCCACTCAGTACTTCTACTCACTGGCCACTATAATAGAAACACCTATCTTGTACTTCCACTCACTGGCCACTTTACTAGAAACACACACCTTGTGCATCCACTAACTGGCCAAATTATTAGAAACACCTACCTTGTACTTCCACTAACTGGCCACTTTATTAGAAACTCCTGCGCAGTACTTTTACTCACTGGCCACTTTATTGGAAATACCAATGTGTACTTTCAGTAACAGATCCAGAGTGATAATCAATGTTCATTTTCCCAAAGTATGTTATCAATAAAAGTTATTTTTATGTCTTGGTTAAAATAATAGCATGAAGTAAAAGAGAAGATCCTACAAACAGATGATTACGTGGACATGTACACACTGTGCAGGGTCTGAGATATGAGGCAGTGTATGTACAGTATGTTACAGAGTGATATGAACATTTGAACAGTAATACAGTCACACAAAATGGTTCAGGTGATCTTTCCAAATACACACATCTACAGTCCTTTACATTTTTTCCTAAATGCAGTGGACAGTCCTCTGAACCCGGGACATTTCTCCTGGGATTTTATCAACAGGAGATTGAAAAATAATGTGCGTCTATAAATGCAGTTTACAAGGCCAGTCATGCTGCCAGATGCCGCGTGGTATGAATTCTGTTTTGTACATCTTTAGGGTTGGTAGAGATTCAGTGAAGGTCAGTCAAAGTAAAACGTGTAACAGTCTAAAAATAAAGCACTTTCCTTCTGAATCATCCCTCGTTCCATCCACGCCGAGAGCCATCAGGGCAAACGAGGGCACCGCGTACATTCATTCCTTTCATCTGATCATGCGTGGCTTTATAAAATGATGGGAATTGACATGAATTTGGGAGGCACATGGCTTATCGGCACGGCAACGGCTCAGTGCCTAAAGCTGACAGTTATATTTCAACACCTTCACAGAGGACGATTCAAAGAAAGAGAGAGAGAGAGATTGGGAAGAGATAAAAATAGAGAAAAAAGCAAAAAGAGAAAGAGGGACAGAGAAAAAGAGGAGGGAACAGATAAGAGAAAAAAGAGAGAAAAAAGAAAACGAGCAAAAAAGATAGAAAGAAGAAAGAGTGAGGGAGAGATTGGCAAGAGGGAAAAGGAGAGGAAAAATGTAAAAAGAAAAAACAGAGAAAGCTAAAAGAGAGAGAGAGAGAAAAGAGAGAGAAGAGAGGGAGGAAGAAGAGAGAGGAAAGGTGGAAGAGATAAAAAGAGGAAAAAATGAGAGAAAAAACAGAAAGCTAAAAGAGAGAGAGAGGAGAGAGCAAAGAGCGAAAAGAGAGAAGAGAGGGAGAAAGACAAGAGAGGAAAAGTGGAAAAGAAAGAAGAGAAAAAGTAAGGAGAGAGAGAGAGAAAATAGAAAGAGAGGTGAGAACAAGAGGAAAAGAGAAAGAAAGATGAGAGATAAAAATGAGGGAGGGGAGAGAAGAGAAAGAGAAGAGAAGAGGGAGAAGAGAGAGAGAAGAGAAAGAGAAGAAAAGAGAGAGGGGGAAGAGAGAGAAGAGAAAGAGAAGGAAAGTGAGAGAGGGAATAGAGAGAGAGAAGAGAAAAAAAAGAAAAGTGAGAGGAAGAGAAGAGAAGAGAAAAGTGAGAGGGGGAGAGAGAGAAGAGAAGGGTGAAAAGTGAGAGAGGGAATAGAGAGAGAGAAGAGAAAAAGAAAAAAAGTGAGAGAAGAGAAGAGAAGAGAAGAGAAGAGAAGAGAAGAGAAGAAAAGAGAAAAGTGAGAGAGGGGAGAGAGGAGGAGAGAGAGGTCAGTAGTCTATAGTCTATAGTTCACTAACAGTCAGCAGTCTGTCTGTCTGACCATCATTTAGGTGTAATTGAATCTGTATTGTACTATGTGGAGCTGTTAGCCTGTTAGCTAAGCCAGCACTAGTGGTACAATCACTAGCACAGCTGTCAGGCCAACAGCTTCACACACCGTCTTACAGCACAAAGACATACAAACAGCACACTCTGATTTCTTAGATCAGAGTAAGGTCTAGAAATCTGATAAAGAGGCTGGACTTTAGCTCAGTAATCAGATT
Source organism: Colossoma macropomum (assembly GCF_904425465.1). Lineage (NCBI taxonomy): Eukaryota > Metazoa > Chordata > Actinopteri > Characiformes > Serrasalmidae > Colossoma > Colossoma macropomum. Next base: position 20,137,007 of record NW_023494797.1, read on the forward strand.
TCTCAGTGCTGTGAACTCTTACTCTGATTTCTTTCTGATTTCTCAGTCTGAGCATGTGTGAAAACAGACGGCGGTACCAGAAATAAGCGAGCAGAGTCGCTGCGAGACGCAGCAAAACACTTTTGGAGCGACACTGAAACCAAATACATGCTTGACGAAATGAAGGATTTAAATATTCTTCGTCTTCTAGATGATGATTGTTCATATTTTCAGGTAAAGCGGTGCGACGTTTAAAAAAAGCCTTTGAGTTTTACGTTACGTTTACGTCGCGTCTTCTTCTGTGAGTTTATTGGCTGGTTGTAAAGCAGAAATCTGATTACTGTCTGACTCACGTAGACCTGGAGTTTCCCATTATCTGATTACTCAAGTGCATGTATACGCGTTGATCAGATTACTGACAAAATCTGATTTTCTGCAGTTATCAGATTATTGAGTGTATGTAAACACACTCACTGTCTGAAATCAACAACGTTAGCAAAGGACTCACTGCCATCAGTGTATTGACCATAATCCTCTCATTTGCATATTTCAGTATAGTGGACCATGACAGGTTGAGTTACGTTATCCTTGAGTTATTTTGTGATGTTGGAAAATAATCACACAAATTGTTTTCTTAATGTAAGTTAAAAGTTTTAAAGAGAAAGTTTGTGTTTGTTTTTATAGAGAACATGCAAAATTTGCACTGGTTCGCTTTTGACTCCCATTCCCAACCTATATACCCATAATAAAGCATTTGAATATGCATTTTTGAGTGCATTGGGTCTTTAAATAGTTTGGCAACAGACCAATAAAGCTTCTAAGAGTTTGAATTTGAGCGTGTGAGAGTAAATGAATGAAAGAGAGGGTGAGAGAGTGAGAGACTGGGTGAATAAGTAAATGAGAGCTGTGACTGAGGCTGCAGTGCAGATGAATGGACGTGTTCCTGCACGCTGAAGAGAATTCACACTGAAGCTCCCTGCTGGTCAGCCTGACAGAGGCTGAGAGACAGTCTCACACACAGTCTCACACACAGTCTCACACACGCTCACACTGTCTGATGATTTGTTTACACTTTTATGGAAATAACACTCCTCCTTTCACTCTGCCACTCGTCCGGTGAAGGACAGGGTGGCAGCGTGGCTTTATTCTCCTGGACAGAGGCTAAAGGGACGTTTACTAACATCAATAGGACATTCGGCCTTTTCCCTGGCCTTTTCACACACACACACATACACACACACACACACACGCGCACACACACACACACACACACACACACACACACACACACACACACACACACACACACTGCAAATTTCATAGTAGATACGGAATAATTGATAGTTGTTACTGAATAATTCATAGTAGGTACTGAAAAGCTCAAAGTAATTACGGCATAATTCACAGTACATACTGAATAATTTCTAGTAGATATGGAATAATTCGTAATAATTACTGAATAATTCATAGTAGATACTAAATAATTCAGAGTAGTTTCTGAATTATTCACAGTAGATACTGAATAATTTGTAGTAGATACTGAATAATTCATAGTAATTACTGAATAATTCATAGTAGATACTGAGTAATTTGTAGTAATTACTGCATAATTCACAGTACATACTGAATAATTTGTAGTAGATACTGAATAATTTGTAGTAGATACTGAATAATTCATAGTAATTACTGAATAATTCATAGTAGATACTGAGTAATTTGTAGTAGTTACTGCATAATTCATAGTAGATACTGAGTAATTTGTAGTAGTTACTGAATAATTCATAGTAGATACTGAGTAATTTGTAGTAATTACTGAATAATTCATAGTAGACACTGAGTAATTTGTAGTAATTACTGAATAATTCATAGTAGACACTGAGTAATTTGTAGTAATTACTGAATAATTCATAGTAGACACTGAGTAATTTGTAGTAATTACTGCATAATTCATACTGGTTACTGAATAATTCATGTTAATTACTGCATAGAAATGACTGAATAACTCGTTCTGAGATTTCTATCAGCAGTTCAGCAAACGCACTATAATATACAAATGAACCATCTTAATCTGAAAACCACAGTCTGGACTTCAGTCGTCTGATATGTACAGAAATGAGTTTGTCTCTTCTGAGATGTACAACACAGTAATACACAATAGGAACCCTCAGGAAAAGGATGTCTTCACTTTCTGATGAGTGTCTCTCTGCATGGGACATTCGCTCTAGAGTATATACAGTGAAGTGAGTCATTCCGTGGTCAGTCCGTGAGGCTGGTGAGGTCAGTCACCGGCTCATGAATTCTCCTAGGCTGCTAGAATTGAAAGATGTTTAACTGTTGGAAGTCAAGGGCTATTGCTATATTTTATTACTGTTTTTGCTTTTTAAAGTTTCCATTCAAAATAGTCACTAAGTACAAGTTCATTTTCAGGACATATTTCCAGTAATAAAGGTAATTAAGCTGTAATAAATGTAAAGAATAGGCACACTAAATGCTGAACACTTAAGGTGCGTAACAGTTTGTATAACAGTGCAAACTGATATTATATTAGTTGTTGAGGCTTCTAAGTGATTTTCTTATTTGTTTTGTTTTTTGCTTTTTTCCCCCAACGCTGAAAAATGTGTAACATTTCCGTGTATATGTGAAAATGAACTGAGCTCCTTTTACAGAAGCTTAGTTAGCGCCAAATATTTATCTTTCAGACCAGAGGCAGTAGACAGACATGAAGAGACTCGCTGTAATCCATGGAGAAAAAGATACACATTTAGCCAGGTTCAGTCAATAGAAGCCTCCACAGTGATGGCCACAGTGGGCCATTCAAGATTGCCTCTCTTTTTTTCCACTGCCTGTCTTGTTGTGGAAAAGAGAGGAAGTTGGCAGGCAAGCAGCTCCAATTACCTACCAGACAATAAGAGTTTATGACCTATTTTTCTCTCCCTCTCCCTCTCTCTCTCTCTCTGTCTCTCTCTCTCTCTCTCTCTTGCTTTCTCTCTTTCTCACTGAGCACCTTTTTCAGCGGTGAATGAAAGAATGAAATAGCATTACCTCATTTTCGTCCCTGGAGGACAGAAAACTGCCACTTAGCTGGCGCCCTCGGTGACTGTCGAATGATGACACTCTTTTGGGTCCATGCTGTGGGGGGGCGGGGGGTGTTTGGGGGGTGAGTGGTTTGGTTTAGAAAGCCTGAAAAAGAAATGTCACTCACCGGCCACTTTATTGGAAACCCCTCTCTTGTAGTTCCACCTCGCTGGTGTACAGTTAGAGATTGTTGATGCGCCATTTGTGTTAGCAATCTGATAGATTTTGATCAATGGTGAGTATATGACCACAGAGTTGACCAATGATGAATGAGGTAGAGGACAGCTGACATGCAAATTGGATTACTCGAACACAGCGGGGGCTCATAAAGTGGCCAGTGAGTTGAAGAAGGTAGGTGTTTCTAATAAAGTGGCCAGTGAGTGGAAGCACAAGGTAGGTGTTTCTGATAAAGTGGCCAGTTAGTGGAAGTACAAGGTAGATGTTTCTAATAAAGTGGCCAGTGAGTGGAAGTACAAGGTAGGTGTTTCTAATAAAGTGGCCAGTGAGTGGAAGCACAAGATAGGTGTTTCTGTTATAGTGGCCAGTTAGTGGAAGTACAAGGTAGATGTTTCTAATAAAGTGGCCAGTGAGTGGAAGCACAAGATAGGTGTTTCTGTTATAGTGGCCAGTGAGTGGAAGTACAAGGTCAATGTTTCTAATAAAGTGGCCAGTGAGTGGAAGTACAAGGTTGATGTTTCTAATAAAGTGGTCAGTGAGTGGAAGAAGATATTTCTAATAAAGTGTAGAGCACATTCAGGGCATCTTTATGTCACAGTAAACGTTTCCTTTTGATTCTTGCTTTGCGTCCTCTGTTTCAGTCAGTCTGGTTCTGCAGGTCCATATATTCTAAAGCATGACCCAAAATGGGCCCGAGTTTAAAAAAGACATGTCTCCTTTCAAAGGGCACAGAAAATAAACAAAGCAACCACCACTTAGTCATCTGGGGCAGTGAAGAGTGTGAGGTCATAGGGGGCAGAAAAAGGGGCCTAAATGCTCTCTCTCCAGTCTCGGAGCTAAAACTTAATGATGAGTGGGGCATCAGAAAACCATGGGAGTGGTTTAAAATGATTAAAGATGAAGAGAAAAGGATATAAGTAGGCAAAACACATCGCTGCTCCTGGCTATATCAGTAATATCAGTACTGATATTGATTAGTACTGGAAGATGCCTTCAGTAGAATATGCTAAACAGCACTTTTTTTCAGGAGAATTATGGATAAATCAACAAGCAGCAAACTAACAAAAGCAGCTTGTTGGAGCTCCAGTTCCCCTCGAGATCCTCCACTGTAATAAAAACCCATGAACTGAATGAACGAGAGTGATAAGTTATAGTCACGGAGAAGCTGAACCACTGACTGTATATATGATGTATATAGGATATAGATACTCAACTGTATATATGAAATATATGATATAAACACTCAACCATATATATAATATATCATAGCTTTAGTGTTTAAAAACTTATACTTACATATACATTCATTGTCTGTATATATTATATATAGACTCATTGACTGTATATTTGATATTTATGATATATACACTCATAGACTGTTTATATGATATATACACTCATTGTTTATATATTTCTGATATATACACTCGTTGACACTATATATGATATGTATAGTATATAGACTCTCTGTAACAGTATATATAATATATATGATACATACACTCATTGACTGTTTATATGTAATATGTGATATATTTATATACCCATTGACTGTTTATATGGTATATATGATATATACATTCACTGTCTGTATATGTTATATATAGACCTATTGACAGTATATAATATATATGATATGTACAGTTATTGACTTTATATGATATATATATATATATATATATATATATATATATATATATATATATATATGATGTATACAGTCATTAACCACATATGATAAATATGATATATACACTCATTTTCATGTTCAGAATAATTTACTGAATTACTGAATAATAAATATATTCTGATGATTTTGTTTACTCATAAAGCTATAATCCCTCAATACGCTTACATTACGAGCAAATTTGAGCAAATATGATAAACGCAATTAATCACAATTAACTACATAAAATGACACAATCAACCCATTATTTAAATAGTTTGACAGTCTGTTTACAAAGAAGTAACAACAACATTAATAAATTAACACTGTCCAGTATGGTGGTGATGATGGAGTTGGCGGTTGTTGCTCTGCTAAATGACCCCTTGACCTGTGAACGGCCTTATTCTCTGACTTCTGCCACATCATCAGGTCCAGACTGAGAGCAGTCTGCTCTGATGGAGCCACAGTGGACACTGTCTGTGAATGATGGGTCAGCGGAGTGAGAGGGAAGAAGGCAAGATCGTCTCCAGCCTCTTCCTGTCAACGGCAATGCTCCACAGACCATCAGGGCCAAATCATGATCTCCTGCTGCCTTCGCCAAGCCATAAATTACCACCCAGCCGTCTAAAATCAGCTCACTCTGGTCTGTCGTGTCTTTCCATCATCTGATCTGTTGCTGGAAAAGATGTAAACGTCACGAGAGAAATGTGACTAGTTACTTCTGAAGCATGGGAGAGGAAATGTTAGAGAAACAGGAGGACAAAGAGGACCTTTACATTCTAGTTTACCACCTGGGATTTTTCATGTTTCACAGCTTCATTTGAAGAGGAGCAAGCCAGACAGAGCAAATCCATAACAGCAGTAACATGCAGCTAATAAACTCCTCCTAATACTGTAGGTTCAATCATAGAACAAATGAGAGTGCAAAAAGTCAGAGACCACCCTTCATTAATTTGATTTCCAGTCAAAATATTATTTAAGTACTCAAATAAGATAATCAACCTGCATAATGAAGGAGAAACTCAAAGGAAAACAAGTGAAAAATCCAAAATTTTCCAAAAACTTTGAAAGGTGATTATAAGCTCCAGAGAAAATGTTCCTCCTAACAACCACCTGGAAGACCTGTCAGACCCCAAAACTGCCCCCATCAGATAAACAGCACTTAAAGCTTTCATCTCTGAGAGAGAGGAGAAAATCAAGCTGCTTCAGATCTGAAAACATCCACAGGTGTTTCTGTCCATCCTTCCACTGTGAGAAGACGACTCAGCGCTGTGGGTCTGAAAGGATGTGTAGCTGTTCAAGAAGAACCTCACTGAGAAAAGGAGACGGACACACCAAACAAAGAAGCTGAACGATGGACTGACCACCCCAGAGTCCAGACCTCAACACCACTGAATGTGTTTGATTACTTCAGAAAATCATCAACCAGCTTCTAAGACTGAACTTTGGAGGTGTGTCTGCAGATTCTTTGAGGGGCTGAAAGTGAGGCTCCTGAAAAGAATGGAAGCTGGAATAAAGGGAAAGAGCGACTCACTCAACACTGAAACAGCTGAGATTAGGTTTAGTTCTGTGTCATTTTCTGTTATGTTTTCTAATTTTTCATGATGCTAAAAATAAATAACTTTAACTTAATGCAGAAATTTTAAAATGTTGGTGGAATTCCCTTATAAGTAATCTGTAATAGACTTGATTATGTGGTTTCTGACACACTGTTATCTATAAACATGGTCAAAAGTATGATACATAACTAAAACACTAGTATCAGCCATTTTCAGGGCTGAATTTCATCCATCCTTTTGTATGGGATTTTGAGGTGGGATTGCTTGTTAGCTACATTTGTATACAAAAAATTGGTCACTGCTGACCAGATTACATATAGCGCATTATATACATACATACATCATCTAAACCGCTTATCCTTCTGGGTCACGGTCGGGTGCTGGAGCCTATCCCAGCTGTCATTGGGCGGAAGGCAGGATACACCCTGGACAGGTCACCAGTCCATCGCAGGGCAGACAGACAGACATACACTCACACCTAGGGGCAATTCAGCACATCCAATCAAACCTGACTGCATGTTTTTGGACTGTGGGAGGAAACCGGAGTACCCGGAGGAAACCCACGCAGACACAGAGAACAGGCAAACTCCACACAGAAAGGACCCTGGTCGCCCGGCCGGGAATCGAACCCAGGCCATTCTTGCTGTGAGGCGACAGCGCTACCCACTGCGCCACCGTGCCACCCTAGCGTTTTATATATTATAGTAATTTATATAGTTACTGTATATTTCATTAACTTAATAAACCAGTAAAATGAAATAATAAAAAAAAATAAAATAGTACCTCTGGAGTTGAGGGATGGTAGAGAACTCTGAGAACCTGTAAACACAATTTATCGATCTGTTTCTCATGTATTACTCTGATAAGCGTTTAATCAGTTATCATTGATTAATCTCAATACTTCTGTCCATTTACAGTCTGGTTTCTTTCTTTATTTGATTGTATATTAATTGTCAAATCTTATTCTTTATTCATATTGCTGTTGTGGTGTTATTGTTTTTTTCTCCAGTGTTGAACAGAGGAGGATGGATTCCCCTTCTGAGTCTTGGTTCATGTCAAGGTTTCTTCGTCCTGCTCATTTCCTTGCCTTTGACGACACTTATTTGGGCTTAGACCTCTGTAAAAAATCCACAATGAACTACTGGAAGTAATGCAAGCTGAATCTTAAACATGCTGTGCATGCAAGACAGCCCAAGTATTTCACAGAACTAGTCTTGTTCGAGGGAAAATGGGTGAATATTCCTAAAACAAGAATAAAAAGTTTCCTAGCTGGCTACAAAAAGTGTTTGCAAGCTGTGGTATCTGTCAAAGGGGCTGTAGATACTGTCTTAGCAGGACTTTTGCACATGCCTCAGTCACTATTTTAGTTTTTTTTTTCTGTGCATGAACATTTGCAGAAATATGCATGCGGGACCTGATCAAACACGTTTGCTTTCACTCAGAAATCACCCGTCACGGCAGCTTTGATGAATATTAGGAGATCTGTGGAGAATATTTACCAGGGATTACCAAAATGAATTCGGATTGATGCCTCGTGAGAGGATAAGCAGAGCTTTGCGTGGTTGTTTGGGCTGACTGTCACTCATTAGCAGCGATGAGTTTGCAGACAAACTGAGAAATCTGTCAGCGCTCTGCATGACAAGGACCGTAAATAAGCAAAGCCCGGCCTGCTGATATCAGCCGTTAACGTGAATCCACCCAGATGGGCTCCACTTGATATCACATGCAAGTGCTGCCATTACTCATGTGTTTACCCAGCGGCCCCACCGTGATAACTTCAGCGTGGGCTCGGATCATTAAAGTTCAATCTAAATGTAATTTGTAACATGACATGCAATAGGAGTGCATTGCAATGAGGAATGAAGGAGAAGTCGCCAATCATTTATCAATGTGACAACCTGTTTTTAGGTTTAAATTAAGGGAAGTTGTGTTTGCTTTTAGAAAAGCAGTAGGGAACAATTAGTATCAGTGTACAATGATAAAGAGGAGATCAGATTTAAGCGCCTTTATTCTGACATCACTCTAACATCGCTTCCACGGGAGATACAGCGGCCAGAGGAATGTGTTAAAGAAAATATTTTTAATTGATCATCTGGCATTTTAGAAAAAGAGGAGGTAGCAAAACTATTTACCCACAAACTTCTAATCAAATATCACTTTTTTTTTGGAAACAACTTCTTTGTGCTTCCTCTCACTGGCCATTTTATTAGAAACACTGACACTGTGCTTCCACTCACTGGCCACTTTATGGGAAACACCCACCTTGTACTTCCATTCACTGGCCACTTTAATGGAAACACCTACCTTGTGCTTCCACTCACTGGCCACTATGTTAGAAACACCCAACCTATATTTCCACTCACTGGCCACTTTATTGGAAACACCAATTTTGCGCTTCCACTCACTGGCCACTTTATTAGAAACACCCACCTTGTACTTCCATTCAACGGCCACTTTAATGGAAACACCTACCTTGTGCTTCCACTCACTGGCCACTATGTTAGAAACACCCAACCTATATTTCCACTCACTGGCCACTTTATTGGAAACACCAATTTTGCACTTCCACTCACTGATCACTTTATTAGAAACACCTACCCTGCACTTCTACTCACTGGCCACTTTATTAGAAACACCTACCTTGTACTTCCACTAACTGGTCACTGGTTAGAAACACCCATACTCTCAGTACCGTGTACTGCCTGTGTTCTGTTTTCTATTTACTGTAAGTCTTTCATATTTATTTATTGTACTGTATTGTCTGCACTGTGTTTATTGTATTGTCTCGCACTTGTGTTCCTGTGTTGGTCCTGGAGGAATGTTGTTTCATTTCACTCTGTACTTGTATGACTTGACTTGACTTGACTTGACTTGCCTTGACCCACCTTGTGCTTCCACTCACTGGCCACTTTATTAGAAACACCCATCCTGTACTTCCACTCACTGGTCAACGTATAAGCTCTGCTTACCTTATACCACTATATGTGCGTGTATATTTAAATACATAAATACCTCAAACCGCAGTGGTACAGTTCTGTCCTACTGGTTTACAAGTGTGAACATACCAATTCATTCTGGAAGAGTATTACAGTCATTATTCTGAGTAGAGCACATCGTGCCTTTGGAGCTCAGCTGAGATTCAAGATTGTTTACTGTTAATTGTGATCAGATGAGTTGACCTGACAAATCTTCTAACTAACACAGAGCGAAGCTCAAAATTCCATGAGCTGTGCGTTCAGACTCGAGAGATTTCCAGCTCTCAGCTTGCGTTTCTCATAAAACAAGCAAATTCCACTCACAGCAAAGACGAACACTCCTTTTATTAGTCACTCAGATAAAAAGCTGTAAGTTTTTCATTTTCTTGAGCACCGTGGGCAAAATCCGTCGCTCCCTAATTGACAGCTCAGTGCATATGGTTTTCCAATCACTTTGGATACAAGCTGCGATGATGGTGGTTCTGTTTCCACATTGTGAAATTCCTCATTTTCCCTGCTGGTTGGGGGGGAATTTTCATTTTAATTCTACAGTGTGCAGCCAAGTGCAGAAAGAGTTTCGTACATGAGGACGGAGGGACGCAGAGTCAGTCACAGAGTGGTGACAGAGGAGCGTGTGAACCTGAAATGAGCAATAACAGTAAGCAATATAATGTTAGCTAACTGTATGGAGGAGATTTATGTCAGTTACCACTGTGCAGCACAGTGGGTGATATAAAATGTATTTTGTGTAAAATCTACTTTTACTCTTTTATTTATTCTGAATCTCACACTTTCTTTTAATACCTTATAAAGCATGTTGAACTCCTACTCTTGCATTTAATGCGCAATATTAATAAAGATTATTATTATTATTATTATTATTATTATGTAAATATGTAGTGTAAAGTGTGAAAATATAGCCCATAATGTATATAAGCATGTTGTTGTGTAGTGTAACAAATAGTAATGAAATGGTAACCAGTTTCACAGTAAACCACAGTAAAATCCCAGACAGTCAATATTACCATTTCAAATTTTAATGATCATTAAAAGCATGGTAGATTACTGCACTTTGAAGAACTCTCCTTAAACACTGTCCAGCCTCAACCAAAGTTAGCAACACTCACAGATGCAGACACATTTTTATCCAAAAATACTACCAGCATTAAAACTACGAAGCTGAAGTCAGCTGCGTATTTGCCAGCTTCTTGTTCAAATTTTCGCGTTCCACCTTAAATGGTGCAGTTGTTATAACACCTCAGGTGCCAAAATGTAACTACTGCACCATTTAAGGTGGAACAAGAAAATTAAAATGAGAAGTTTTAAAACTGCAGGTAGGATAGCTCGATAGTCTAAGAAGTTTTAAAACTGCTGGTAGGATAGTTCGATAGTCTAAACTTCCTCATCAGAAAATGTCACCAGTAGTAAGCGGAGTCTGTACTGAATTAACATTACAAACACAGTAAACACGTTTAAATACTTTCATGTTTGAACCGTTTGAACCTCTCTTAGCCACATGGTGCCACCTTTAATGTCATTACACATTTGGTTTGTTTTTAATATGTTCATATATGCAAGCTTTATTTGTGTTCATATCATTTTTGAATATTTTCAGCACATTTTAACAACAACACAATAATACTGATAACCGTGATCATTTTGGTCACTATGATCGTGATATTGGATTTTCATGCCATTTCATCTTTAGTAACAATATATAGTATAATGTACAATATATGTAGTGTATAGTATAAGAGTATACAGCATAGTGTATAATGTAAGTATGTAGTGTATAGCATAAGAATATAAGGCATAATGTATAATGTAAGTATGTAGTGTGTAGTATAAAAATATAAAACAATGTATAATGTATGCAGTGTATAGTATAAGAATATAGTGTATAGTGGGAAATTTGCTTTTTGACTATAAAGTAGAGAAGCAAACATCAGCAGAATAAAATTCAAATATATTTTTAGTTATATGATGTCTGTAGTACATTTTCAATGAATCTGTACATTAAAAACTTAATTAAAACTGGCTTTTTATTTACATGGAAAGACATACATTTATATAGATTAACTGAATAAATTCACTGGATTACAGTGGGGTAGTAAAGTCATTGTGTTAGAACTAACCCCGCTGTGTGGAGGCTGTACTTCAGCCTGGCTGGCTCTCACTGTAAGTCATTGATCTGCTTCAAACAGTATATATCTATACATCTATTACAGCCTCCAAGAGAGAGATAAAATTAATGTAATTCTCTCATCTCTTCTTCTCTCCTTTCATCTATATCTTCTCGCTCTCACTCTCCTCACCTCTTTCTTCCCCTCTGATTCTCTTATTCCTCTCTCCATCTCACTCCATCCCTCTCTTCTTCTTCCCTCTCTCTCCCCTCTCTGAACCCATCACCAGTTTCCAGCCTCAAAATTACAGCACACTGAGGGCTGCAGGATAAACATATCCTGTAAAAATAAACCAGGAGATGGAGGAATAAAAAACAGGCTGAAAGAGGACGAGTTGGCATGAGTTATTTTTAGAGCCTCCCTCCAGGACACTTCTTATCCTTGATTATGGAGTGATGGCTAATTTCCCTATTTTGTGGCGGGCCTTGTCTATGGGTGGAGTGATCACTTTTGATGTATTTATAAATACGGTTTGTATTGCTTGTACTTGTACTAGACTAGAGGAGACCTAAGGGATGCTTTTGGATGAAGGGTGTAATTATTTAGGTAAAACGGCTGCTTTCAGTGATACCACAAGTGAGAGTTTGAGGGAACTGAGCGGAGGGCCGGCTGACCAAAGCCTGGACTTTCCCGGGAGCCTGCTGAGATAAAGGAGGTCGTCTGGGTGGAGTGTGATCTCGCAATTGCCTTTGAGTGTGAAAGGCTTGCTAGGAAACTTTTGTCAACAGCAGCTGGAACTGGATCATAAACGACACTCCAACTCATCCCAAAAGTGTTCAGTGCTGCTTCATCACTCCAACTCATCCCAGATGTGTTAGTCACAAACGGCATCCAACTCAGGCCAAAGAAATCCAAAGGAGCCTCATCACCCTTCCTCATCCCACAGTTGAACAACTCATCCCAAGCACTTATAATGAAGCTTTATCATTCCAAGTCATCCCAAGGGGCTCAGTTAAGCTTTATCATTCCAACTCATCCCAAAGGTGTTTGATGAAGCTTTATCATTACAGTTCATCCTGAAAGTGCTCAGTGTAGCTTTATCATTACAGCTCATTCCAAAGGTGTTCAAAGCTCTATCATTACAACTCATCCCATAGGTGCTCAATAAAGCGTAATCATTCCAACTTATGCCAAAGGTGTTCAATAAAGCTTTACCATCCCAACTCATCCCAAAAGTGTTAAATGATGCTTTATCATTCCAACTCATCCCAAAGGTCGTCAATGAAGTTTTGTCATTACAGTTCTTCCCAAAAGTGCTCAAAGAAGCTTAATCATTACAACTCATCCCAAAAGTGTTCAGTGTATCTTTATCATTCTAACTCATTCCAAAGGTGCTCAGTGAAGCTCTATCATTACAACTCATCCCATAGGTGCTCAATAAAGCGTAATCATTCCAACTTATGCCAAAGGTGTTCAATAAAGCTTTACCATCCCAACTCATCCCAAAAGTGCTCAAAGAAGCTTAATCATTACAACTCATCCCAAAGGTGTTCAGTGTATCTTTATCATTCTAACTCATTCCAAAGGTGCTCAGTGAAGCTTTATCATTTTAACTCACCCCAAGCATGTTCAATGAAGCGCTATCATTCCAACTCATCCCAAAGGTGCTCAGTAAAGCTCTATCACCATAACACATCCCAAAGGTGCTCAACTCATCCCAAAAGTGTTCAATGAAGCTTTATCATTCCAACACATTCTGAAGGTGCTCAACAAAGCTTTATAATTCCAAGTCATCCCAAAGGTGTTCATTTAAGCTCTATCACCATAACTCATCCCGAAGGTGCTCAACTCATCCCAAAGGGGCCCAACTCATCCTAAAGGTGCTCAATGAAGCGCTATCATTCCAACTCATCCTAAAGGTGCTCAATGAAGCGCTATCATTCCAACTTATCCTAAAGGTGCTCAATGAAGCGCTATCATTCCAACTCATCCCAAAGGTGCTCGATGAAGCTTCATCATTCCAGCTCATCCTAAAGGTGCTCAATGAAGCACTATCATTCCAACTTATCCTAAAGGTGCTCAATGAAGCACTATCATTCCAACTCATCCCAAAGGTGCCAATGAAGCCTCATCATTCCAACTCATCCCAAAGGTGCTCGATGAAGCTTCATCATTCCAACTCATCCTAAAGGTGCTCAATGAAGCGCTATCATTCCAACTCATCCTAAAGGTGCTCAATGAAGCGCTATCATTCCAACTCATCCCAAAGGTGCTCAATGAAGCGCTATCATTCCAACTCATCCCGCAGGTGATTAATGAAGCTTCATCATTCCAACTCATCCCGAAGGTGCTCAGTGAAGCGCTATCATTCCAACTCATCCCAAAGGTGCTCAATGAAGCGCTATCATTCCAACTCATCCTAAAGGTGCTCAATGAAGCACTATCATTCCAACTCATCCTGAAGGTGGTCAGTGCTGCTTCAACACTCCGCCTCATCCCAATTGCACTAAATTAAGCTTCATCACCCCAACCCTTTACAGTGGTGTTCAACTGATCTAAAATGTGTTTGATAGTGCTGCATCACTCCAACGTATCTAAACTGGTTATCTATCTCAAAAGATATGCTGAATTGATCTTTCTATCTATCTATAGAGCAGTGTGAGGTTGATCAGCCTCATATCCTCTCCTTCTGCTCCTGCTTTTCTTATCTGCTAACTCCATGGTCCCGTGATTTTTCTCCCTGCTTACAACTCTCTGGACCATTGATGTCTTTGGCCCCTAAAGCTGGACAATGAGGGAAGGATGACCCCTGACCTCTAAACTGAATATGGCACCACACTAGATTAGTCTACTGTTCATCTGCTTCTCTTACTGCCATTGTGTTCAACACTGTGCAGGCAAAGTTTTGTGTGTGTCTTGTGTGTCTGTGATAGTGAACTGAAATAACTCCTGAATTGGGTCTCCATGAAGGCCCAGAAGAGGACAATGAGCACGAGGAGATCAAAGAGGCTGCGGCCAGTCCACGTTCTTAATTTTCTGTGAACATGAGTTGTGTCACAAAAGAGTTACGGTGGCCTGCAGGAGATATTCACTCTGGACTGAAGAAAGTTGGTCAGACTGAACGGATAGATATCATGAACAATCCTAACATACATGCAAAGTTGCCTTTTATATCATAAATTCCCTTTGCAACAAACTTCCCAACATCATCTTAGGATTCCTGGAGGAGGTTTACTTGTATTTGTGTGTAACATGGAAAAAGCAGCACTCAAGCAGTGGAAAGCAAAGTGTAATGTGTTACTAAGAGAAGCAGACATGCAGACAAGCACACCCATACAAGAAACTCCAGGTCTAAGCTTTGTTTTCCGATGGGAAAAATGAGTAGTGTTCCTGGAAATTGTGACTGTCGTGTAGAGTGGAAGAAAGCTGCTCTTCAAAGGTCTTTCATTTTTATCCTACTTAACACACAATACACCACACAACCAGCAAGGTTTGCCAAACGTTGAAGTTAGGTTGCTTGAGCAGTAGTAGACACTCGAGTGGCTGGTGTTGGTATATAACAGAGCTGAAATTGTATTATGGGAAGGTGTTCTTAGGTTGACATGAAGCGGAGTGCCTAAAACCCCCCTGTGATAAGACTGCAGTAGAGCACAGCCTTGAGTAGCTTATTGCTTTTATAAAATGCCAGCGAACATAAAATATGAAAAAATACACAATTTTTTTGAAAATAATTTAAGTTATTATTAATAATAATTAACATAAACATGTATATAATTAACATCCACCAAGAAATATGGTTCCTTTAGATGATGGTATCATTGCCAAGCAACCATGGACTGAATGAGGAGAATGTTCGGTCGTCTATCGCTGTGTATTGCGGTCATTTCATGAACTTTTTGTTGTATAACAATTAACATATGACTTTTTGGTCACCAAATTACCATCGCGAGTTTTATTTAGCACCAATCCAGTGGCCCCTTCTTCTACACTGGGGCTGAATCTCAAACAGCTCCCTGCTCCCTACATAGTGCACTACGTAGGAGTTTAAATACTGGATCCTGCAGCCCAACAGAGCAAAATACAGCTAATTTGGGACTCAGACTCATCCACACTCAATACATGATGCACTGTTTGGCTGAAGAGGCTAGAATTTCTAAACTTTCATAGCTAGAACACTATTTAGGGAGTACGGAGCCGTTTGGGGTTCAGCCTGGGTTTGACACGACTTCTGACTGAATCACGGACATTTGAAGTGTGTAAAACATCCAACTGACATTTTTAGACTTTTGTTCTGCCGTTTTACTGTTATTCATACCGTAAGTACTTTAATTCAAGCCTGTGACATTTATGATGGAGTTTAGGCTGTTGGCTCTTTTAGCCTGTTAGCTAGCTGACCAGCCTGGTTCTAGTTGAGAACATAAGCTGTCAGCTCCTCAGTTTAAACAGAACCAGGTTCTTACTTCATCAGTACACTCGGTGCTCCATGTGAAGAGCATGACAGTCAAAGATTATTCCATTAACAGCGCAAGGGTCTTTCGTGCTGTGGCGCAGCGATACAGAGTTCAGTTGTTGTGAGGCATCATACGTGAGTGCAAATCGTGGATTTTAAAAAGGCTTTGAACTCAGCTCAGCCGATCAGATTTTAGGAACTATCCATTTTATAATAGTAGACTTACTTTCATGCAACATCATCTCAGTGCGCAGTGTTTGCTTTCTTGTCACGTGTATGTAGCAATATTTGTATGTTAACTACATTTCCTTACAATGAGGCCTGGTACCTCAGAGGATCCAGTGACATTCGGGGGAAACGGCAGCAATTTCCAAAAATGCCACTCATTTTTCCCATAGACAGAAACCAGCTTAGATCCAGAATTTCTTACAGGGACATGACGCTGACCACAGAATCACGCATTTCCGAGCTGTAATACTCCTTACGCTTTACACTCCCCCTGTATTGTTGAACTGAAGTGGATTTGTAACTCTTTCAGTTCAACTGTGGCTTTAAGAAAATAACAAGGAGGCTTATAGGCTGATTCTCTTCCAAGCCCAGCAGGTTGGGAAGTCGAAGTGGTGACCGCTAAACAGCTGCAGGAAGGGGGGGATTCCCAGGATACGGTGATGATGAGGAGAAACCCTCAGCCTTCAGGTGCAGCCGAGGAGACACAGTTACACTATCACACCACCTGCATTAACACAACATGCTCTCTCTCTCTCTCTCTCTCTCTCTCTCTCTCTCTCCCCGCCGCCCCTTTTAAAAGCCCAGTCTCTCTCTGATTGGAAACAGAAGTGACTTTTTCACCTCTGCTAAAGCACCATCTCCCAAAACTGCAGTAACTTTGATTTCCCTTGAGCTGAGCCGTGAACATCCTCTCCAAATTCATGAAACCTCCTTACCCATCGTAAAATCACTGTAATGCACCACCTCGAGTGCCTTATTGCTTTTACAAAACAGTGGATAACATAAAATACGATAAAACACACAATTTTTATTAAATAAGTTGCTGTAAACAACAACTGTGATAAGACTTCTACCAAGAAATATAGTTTAAACTATATTGTTGTTGCCTGATAATTGTGAACTGCTGATGAGAATGCTCAGTCGCCCATTTTTGTTTAGTGGATCATTCTCAGCACTGCAGTAACACTGACGTGGTGGTGTGTGTTAGTGTGTGTTGCGCTGGTCTGAGTGGATCAGACACAGCAGTGCTGCTGGAGTTTCACCTCAGTGTCGCTGCTGGACTGAGAATAGTCCACCAACCAAAAATATCCAGCCAACAGCGTCCTGTGGGCAGCGTCCTGTGACCACTGATGAAGGACTAGAGGATGACCAACACAAACTGTGCAGCAGCAGATGAGCTATCGTCTCTGACTTTACATCTACAAGGTGGGCTGACAAGGTAGGAGTGTCTAACAGAGTGGACAGTGAGTGGACACGGTGTTTAAAAACTCCAGCAGCACTGCTGTGTCTGATCCACTCATACCAGCACAACACACACACCATGTCAGTGTCACTGCACTGCTGAGAATGACCCACCAACCCAAATAGTACCTGCTCTGTGAGGGTCCATGAGGGTCCTGACCACTGAAGAACAGGGTAAAAGGGGGCTAACAAAGTATGCAGAGAAACAGATGGACTACAGTCTGTAACTGTAGAACTACAAAGTGCACCTATATAGTAAGTGGAGCTGATAAAATGGACAATGAGTGTAGAAACAAGGAGGTGGTCAGGATGTTATGCCTGATCGGTGTATAATACTGAACATTCATAATAAAGCATTAATTTGCACTAGCACCTCTATGCAATTTCCAGTGTTACATTAGCATCCGATTAACAATGTTGTACGTGCCTTTTTCCACTCTGGGCCACATCTCAAATGGCTCCTCACTCTCTAAATACTGCACTGCCTACGAATTATGGCTCCTACACCCAAATAGCTGTTTGGGATATAGCCGTGTGCACAGTTGGACAAATAGTGCACTGTTTGGGAGCTGAAGCCAAAATTTCATGAGATATATAGTGCACTACATAAGAAAGAGGGAACCATTTGAGATTTAGCCTGAGTTTAATGCTGCTTAAGGCAGAACACATTTGATGTCATTCAAGTGACACTGTTTACTCCTTTATATTTCATTTGTACAGCGAATCATACAGTAAGTACTGTAATTCAAAGCCTGTGACATTACTGGAGGAGATATTTAGCCTGTTAGCTATCTTTACAGGCAGGATGCATGTTAGTGAATATTTATCTTAAGAAGAGATTAAATAAAAGCTTATAACTGACAAAAAGTCAGACATTAAGAAAACAGTCATGAAGAACGAGTGAGCGGAAACCCACCAGGAACAACAAAATAAATCAACAAACATAAACAGATGACAAGACACAGGTGACTACAATGAGTACAATGTAAAACCTGAAAAGCACACAGACGGTGAAAAGACACGCCCAATATGTAAATATATGGTACTAAGAGCCAATAGGAATGATGTGAGTTTTACTCAAGAAGGCTGCATTGACCAAACATTTATCAAGTAAAGCTGAGAGTCTAAACTGAACCGCAATAAGTTTATTCAACTCAAACATCCCGTTTGATGAAATCATCAAAATAAAGTTATGAAAAAAAAAGCACGAAAGTCCAAATTTAAATGTAAACATTAATGTTGCCTATCACATTCAACAGTCTTTAAAAACAACCCATTGTTGGCCTGTTTGTAAGTTTGTATGTGAAGTCAAGTTAAATAAAAATAGTGAATATAATACATTTAAGTAAAGTTACCTCAACTCAAAATAAACAATCTTACTCAGAATGACTGAGTTACTATCTCAACAATTCATTTGTGAGTGAACTTTCTGTAGAATCTCAGTTGTATTAACTTAATTCTTTCATTAAGATGTGCAGTGAGTTTTACAGGCAGGGCTTTGGGGTTGACACAAGTGACAGACAAGACAAGAAAGCAGCGCTAAGGTGAAATGGTGAGGTAGATACAAGACAGACTGGAGTCAGGCCAGGACCACCGTAGCCTCGCAAGCTAGACTTCTCTATGAATCCCTTAACAACCCAGGTTTATTTCATATTTTCAAAGCCTTGTTTTTCAGTAACTACAGGGACTGTAATGCAACCTAATGAAGCTGTTCTTAGGTTATAAAAGTGTGTAATAAAACGTAGGGCCTGCTGGCTTGTTATGGGGTTGAAATGGCCAAGAACTGCCCACTTTGACAGGAAGGGGCTGTTTGACCATGTGTGGCGTGTGGAGACAGGATTTCCTAAACAGCGCTGCAACCAAAACAAACCAACTGGGTACTAATATGTCGAAACTTTAAACGGACTGTAAAAACTTGCTGCATGAAAATCCATGTGCTGTGTGGATAGCCAATCAGAATGCAAGCATAGCATGCAATAGACATCAGACTCTCCATCTACCTGTTGGTGAAGCATCTGAGGCTAAGACTAGGGCTACCATGACAACTACTTAACCTACATGTTCATTTTATACCAGTTATTAAATAATTCATAGTGATTACTGAGTAATTAGCCTTAAAATTAACAACTGAATAACAAGCCTGGGATTACTGGAGTTAAATCTTAAGTATCCGGGTGTTCAATCCTCTTTGTATACACCTTTGTTAGCAACCTGGTACTTATAAATAATAAAAACTGGGCTACAGGCTGTCATGACAGTGTAAAAATATCAAAACATTTTATTGGCAATAACAAAATAATATATTAAAAAAAAGGATTTTTAGATACTAGATGGATACATAGAACTTTATTGATCCCAAAAGGAAATTACAGTGTTTCAGTCGCAAGACATATAGTTGCAAATAAACTTACATATCGCTGCTCTCGGAAAAAAAACCTCGTATCTCCATTTTTGTCGTTTTTCAGTTTTTTGGCATAATCTGAAAATGCCTGTTGTTCTTTACATTGTTTGTAAATTTCGTGATGAATGGACCAAAATAAACGGCCCAAAATGACTTGTAAAAAATTCTGGTTCTATTGACTTACATTAAAAGTAAAGTATGTTTTTTCCTTCTCCTGTAAAGTTGTCATTTTGGAGATATGGGGTTTTCCTCCAACAACAGCGACATATAAGGCAGAAAAAATATATAAATAAAAATAGACATACATTTCACAAGTTAAAGCATAAGAGAGCAGGAATAATATATCTATTTGCATATTTACATAGCATATAAGACTTTTTTAAGTTTATTGTATTTACATGATAGCAGGCACTGAGTGGTATGAGGTAGACTAAAAACACTGAGTGTAGACATAACTAGGAGTAGTATGTGAGAAGCAAAAGGTGCTTTGGTGAGGTAGGCAGAGGGAATAGTGAGGGCAACTCGAGATATGTATTCAAGGGTTTTAATATCTTCGTAAATTGCTTTTAAAAATATATACACAATGTGACAGTGTTGGCTTTACCTTTTCAGCAGGTGGGGTGGTGAATTTGAGATTTGCTCTAAGCCGTTTCTCCTGACAGGGCCTAACAGAGAGAATGGTGGGATCAGGCGTAATTGCTGCTGGGTTTTTGTTATTCCCTGATAACTCAAGAGGGATAATTACAGCACAGCCCTGTGTGTGCAGGTTGCGAACTGCAATGCGAGTGACTATGTGTACTAAAGCACTGCTGTTTTGACCTCATTTCTGTGAGCTACATGCAGACAGATGATGCTGCAGTGTTAATATGAATGTTTATGAACTCCAGCAAAACATCTTCAGTCAGACACCATAATCAGAACCAAGTTTATAGGTTAGACCAGGTGTCGCAACAACAAATGTTAAGAAAAGCCATTTTGTCCTTTTAACAAAATCAAGCCAGCTTGGGGGCCACAGTATTTTATGTCTATTTTGTTGAGTAACGTTTTCCTATTTTGGCTGTAAATATGTCTCAATATGTATTAATATCCTAGTCTAGTAAAGGCTAAAAATATATTATAAATGAAAATACAGACTTACTTTGCTCTGCTTTAAGTTTTTGCTCAGCTATAGATGCTTTTCTCGCATCTCCAGCAGGAAACTTTTCCTCAAAAGTAGAACAGTTTCTGTAAAATGTCTCTTAATGTTTGACTTTTCACAAGGCTGAAGCTGATTCTCATTCGCTAGCTTCTTGTTCGAATTTTCCCGTTCCACCTTAAATAGTGTGTGAGGCACCAGAATGTAACTGCTGCACCATTCAAGGTGAACAAAAAGTTGACTTCAGCTTCACAACCTTTTATTGTTTGTCAGCTTTTCATTGCAGATTAAACGTATCAGGAAACCAGCTGGAGTGATTATAAACACAAATAAGTCCATTCATCTCCAAATTTTTGATGCTTGTCTTAAATCTCTCTCTTTGCCGTTTCATTAGCTACTAGCTAGGCGAGACTGTTGTCTGTGTTGCTATGGTGACCAGCAGTCTGCGCTGATCTTCAGGGTTAAAGGGTGAATCAGCAGTTCTACATTAACTCCAGAGTTTAAGACCATTTATAGTTAAACTGTGTTGAACGATCAGCAGAGCTTTATTTTACTGTAAAGGAGGATTATTTTATTTTTACCTACAGATCTGATTCAGCTGTGGAGCCACAACAGGACAGTAAAAGCGCCGTGTGCGGCTATGGAGCGGCAAGTTATCCCGGGCTAGATAAAATTACATTTACAGGTGGTCATCTGGGTCAGCATACAGTTTAATCATATTACAGATGTGAATGTAATGTTAGGAGTCTTGCTGTTCCTACTTTAAGGTAAATGTCTCTACTAGCTGTGTAGTTACATAGTAATAATATATGCAATAACAGTGTAACTACTGGTAATGTAATCATGTGTTACAGATAGATTATAGTAGTACAGCTTATGTCAAAACGTGTATCAACCTTAGGTTTTATTCATTCAACTACAGAAAGGTAAATTGATATTTAATAGTCTAATGCCCTATATTTTGAGACTGCACTCAATCGTTCTTCAAGGGTTCTTTACTAAGGAAAATGGATCCATATAGAACCATGAACACTCAAAGAACCCTTTAGACAATTAAAGGCTTTTGCATCGTGAAAGTGTTCTTCAGAATGATGGAGGATATATTGCAGACGTTTCTATATAGAAGCCTTTTTAAACAGGGTTTAGCCGAAATGGCTTCCACTATTGTTTCAAGCCAAAGAACCCTTTTTTTACTAAATAGAACCCTTATTGCTAAGAGTGTATTTAAGCTGCATCTGCACAGGAAGCACCAATATTTCATTTAACTATCTTAATGGAACATTTAACTAGCTGAACACTCTTTAAGGGTTCTTTAGTAAAGGGAATGATTATATTCAGAACCGTGAGTTCTATTCACTGTCAGAATAAAGGTATTATGCAGGTATATCCTTTTGTTTATTGAAGTACAAACAATATGAATGTACACTCCTAGCAAAAAGGGTTCTGTATACCAAAAAAGAGTTATTTGGCTTGTAACAATAGTGGAACCCTTTTTTGGTGCTATATAGAACCCTTTTCAAAAAGATTCTATATAGAACAATCTACAACCCATTCTCTATCCATCTGAAGTAACTTTCACAATGCAAAGAACCATTTAAGCATGCGAAGGTTCTATATAGAACCATTTTCTTTACTAAAGAACCTATGAAGAACTATCTTTTTAAGAGTGTAGTCTCAAAATATAGGGAATTACACTTACAAATATCAAGATCAATCAGTCAATCATCAGTCAGTCAATCAATCAGTGAATCAATCAATCAATCATCAACCTTTATTTCGACTTGAAAGTACACTGAGGGTCACCCTTATTTACAATATAGCCGAGCAAATTACAAGGAATTGAAAAAGTTGAAATGAAATTTACCAACTAATACAAATGAAAATCATCAAGACTAAAATATTTAATATTTAAAAAATAATAAAAAATTTAATTAAATTAAAAAAGCAACACATTTCCATAGTTTAATGAATAAAAACTAAGGTTGACACACATGTGTATTAATGTGTATTAATACAAGCTGTACTACTGTAATCCATCTGTAATACATGAATGCATCACCAGTAGTTACATTGTTATTACATGTGTTGTTACTATGTAACTCTTTCCCTTTTTTTAAGCATGTAGCTTCAAAGCTTCAGACACTTTTAAGGTCCAGTCATGTGCCTTCAATATGTTTTTCCCAGTGGAGAGGTACATATTTGTACTTTTTTCTAACAATGTTTTAATATGGAACAATAAAATGAAAGGCTGGAGTGATGACAGGGTGCCTGGATCAACCCAACTCAAAAATCATAATTGCAGTGGGTTATGGTATCATTTTTTTTAAAGTTTAAAAATAATATTAGGCTGCATTCGGAAACCGAACTGGCCTATAATTCTGCAGGCACTTTCCCTTTTTGCCCCTTCACCTTGTGTTTTAGCAACATGGGCCTAAAGCAGCCAACAGCAGGTGGGTGACGCGATTTGGCTCACGATAATGAAAATGCAGCGTTACCATAAACAGGTTTTTGAAAAAAAATATTAATAAATTAGAAAAATATAAACACTCAAACAAGCATACAAGTCTTTCCAGAGCTCACATTCTTATAAAGTTTAGATCTCTGTATTATTATTATTTTTTTTATTATTATTATTATTATTATCATTATTGTTGTTGTTGTTGTTGTTGTTGTTTACTTTTAGTAGTTACAATCCTGAAATGTGGGGTGGCTGCAGCCCACCCGCCCCCCTACATCCTGTGTCCCTGATTTATGTAAGGTGTATAGGGTGGCTGAACCGCAGTACTTCAGGTGGAACATCAGCAGGATGCAATGAAATATGCATTTTATATTGACGTTTATGTTGTCATACCTTGTGAAAATTAATAAACAAGCGTTTGAAAGATGTTTCTGGTGAGCCAACATTACTACATTAGTACAGTGTGCCAGAATAATTATGAACAGTGCTCTGCACGAACAAGTTCTCAGACACACACACACACACACACACACACAATAGCTGCCTTTACTCAGCTCTCTTTTCATCTGCAGGGTGTGTGAGGTACCTCCAGGGCACACAGAATGAATTAAGCAGCTCATAATACCCAGCACAGCAGCAGGTAGCGAGTGATATGCGATTTGGCTTTGTCACGGCTCGCTTTGTTCTTCAGTGTCTGGTTCCTCAGCTCGTTCCTCGCAGGTGATAAATCAAAACGTGTTTATTTTGCTCCACGTTTCACCTGTTAAATGAATTGCCGGGTGTTCTGGGACGCAGGACGGCACTTTAGAAGCCGAAATCTCAACGTGAAGTCTTTCACCTCTTTGGAAGACTCGCCTCGTCCCCAGTGAGCAAAAATGAGCACTTTGTAAACTGTTTACTGTCATCAGCTCCTCCACTGGAGCTGGAGTTCTTCACTTTGCTCCACTTTAACTCCTACAAGTCTGGAGTTATTACTGTGGAAGATAACGGTACTTAAGTATTATTTTAAAGATTTGTACTTTACTCGAGTATTGTTGAAATGAAATAATATCAAATATACACTATATTGCCAAAAGTATTCGCTCGTCTGCCTTCACACACATATGAACTTTAGTGACATCCCATTCTTAGTCCATAGGGTTTAATATGATGTCGGCCCACCCTTTGCAGCTATAACAGCTTCCACTCTTCTGGGAAGGCTTTCCACAAGGTTTAGGAGTGAATTTCTGACCATTCTTCCAGAAGCGCATTTGCGAGGTCAGACACCGATGTTGGACGAGAAGGCCTGGCTACACACTGTTCTTGAGCTAATCTGAAGGCCACATGAAGTCTGGAGGTCTGTAGCGATTGACTCCGCAGAAAGTTAGTGACCTCTGCGCACTATGCGCCTCAGCATCCGCTGACCCCGCTCTGTCATTTTACGTGGCCGACCACTTCGTGGCTGAGTTGCTGTCGTTCCCAATCGCTTCCACTTTGTTATAATACCACCGACAGTTGACTGTGGAATATTTAGTAGTGAGGAAACTTCACGACTGGACTTGTCGCACAGGTGGCATTCTATCATGGTACCACGCTGGAATCCACTGAGCTCCTGAGAGCGACCCATTCTTTCATTAATGTTTGTAGAAGCAGTCTGCAGGCCTAGGTGCTTGGTTTTATACACCTGTGGCCATGGAAGTGATTGGAACACCTGAATTCAATGATTTGGATGGGTGAGTGAATACTTTTGGAAATATAGTGTAATTGAAGTACACTGTTAGTAATAAAGGTTCTCTTCAGGTACATTTCTCGTTCTTCAAGGTACAAACAGTGTAAATGTTCCCTCAAAGGTACAACAGTGGTTTTAAGGTCTGATTGTGAACCTTAAATAAGTTTTTCCAGGTGAAAAGTTCATATTTGTACCTTTTCATAACCGAATGTTTTAAAACAGAACAGTAAAATAAAAGCCTGGAGACGAGACGGGGTGTGTGGAGTCAGTACAGCTTAGAACATATCATTTCAGTGGATTATGGTTCAGTTATGTTCCCTGACTAAAGATACTGAGATGAACCCTTGAGAGTCCCACCCCAGTGACAAGAGGGGGACTGCCCCAGTGATAGTTTAGTACCTTTATTTCTGAGAGTGTACTTTATTAGATAAAACGTTCTTTTTAATTTTATGTACACTCTTAAGTTAAAAAAAGTTAAAAAGATGAAAGTTTCCACATAATTTCTCCGCTTGTTTCAGAGAGAAATAATTCACAGAAGATCACAGCATGCTTCTCTTATCAGCGCCGATAACTGCGACTAGCAGAAACATAACTGCACCCTTCTGGACCCACTGACTCCAACGTGTCCTCAAAAGCCTCCGCTCACCACCCCAGCGAGTCACGTCCCATTTCTCTGCAGACATTTTCGCATATAAATCAAATTACCCCAAGCTGAAATAGCAGCTAAACTATATTTAAGTAAACATACAAGTCATCAATTAAGAAACCCGCAGACAATTTGTCCCTTGTTAAAACGAGACCACTGAGGAACAGAAAGGAATAATAAAGTGGAGCGTTCAGCCGCATAATGTTGTCGTTTGTCCGCAGTAATTAAATCTACATCATCCAGCGAACCGTCACAGAGCTAAACCACATAAGGGCTAATCAGGCCTTCATTTTCTGGAGGGCGATCTCTAAATTCTTCTTTAAGCACTCAAGGAAGGGCAGATTTAGAGCTTTTGGGACAGATCTTTCACAGCCGCTGACGTGCCAGAGCCATCGACCCTGAGCTGGGTCTAGTGCGCATTAGAACCAAAGAAAACACAGACAGCTGCTTTTGTGTGAGAAACAAATCAAATGCCTATTCCGACTATAAAAAGTCTGTCACCGGCCACTTTATTGGAAACTCCGACTTTTCTCCTACTCCACCTTGCTGCTGTACAGCTCATTTTGGGCTAGCCATCCTCTAGTCCTTCATCAATTAATAGTATCTGGTCAGAGGTGCTGAGAGTGGTCCACAGCTGTCCTGTGGTCAGAAATTGAAATTGATAAATGGGGTACAGGACAGCTTGAGGTTAGGGAACCAGCCCTGTGAACAGAAGGTCGCCGATTTGATCCCCTGAGCTGACAGTACGTGACTGAGGTGCCCTTGAGCAAGACACCTAACCCCCAACTGCTCCCCGGGCGCTGTGGACAGGGCTGCCCACCGCTCTGGGCAAGTGCGCTCACTGCACTCTAGTGTGTGTATTCACTAGTGTGTATGTGGTGTTTCACTGCATGGATGGGTCAAAATGCAGAGGTGAAATTTCCCCATTGTGGGACTAATAAAGGTCACTTAATCTTAATCTAATTAATCTTAATATAGAGTGGAGCTTTAAGGAACTCAGTGCTCTTAAATTGGTAGAAGGTAGGTGTTTCTCATAAAGTGGCCAGTGAGTTGAAGCACAAGGTGGGTGTTTCTAATATAGTGGCCAGTGAGAGGAAGCACAAAGTAGGTGTTTCTGATAAAATGACCAGTGAGTGGAAGCATAAGTTTGGGGTTTCTGATAAAGTGGTCACTTAGTGGAAGTACAAGGTAGGTGTTTCTAATAAAGTGGCCAGTAAATGGAAGCACAAAGTAGTGGCTAGTGAGTGTTTCTAATAAAGTGGCCACTTAATGAAAGCACAAGGGAGGTGTTTCTAATAAAGTGGCCAGCTAGTGGAAGCACACGTTTGGTGTTTCTGATAAAGTGGCCACTGAGAGGAAGTACAAAGTACACTGCATCAGTTCCATCACTGCCTTTCAACCATACAACACACATCTCTCTCTCTCTCTCTCTCTCTCTCTCTCTCACACACACCCCCTCCCCCTCTCTCTCTCTAACAGGGTCCTCCAACATGCTAATTACCTCACTTCATCCCCTTGCATGAGTAATTGTGTATTTTCAAAGGGGTGCCATTAGTTTCCAGCTGATCTGTTACAGAGTGGACTGTTTGGTCAGTCTGCAGGGCAGGGTTGCCAGGTCCTGGCAACATTTTCACACCTATTACTTTCGAAGAACTATACAGAATGAACTGAAATTAGCCTAAAATGTCTTGCTGGTACAGAGTATCTCAGTACAGTGATGATGTAGTTCATTTATCTTAAATAAATAGAGGTTTATCATTTGAATAGTGTGCATGAGGAAGCAGTTATTAAAGCAGCAGTAATGATATGAATGATCTCTAGCCTTGCAATTTTGTTTAAATTTTGCTCTCAATTTTTGCTGTACCTTTGATGTTTCATAATTTACACTCATAATGCAGTAGATATTTCTACTCTTCTACTTTTGGTGCTGAATCACTGTAAAATCCACTGCTGAGAAAGATACACCTGCTCTAAAATCTCCACCCAAATTCCTTTAGTCTGTACTCTTTAAATGTATGGATTACAGTCAATAACACAAGCAAAACAAGTTATGCAACAAGGTGTTATCATTAGCTAATTGGACTGTTTTACCTTTGTAAGAGGTAACTTACATCACATCTGTGAGCTAATGACATGCTTGTTGTCCATTGGGCAATTTGGCGAGCGCCCCAGCGCCTCCTTGTTTGAGTTTCTCTTTCATGAGGTGTTGGCTTCGTTTCCACTCTCAGGTTGTTCCCACCCTAATAAGACTATATTCAGGAACACTCTAGTTGGAGTGGTCCTTTGTAGATGATTGATAAAATCTTAACATAGTATCAGCAATAAAACAGTGAAATAGCAGTAACCTAACCTTCCCCAAAAGCTAACCCTGGCCCTAATCCTAACCCTAACCTCAACCTCAACCCAAAACCTAATCCTATACCTCACCCTGGCCCTAATCCTAACCCTAACCTCAACCTCAACCAAACCCTAATCCAGTTACGCTCCAGTTCAGGATGGTGTCAGTGTGTCTGTATCAGCTTGTTGAGGATGTTGCTGGTCTGTATTAAACCTGTTAATGTTCAGTTCCTCTCAGTTAAACATCTACAGATCTGAACTTGGACTCCAAATGAAGTGAAAAACAGCCGAATTCAGCAGATTATAAACTAATTTATTCACACAGTTAATTAAAAGTCTCTAATCTACTGCATGTATTCGCTGCTGCTGCATCATTAATATATTTTTGTTGCTAAATTTCCTTCAGGGATCAATAAAGTATCTATCTATCTATCTATCTATCTATCTATCTATCTGTCTGTCTGTCTGTCTGTCTGTCTGAGGAAAGTGAATTGTGTGGAAACTGCACATTCTAAACATTTGTGTTTGTAGATATTAAATATTTTATTATGAGTTGAAGTTGCAGTTGTTCATCGTTTATTTATTTCATTTTGCCATCTGTCATTTTCTGACATCAAAACAAATGGAAAGAAGTCTAAAGCGCCGACTCAAAGTAGAAATCACTGTGTAAATAAATTATAATTGCAATAATTAAATAATCGTGTAACTACAGTAACACGTCTCAGTGTTGGGGGCCCAAAACAAAAGCTGTGTGAAACGAGCCCACTGCATGTTTCTCCGTTTTAAACTTCTAACCTTGTTTTTAAACTAGCTCAATTTAGTGTGAAAACCACAGACCTGGCAACCCTGCTGCCGTGGGCTCTGAGGGGGAGAGGAAGTGGCCCGTCGCTGGACGTCCGAGGGAAGGCCCCTTGTCTCCGATTTTCCGCCCTGATTGGTGAGAATGAGGAGGCGCTCTGTTTGGATTCGGCCGCCCAGGCCGGCCTGGCCACAACAGAGCCCGAGCGCATTATGAGCCGCCGACACGAGACGTGACATCATTTTACACACGATAAATATTTACGTGCTGGAGACACGTAGGCCGCTGGAGCTCTGAGCGCGGAATAAAGGCCAGGTGCTTTTATGGAGCACAGAAATCATACACATGCACACGTTCAGACTTCAGAGCAGCTCGTAAAGTCCTGAAGGACCACAAGAGCAGAGAATTTACTGCTTATCTGCTCTATCATATACAATTCAGCTCACAGAGGGCTTGACATTTACTGATGAGCTGAAACAGGTGTGTTAACCCTTCAAAGTCTGGAGTTAATGTTGTTTAAGTGTAGATGCAGGACTGTTCAAACGTCAGAGACTATAAACTTTTTATTTTTCATTTTGCAGTTCAAAAAATGATTAAAAGCGACAGAGAAAGTGTTCCTCCTAACAACCACCTGGAAGAGCTGGTCGACCCCAAAACTGCCCCCATCAGATAAACAGCACTTAAAGCTTTCATCTCTGAGAGAGAGGAGAAAATCAAGCTGCTTCAGATCTGAAAACATCCACAGGTGTTTCTGTCCATCCTTCCACTGTGAGAAGACGACTCAGCGCTGTGGGTCTGAAAGGATGTGTAGCTGATCAAGAAGAACCTCACTGAGAAAAGGAGACGGACACATCAAACAAAGAAGCTGAACGATGGACTGACCACCCCAGAGTCCTGACCTCAACACCACTGAATGTGTTTGATTACTTCAGAAAATGATCAACCAGCTTCTAAGACTGAACTTCGGAGGTGTGTCTGCAGATTCTTTGAGGAACTGAAAGTGAGTCTCCTGAAAAGAATGGAAGCTGGAATAAAAGTAGAGAGTGGACACAAAAATAAGAATTATTTGCTTTTTTCCTTTGGCGAAAAAAACTTGTATTTAGTGGCTGGTCTGACTTTGTAGACTGAATACACTGTTAGAATTGAAGGTTCTGTGCAGGTCCGTTTTTCACTCATCAAGGTACAAACAGTGTAAATGTTCCCTCAAAGGTACAACAGTGGTTTTAAGGTCTGATTGTGAACCTTAAATAAGTTTTTCCAGGTGAAAAGTTTGTATTTGTACCTTTTCATAGCCGAATGTTTTAAACAGAACAGTAAAATAAAAGCCTGGAGGCGAGACGGGGTGTGTGGAGTCAGTACAGCTTAGAACATATCATTTCAGTGGATTATGGTTCAGTTATGTTCCCTGACTAAAGGGTACTGAGATGGACCCTTGAGGGTCCCACCCCAGTGACAAGAGGGGGCACTGCCCCAGTGACAGTCTAGTACCTTTTTCTCTGAAAGGGCACTCTGTGGCCCTCTGGTAATGGAGTCTGTTGTCTGTGCATAACAGTATTGTGCTAATGGCTCTAAACCAAAGAAAAGCAATAATATTAATAGATATACAAATATACATCTTCATCTTCAATCCATTAAACAAGAACAGTACTGGCACCTCAAGCATAACCTGAAAAATATCATATTTTCAAAAAGCGTGTTTTACTTTCTGTATTTCACCAGCAGAATATTTTCCAGGCTGGAATACTTGACGGTATTCCATAAACCTCAACGTGAAGCTAATTTACTGTAAAACAGTCTGAAAAACTAAGGAGCGGATCACCCTGAGGCTTAAAGTCATCATCACCTCCGACATTCGGGACCGAAGAACTGAAATCCAGTTTAATGTGTGTGTTTTGCTCTCTTGGACTTTTTACACAACTGAATTATCAAATGTCACAGTCGGTGTGTGATTGGGCTGAATGAGGGAAGCGTATTCCTTTACAGTAACCGGATATCTGCTGTTACATCCAGCTGTGGCCAAAGTGATTTGTTCTTGAACTACTTACATTTAACACAGTGAAATGCATGAGCTCATTGCAGTGAATGAAAAAGCCAAAGCTCCAAGCAATGGAAAGCAAATTTGAGAACTTTTGGAATTAAAAGACTGACCTCTATGAGGACAATTCAGTCACCAGCCAATTTATCAGAAACACCTACCCACGGTGTGCTTCCACTTACTGGCCACTTTATTAGAAACACCCACCTTGTGTTTCTACTCACTGGCCACTTTATTAGAAACATCTACATTGTACTTTCACTCTCTGGCCACTTTATTAGAAACACCTACATTGTACTTTCACTCTCTAACCACTTTATTAGAAACACCCACCTTGTACTTCCAGTCACTGGCCAATTTATTAGAAACACCTACATTGTACTTTCACTCACTGGCCACTTTATTAGAAACACCTACCTTGTTCTTCCACTCACTGGCCACTTTATTAGAAACACCTACCTTGTTCTTCCACTCACTGGTCACTTTACTAGAAACACCTACATTGTGCGTTCACCCACTGGCCACTTTATTAGAAACGCCTACATTGTGCGTCCACTCACTGTCCACTTAATTCGAAACACCTACATTATGCGCCCACTCACTGGCCACTTTATTAGAAACACCTACATTGCACATTCACTCACTGGCCACTTTATTAGAAACACCCACCTTGTTCTTCCACTCACTGGCCACTTTATTAGAAACGCCTACATTGTGCTTCCACTCACTGGCCACTTTATTAGAAACACCTACATTGTGCGTTCACTCACTGGCCACTTTATTAGAAACACCTACATTGTGCGTCCACTCACTGGCCACTTTATTAGAAACACCTACATTGTGCGTCCACTCACTGGCCACTTTATTAGAAACACCTACATTGTGCTTCCACTCACTGGCCACTTTATTAGAAACACCTACATTGCACATTCACTCACTGGCCACTTTATTAGAAACACCTACATTGCGCTTCCACTCACTGGCCACTTTATTAGAAACGCCTACATTGTGCGTCCACTCACTGGCCACTTTATTAGAAACACCTACATTGTGCATGCACTAACTGGCCACTTTATTAGAAACACCTACATTGTGCGTCCACTCACTGGCCACTTTATTAGAAATACCTACATTGTGCGTCCACTCACTGGCCACTTTATTAGAAACATCTACATTGTGCATCCACTCACTGGCCACTTTATTAGAAACACCTACATTGCACATTCACTCACTGGCCACTTTATTAGAAACACCTACATTGCGCTTCCACTCACTGGCCACTTTATTAGAAACGCCTACATTGTGCATCCACTCACTGGCCACTTTATTAGAAACACCTACATTGTGCATCCACTCACTGGCCACTTTATTAGAAACACCTACATTGTGCGACCACTCACTGGCCACTTTATTAGAAATACCTACATTGTGCATGCACTCACTGGCCACTTTATTAGAAACACCTACCTTGTGTGCTTCCATTGCAGATAGACATGTCAATTATTCAGCTGGAGGCAAAGAACTTTATAGTGGTTGAATGAAATCAGTAAAACTCCAGTACTGAATGTCCACATCACTTCCGATTTTAACCTTCTTTTTCCTCGGATTTAAAACACCTGACTCAGCTCAGTTGTAAATATAAAGCCCTTTATTGGATTGTGTCTATTAATACAGATAAACACTAAAGAAACACTGTGTGTTTTTAGATCTTTAAGTACTTTTTAGAATAATACAATGAAAAACAAGGCTTCCTCCTACTTGTTCTGAAATTAGACATTCTGCAAGCTCACTGTTTCTCCTGCTGTCAGTAGTGCAGAGTGAATGCGTTCTGGATGGAGTGAACATTTCTGCGGGTGATTGATGGTGTGAGTTGCAGGCAGGTGTGTGATTAACACAGAGTGATCCTTCAGAAAAGTAACAGAGCAGAAACGTCCCAGAGTAAATCATCTCACTGAGCTCAGCCTTCCTGTGGGTTTGGCAAGCACACGGTATCTATACGTCTGATACAGAAGGGCAGAATTCACTCATTCTTCTGCTGGTCTGTTCCCTCGGCTGCATAGGTACTTTAACAAAAAACAAAAACAAAAATAAGGACCTCGGCTCAGAACTGTCAAAAATCAATTTGATGGCAATTTTATTTCCAAAGAAAAGCAGCCAGGCCTGACGTCAGGGGCTGCGACGAGGTCAGTAGGCCTGCCCTATGAATGACCAAGGCTATTTTGGGACACACTGCGTAAACTTTGGGAATTTAAAAATAAAAACATATGCAATAGCCGAAGTGAAAATGTGCACAAATATATATTTTCTTTTGTGTTGATCTCATCTCTCTGATCCTGTTCCTCTAGGAATAGCAGCGCATCCAGCTACATCTTTTATAGTAGCCAGAGAACCCTCAGTTAACTAAAGGGGGGGCTGAGATTGAGGTGAGGGAGAGAAAGGACAATGTTAAATATAAGCAATTGAGAACATATTGGTAATATGAATGAATGGCCAAATGACATGTGAGCATTTATCTTGTTGACAATCAAGACTGCATTAATACACTTAGACTGTGTAAGGGCCTGAGGGCTTCTGGGAATTGGAGTTCCCTGAACTTATGGCACATCACCGCCAACTGCCATCAGAGTGTGATGGCGACGAGGTGCCATAAGTTCAGGTAACTCCAATTCCCAGAAGCCGTCGGGCTGATTAGGCCCAACCTGGCACACCTGTGGACTCCTCTACTTAAGGCCATGGCAAACAGCAGCCCTTTATCCCACCTTTGTAGAGGGGTGACCGGTATGGTACTAAGCCCAGCTGGGTATTTAAACAAAAAGAAAAGGAAAGAAACGACAGAAATTCCCTCAAAACTACTTAAAAACCAGACAGAAGGCTTGAACAAGAAACGACTCCAAGCCGTACAAGAGTGTTTGCTCCACAAACTCAACCCGCTGCAACTGATCCAGAATGCAGCAGCTCGGCTCGTCTTCAATCTTCCTGAGTTCAGCCACGTCACTCCACTGCTGCGCTCCCTTCACTGGCTTCCTGTAGCTGCATCAGTTTTAAAACCCTGATGACTACAAAGCCAAAAACGGACCAGCCCCTCCCTCCCTGATGGCAATGGTCAAAACTCGAACTGTACCTCGAGCCCTTCGAGTACAGCTCAGCTTGACCTGCCGTCCTTCAAGACGCGTGGAAGACAAGCATCAAGACTTTTCTCTGTATCGGAGCCCAGATGGGGGAACGAGCTCCCACTGGCTGCCTGAACAGCAGAGTCTGACTGAAGACACGTCTCTTTACACAGCACTTAAATGAGCACTGAGTTTAGTACTCATTGTAATGTATTGTGCTGCACTTATTGAAATGTATTGCACTGCACTGAGTTTAACTCAGTTCCTTTTTCTCTCGGTACAACATGGACTTTTGTTTCTAGCAGTATCTGAGCTCAGGACTGGCTTTCTCTCTCTAAGCTATTGAGCACGTTACCAATATTACCAGAATAGCTTTCCTCCACCTGCGTAACATCGCTAAATTAAGAAATGCACTGTCGCTACAGGACGCAGAAACGTTAGTTCACGCCTTCATCACGTCCAGGTTAGATTACTGTAACGCTCTGCTTTCTGGTTGTTCCAGCCAAAACCTTAACAAGCTTCAGTTAGTCCAGAACGCTGCAGCCAGAGTTCTGACCAAAACCGGGAAATTTGACCACATTAGCCCAATTTTGTGTACCTTACATTGGTTGCCAGTTAAATTCCGCATTGAGTACAAAATTCTTCTACTGACATATAAAGCTCTGAATGGCCTTGATCCTCAGTACCTCAGTGACCTTATTTCCTATTATCAACCGACACGCCCACTTAGATCACAAGGTGCTGCTCATTATTAGTACCCAGAATAAATAAAGTTACGTCAGGGGGAGGAGCCTTTTCATACCACGCCCCCCAGCTTTGGAACAGCCTACCAGGCTGTGTTCGGGACTCAGACACAGCCTCCATCTTTAAGTCTAGGCTAAAAACTTACCTGTTTAGTCGAGCTTTTCCCCCCCTCCCCCCCTACCCCCCCCTTCCCCCTCCCCCTCTCTTTCCCTGAGCTGAGCGGCTGCCTGTCCTAAGAGGGTCTGACCTGAGATGTGGCCGGTGCACTGCACAGTGGTGTTAAACTGTATCCACTTATACTGTTTTGTGTCTGTGCTGTTATCCGGTGTTGACCAGAGGAGGATGGGTTCCCCTTTTGAGTCTGGTTCCTCTCAAGGTTTCTTCCTCCTTTTGAGGGAGTTTTTCCTTGCCACTGTCGCCAAGGCTTGCCCACTGGGGGACCCGGATTCTTTGTAAAGCTGCTTTGTGACAACATCTGTTGTAAAAGGCGCTATATAAATAAATTTGACTTGACTTGACTTGACTATTGGTAACTAGCTAAGATTTTGTCTCTAGATAGACAAAGCACTTTTTGTAAGTCGCTCTGGATAAGAGCGTCTGCTGAATGCTGGAAATGTAAATGGGTCGACGTTTGGGGTATTTGCTGTGAGTGTGATTCTCCTGTTGATCCTCTCCTGAATATGTGGCTGCTTTGGACAGATCTACCTTTATTGTGGAGGCACATGAATACAGACAGACAGGCAGACAGACAGACAGATATATGCTAGTCAAGGATAAAATGGGTATGGCGGTTTAAAGCTAAAGATCACATTTGGCTGTTTTCCAGGAGTCTTGGTAAAGTACAGAGTAGCAGCCTTTGGTAATGAAGTTTATTGGTGTTCTTTTAAAAGAAGCTGAGAAAATATTGATAAATTAACAACTTGCATTATTAGGGGTGGGAATCTCTAGGCACCTCACGATTCGATTCGATTACGATTCAGAGGCTGCGATGCGATTATAAAACGATTATCGATGCATCTCGATGCATCTTTTTTCTCTATACAGGATTTTTATCTTCCCACTGTCTGAGGACTTGGTAGTTTTAAAGCAAAGTATTTGTAATGATCCATAATGTAAATGCATTACGGATCATTACAAATACTTTGCTTTAAATATCTAAAATATCTTTTATTAATAAATCAAATGGAAGTGATGTGGCAAGTGAACTAGAAGGCTCTCATTCAGAGACGCTGCTGCCACTCATCTGCGATAAAATGCGCTGTTGCCCTGAAATAAGATCCAGTGGTAATGGGTGTCCACGCAGCACGTTACAGCCATCCTTTTGGTCTCGTTGTAGAAAGTGGGGCGGTATTTTCGAGACTGGATGCTGAATCTCGGCTCCAAAGTGTGCAGCATAGCGCGAAAGCCCTGGTTCTCAACGACTGAGAACAGACAGCAGACAGCAGGTCACATAGCCCCGAGGTCTGGCCTCGCCAGTAGCGAACGAAGAAACAGATTAAGACGAACATTTGGAGACTTATTCGCATTTATAAGCAGCGCGGTTGGTTAAATCTGCTGAGACTGTCTTTCTCTAAAAAGTTGCGAAAACGAACCCGCTTCTCATTCGTATTTTCCCGTTCCACCTTAAAAGGTGCAGCAGTTACATTCGGCGCCTAAGGCAGAATTTAAGGTGGAAAAGGAAAATTAGAACGAGAAACTGGCGAATGAGAAGCGACTTCAGCCTCGTAAAACAGCCGGACGCTGAGACATTTTACAAGAAACTCTTCTAGTTTTGAAGAAAGGTTTTCTGGCGGAGATGGGAGGAAAGCGGCTAAAGCTAAAGCTTAAAGCAGAGCGAAGTAAATCTGCGCTCTCGTTTATATTTTTAGCCCATACTAGGACATTAACACATACTGAGACAAACTGGGCGTTAAATGTTGTGGCTCCCAAGGTGGTTTGACTTCATTGAAAGGCAAAATGGCTCTTCTTATCATTTGTGTTGTGACTCCTGACCTGACCTGGCTTTAATGCAGAGGGAGCCGGTCGGATTTCTCGCTCCTCCAGTAGTGTTTTTGTTATGTGTCGTCACAGACTGTCCGGGCTCTGCAGTTACCCGCTTCCAGTTCCGCCTTTTGCGTTCCGTCAACATTACGTTATAAATTAAATATTTAGAAAATCGATTTTTGACGTTGAATGAATCGATTCAGAATCGTTCACGTCCGCATCATGATGCATCTAAGAATCGAGTTTTTCCCGCACCCCTATGCATTATGCTATTTGGTGGGGTATTATAGTGACCCACTACAACTGGGGTAAAGGGCAGAGCGACGGCCTTTTAGATTAGATCTTTTAAACCAGTGACAGACGTCTAGCTCACCACTTTCACTTCCAAAGCCTGATGGCACTGTGTGTGATGTGTTCTTTACGTTGGACCATTTATACTGGGGAACACTGAGACTCCTGAGACCAGAAAAGAGTGGCGCTTCAGGCAGAGGGATAAACCAGTGAATTCTGCCCTTCTGTCCCATCATTCACTGGATGGATGGATGGATGGATGGATGGACTCATTCTTCTACCGTGAAAAGACGGCTCAATGCTCTGGGTCTGAAAAGATGTGTCACTGTCAAGAAGCTCTTACTGAAAAAAAAGGAAATGGACAAAAAAGAAAACTTGCAAAGCAGAAAATGCAACCAACTTCTATCACTGAACTTTGGAAGTAAGGAAAAATATTCCTGCACATTTTATTTGCACAACTTAAAGCAAGTCTGCTGAAATAATGGAGACTGTAATGAAGATTGAGTGTGCCTGGTAATCAAATACACTCATGCAATTTCCTTTCAGACACTATAAACACCACAGTACTTCCTATTGTCTCCAGTGGACTAAGAGCCCTAATCCTGTTTGCAACCAGCTACAGAAATTTCTATAGCTGTCAGAGTTTTCTTTGATAACATAAATCCCCTCCTTTCTCTCCGTCTGCTCAGTGTGTTGTGTGAACACTGCATCAGCAGCTCTGCTCTTGATTCTGAGGATTATAATACATCTGCACAGGTTCGGCTTTCTGGAGCAAAGGTTTGCAGCAATATTGAAAGGAATCATAAGGCTCAGACAGACAGAGCAGTCAGACACAGGCTTCTTCTAATCAGATAGAAAATCTGATTACACTTTTGCAAAAAATGCACAAACTTATTTACATAGAATGTGAACTACATGTTGTACAATATTGTGCATTAATATTGTGCATTAATGCTGTGCATTAATTCTTATCAGTTAAGCAGGGAAATGCTGGGGTTACTAAGACTTACAGTGGAACTAAAACAGAGAGGAACCATCAGAGCTTTATGGGAACTAAATAGGGAATTTAATAGAAAAACCTACCTTGTGCTTCCACTCGTCGGCCACTTTATTAGAAACAGCTACCTTGTACTTCCACTTACTGGCCACTTTATTAGAAATGCCTACCTTGGTTTTGCACTCACTGGCCACTTTATTAGAAACACCCACCTTGTGCTTCTTCTACCTGGTCAATTTATTAGAAACAGCTACCTTGTTTCTCCACTAACTGGCCACTTTATTAGAAACAGCTACCTTGTACTTCCATTTACTGGCCACTTCATTAGAAACGGCCACCTTGTACGTCCACTCACTGGCCACTTTATTAGAAACACCCACGTTGTGCTTCCTCTACCTGGTCGATTTATTAGAAACACCTATCTTGTACTTCCACTTACTGGCCACTTTATTAGAAACAGCTACCTTGTACTTCTAGTCACTGGCCAGTTTATTAGAAACACCCACGTTGTGCTTCCTCTACCTGGTCAATTTATTAGAAACACCTCCCTTGTACTTCCACTTACTGGCCACTTTATTAGAAACAGTGACCTTGTACTTCCACTCACTGGCCACTTTATTAGAAACAGTGACCTTGTACTTCCAGTCACTGGCCACTTTATTAGAAACACCCACGTTGTGCTTCCTCTACCTGGTCAATTTATTAGAAACACCTCCCTTGTACTTCCACTCACTGGCCACTTTATTAGAAACAGCTACAAGGGAGGGGTTTCTGATAAAGTGGACAGGGCCTGTCAATGACACTGAGAACAACCTGTTTGCTCTAAAACTGTGACACATTTCAGAAGCCTTTGCTCCTCAGAAATAATATCCTATCCAGAGGGCATGGATTAAAAAAGTCTTCAAGAGGATTTTGAGAGGAGAATCCACATTGACTATGTAATTTAGTCTAAGACTAGGCTTAAACTGTGTCAGGAAATCAGGCCTGTGGTAAATATTAAGGGAATTAATTTTACAGCTTCATTCCAGTAAAGAAAGCTCCAACATGTGTGGGTTAAAAACCTTTGACTTGAACAGAGAAAACAGCTCTGATGATGTGGTTTGTCTTCACCGGTTCCTTCTGTGTTCCACTATAGGCGAAATTGAAGGTTTGCTAAAACAGAACATTAGCTTTAGTGTAGTGTTGCAATTCACAGCTTAATGATGGTAATTTAAATTGTGGGGCAAAATATTGACCTTACTGCTGGAATGCTAAAATTATACATGCACATCTACCTCAGGCCTCGGGGTCATTCAGGAGCATTTAGCTGTTAGAGTTGAGCTTTAGAGCTTGAATCCTTTTCCAGTACAGACCCAAACAGGTAACTCTCAGACATACAGCACCACTGAAAAGATTACACACTCATTCAAATAGGATTTTCTTCATTTTTACTATTTTACACATTTTAGAAGAATATTAAAGGCATCAAACCTGTGAAGAATCATTGGAAACTTTATTAGAACCATCTACCTTGTACTTCCACTCACTGGCCACTTTATTAGAAACAGCTACCGTCCTCACACGGGGTCATTCAGAAGCATTTAGCTGTTAAAGTTGAGCTTTAGAGCTTCATTCCTTGGACATACAGCACCAGTGAAAAGAGTACACGCTCATTCAAATTGGATTCTCTTCATTTTTATTATTTTACACATTTTAGAAGAATATTAAAGGCATCAAAACTGTGAAGGATCATATATGGAATCAGGCAGTGGACAAAAAGGTCACTACTGTTCACTGATCTGCTCTTCTAGATGCGTCAAAGTAGCCTGCAGTTTTTTTTTGCAAGAAACTCCTGACGTTCTCTCAAGCAGCTTCATGAAGAGCCATCTGGGATGCTTTTCAGGCCTGAAGAAGATACACACCACACTGTTTCACTGAACAGGCCGCCTTTGTCACTGCGCCGTTATACGGCCCATTTCATGGAAAGACGAATGTGATCCTTTTTTTTCCAAATAAAATAGTTTGATGTTGTAAATAAACATTGTTAAAGCTTGAAGACATTTGGCTCACTCCCCAGACCACATGTGGAAACTAAAGAGTAAAGCAACCATTAAGTTTTCATTGAAATCTGCAGTTCAGTCTTAGAAACTGGTTGATTATTTCCTGAAGTAATCAAACACATTCAGTGGTGTTGAGGTCTGGACTCTGGGGTGGTCAGTCCATCGTTCAGCTTCTTTGTTTAATGTGTTCGTCTCCTTTTCTCAGTGAGGTTCTTCTTGATCAGCTACACATCCTTTCAGACCCACAGCGCTGAGTCGTCTTCTCACAGTGGAAGGATGGACAGAAACACCTGTGGATGTTTTCAGATCTGAAGCAGCTTGATTTTCTCCTCTCTCTCAGAGATGAAAGCTTTAAGTGCTGTTTATCTGATGGGGGCAGTTTTGGGGTCGACCAGCTCTTCCAGGTGGTTGTTAGGAGACACATTTTCTATGTAGCTTTTAATCAGTTTTTGGAAACACACTCATTTTCTTTTGACTCTCTTTTTCTTATGCAATTGGATTATCTTATATAATCTACTCAGAAAGCTCCTGAAAATTAATAACATGTACTTTATGTTTTGACTGTAAATTAAATATTAAGGGTGGTCTCTGACTTTTGCACAGCAGTGTAGCTCCACCCAGTCATGTTGAATACCTTGTTCAAAGGCAGCCCAGTATGAAACACACTTTATAGCTTCAGTGTGAATGGGTGGGGCTTAACTGCTGCAGGCTGAATAGTAGACATACACTGATCAGGCATAACATTCTGACCACCTCCTTGTTTCTACGCTCATTGTCCATTTTATCAGCTCCACTTACTATATAGGTGCACTGTGTAGTTCTACAGTTACAGACTGTAGTCCATCTGTTTCTCTGCATACTTTGTTAGCCCCCTTTTACCCTGTTCTTCAGTGGTCAGGACCCCCATGGACCCTCACAGAGCAGGTACTATTTGGGTGGTGGATCATTCTCAGCACTGCAGTAACACTGACGTGGTGGTGGTGTCTTAGTGTGTGTTGCGCTGGTACGAGTGGATCAGACACAGCAGTGCTGCTGTGTCTGATCCACTGCCACTCACTGTCCACTCTATTAGACACTCCTACCTTGTCAATCCACCTTGTACATGTAAAGTCAGAGACGATAGCTCATCTGCTGCTGCACAGTTTGTGTTGGTCATCCTCTAGTCCTTCATCAGTGGTCACAGGACGCTGCCCACAGGACGCTGTTGGCTGGATATTTTTGGTTGGTGGACTATTCTCAGTGACTCCTCATGTACGTCCGTGACATAAGTGAGTGCGACCAATCAGCACTCACTAGCAGTAATGTTAGCGTTGTCCTGTCCAAAACCCGTTTGCTGTAGAAAAAAGGAAACATACAGGTGAGTCTTCTTTGC
Source organism: Colossoma macropomum (assembly GCF_904425465.1). NCBI lineage: Eukaryota > Metazoa > Chordata > Actinopteri > Characiformes > Serrasalmidae > Colossoma > Colossoma macropomum. Next base: position 20,178,536 of record NW_023494797.1, read on the forward strand.
TTTTTTAGTGAAATCCATCCTTCTACTTTCTAAAATTAAAGAAAAGTTCTGGGTGAGTGATTAGAAACTATTTTAACTTTTTGTTTTTAGCTGTTGAGCTCCGTTCACACCCATTCATTGAGGACGTGCTCATGGGCACCCTCTGGTGTTTTGCTGTCCTGTTTTTGATATAATGGAGGAAATAGGAAGTGGCCAGGCTCCTCATAAACCGGCTCTGGCGAGGCTTTGAAGGTAAGGACAGATTCGCTAAAATTTGCTCATTTTGCAAATTTGATGATGCTGCAAATGAGACAATCATAACTGCTGTGAAAAACGGATCATAAAATGGCTTGTGGGAATCAAATCCTGAGATTTCAAGCTTTCTAATGGTTTATTGCATCATTGTATTGCTGGATAATTTGATGTATAAAAATGATGTATTAAAAAAGGAGGTGAACGCTTTGACGGACGTGTGCTGGTACCAGTGCAGTGATCTAGAAAAGGTTAACAGTGTTTGCAGACTACAAATGATACTCTTTAATTTAAAAAAAAACAATTAAGTTTGTCCAAACTTTTGACTGGAACTTCACTGATATTAGAGGCACATGCTCGTCCTCATGCGTGGAGGATTTGATGCCACCAGAAAGCAAAGATTAAGCGGAAAGCTTCCTGCAGAGACCGGGACACCTAGAGGCATTATTAAAGCCAGGAGAGATCTCACTAAGCCTGCTGTCACTCATCAGATCAAAAGAAGACAGATTTGGGATTTTGTTCGACCTGAGAAACGAGGATACAACCTCTAACTGTCTGTCACACCATCGGAGCAGAGGGGTCTGGCTGGGTTTCGTGTTTTTACTAAGGTGTGCTGGATGTCTGAGCCGTTCTTTATGTTTTATCTTTGAGGGAAGTTTACAGATTACAGCTGTACACTCAAATATAAACATGACAAAAGGGTTCTTTGGAGTGTTGCTATTAAAAAACACTTCTAAATCTCTAAGGAACATTTCAGTGGATGGATCTTTAAAGAGCAAGTGTAATTGAGGTGTGTGTGTGTGTGTGTGTGTGTGTACAATATGTAAAGACTCTTCTATTTAAAGGTTTTTCCTAGAACTATGTCTTCAAGGCATTTAAGAATGTTTGTTTGTTTGTTTGTTTGTTTGTTTAAGAGTGTATAAGAGTATAAAATAATATTTACCATCCTGTATATGTCCTCCATGTTCTAAATCTACCATCCTGTATATGTCCTCCATGTTCTAGATATACCATCCTGTATATGCCCACCATGTTCTAAATCTACCATCCTGTATATGTCCTCCATGTTCTAAATCTACCATCCTGTATATGTCCGTGTTCTAGATATACCATCCTGTATATGTCCTCCATGTTCTAGATATACCATCCTGTATATGCCCACCATGTTCTAAATCTACCATCCTGTATATGTCCAACGTGTTCTAGATATACCATCCTGTATATGTCCACCATGTTCTTTATCTACCATCCTGTATATGTCCACCATGTTCTTTATCTACCATCCTGTATATGTCCACCATATTCTAGATCTACCATCCTGTATGGATCCACCATGTTCTAGATCTATCATCATGTATGGGTCCACCATGTTCTGTATCTGTAATCCTGCATATGTCCTCCATGTTCTAAATCTACCATCCTGTATATGTCCAACGTGTTCTAGATATACCATTCTGTATATGCCCACCATGTTCTGTATCTGCCATCCAGTATATGTCCACCATGTTCTAGATCTATCATCTCATATGGGTCCATCATTTTCTGTATCTACCATCCAGTATGAGTGCCATGTTCTTCATCTACCATCCTGTATATGTCCACCATATTCTAGATCCACCATCCTGTATGGATCCACCATGTTCTAGATCTGTCATCATGTATGGGTCCACCATGTTCTGTATCTGTAATCCTGCATATGTCCTTCATGTTCTAAATCTACCATCCTGAATATATCTAATTTGTTCTAGATTACTATCCTGTATATGTCCACCATGATCTGTATCTACCATCCTAAATGGGTCCACCATGTTCTACATCTACCATCCTGTAAATGTCCACCATGTTCTGAATCTACCATCCTAAATGGGTCCACCATGTTCTACATCTAACATCGTGTATGGGTCCACCATGTTCTAGATCTACCATCGTGTATGGGTCCACCATGTTCTAGATCTACCATCGTGTATGGGGGACCACCATGTTCTGTATCTGCCATCCTGTATATGTCCAACATGTTCTATATCTACCATCCAGTGTGGGTCCACCAAGTTCTAGATCTACCAACCTGTATGTGTCCACCATGTTCTAGATGTACCATCCTGTATTTGTCCCATCAACTTCCTCGTGCTCTTAGGGGGTTTTCCTGATTCTGTCTTGTTCAGTGATGCTTGTGAGGGAGCTGCACCCACATCTCTGCTGTCTATATCTGCTGATATCTGCTGTCGAAAGAGCTGTAGAAAGAAATTGAATTGAATTGAACTGAATTGAATTGATATCAGACTTGAACTCAATTCAAGTTAAGGCCTTTTTATCATGTACTTTACAACACAGAATACCAACTAAGGAGAATAAGAACACCAAGAACCTAATAGAGTCAGTAAACACTGATGCCAGTGGATTCACAGAACTTCTGGACTGAGCTGACTAGAGAGCTTAAAGTCTAAGAACAATCTCTTATTATTTTCACACACACTTGCGTCCTACCTCCCCCTAGTGGCACCAGCTGGTATAATCCACCTCTGATGAGATGACCCCACTCTTAAAACATTTCATGATTCAGCGTGTTGGGTTCAGGCGGCTGAGCTCGGACTCCTGCAGAGAGTGTGTGTGTAGAGTGTGTTTGGTTTTAGCAGGGAACACACACCGCTGGGCCCAGAGCAGCCAGACGGGTTGTGAGAGTCACAAGGGTTCTCTTCAAGGAGGCCAGTAAGATCACAGGAGATAAACAACTCCAGCTTCTGGACGTGTCTCAACCTCCATCCAAGGAGGCCGCTCAGTTTCTCAGTGAGTCCACTTGTTCTTGTTACTCAGCATTTCATGCTGCAGTTTTAGGGCCAGTTTTCCAGACAGGGATTCAAATCAAATCACATTTATTGTCACATCACATTTACACAGGTGCAAGGTGAGTGAAAATCTTAGGTGGATTAAGCCTAGTATTAAACTAAACTGCATTTTCAATGGAGATTTTCCATTGGAAGGAAAATATAGTCCAGGACTAGATTAAGATTAAATGACTCTTATTAGTCCCACAACGGGGAAATTCCACCTCTGCAATCTAACACATCCATGCAGTGAAACACCACATACACACTAGTGAACACACTTGCCTGGAGCAGTGGGCAGCCCTATCCACGGTGCCTGGGAAGCAGTTGGGGGTTGGGTGCCTTGCTCAAGGGCACCTCAGTCACATACTGTCGGCTCAGGGGATCAAACCAGCAACCTTCCGGTCACAGGGCTGGTTCCCTAACCTCCAGCCCACGACTGCCCCCTAGGAATAAAAATACACCTCTGCAGCTGACTCCAATTTGCCCTATTTATACCCACAGACCTTAATCTGTATGTGCCTTATGTCACTTTAGTGTTAATTTCAGGACTTTCTTATATTTATATTATTTTTTATTATTCTATTTTTCTGTAATTCGTGTTTATTTTGTTTACAATTAGTGTTTAGTGTTTTTTTAGTGTCTATTTAAATTCACATTTTTCTTGTTTACTGTCTATTAAATGTTATCGCTACACCATGGGGTCTGAGAGTAACACAGTTTGAATACTCTGTATGTCCTGTACATATTTTAGAATTGGCAGTAATGCTCTACATGCCATTTTATGTATGGGCTCATCCAGGATTTGAACCCTGGACCTCTTGCACCCTAAGCTAGAATCATACCCCTAGACCAATGAGCCTATGCACAAATGGGACTAGGCTTCAGTTCTAGTGGCCTGCAAGAAGCTACAAGAAATCTTCCATCCTTCAGCTGGGATTATTCTTAAGAAGTTATGTAATTAGATCCCTTAAATTTAATTACTTTATCGTATACCTTTTAATTGTTGTGCATTTCGTCTGTTGTGTACTCTCCTTGTTGCCATTAATATCTTTGCTAACACTTGTAGTTGAAGCCAACATTACAGAGAAACCATCAGACTGTTTACTCTTCCAGGTGAGGATAATGTCTTATTAGTTATACCTGTAAGACTGGAATTTATTCATTGAGAAGCGTGTCGCTGCTGTCGGAACAAAACCTCGTATCACCAATTTGAAAATACCTGTTGTCCTTTTACATTGTGTGTAAATTTTAAGATGAATGGACTAAAAGAAACGGCTCAAAATGTCTGGTTCCATTGACTTGCATTAGAAGTAAAACAGGTTTTTTCGCTTCTCCTGTAAAGTCACAATTGTGGAGATCTGACAGCAGCAAAATCCAAAAAGCTGCTGAGAAATTAGTTTATGCTTTCATAACTACTATGTTATACGGAAGTCCAGATGGGCCATTAGGACTTATAATTTTCTGGAATGTTATCTTGAGATCATGACGTATCTTGTGATCTCAAGATAACAAACGTTATTTTCTCAAGATGACAACTTGTTGTCTTGTGATCTCAAAATAAAGTCATTTTCTTGATCACAACAACAAAACTATTGCTTGATGATGGTTCATCAAGGGTTATTTGGTAAAGAAAATGGTTCTATATATAACCATGAATACTCAAAGAACCCTAAAGGGTTCTTTGCATCATTAAATGGTTCTTCTGTAGGCGTTGGTCCTGTTGTTGGAATATTTTGACTCACTGTTAGAAATGATGGTTCTTTACAAGTTCTTTAATGATGACAGTGGACCATAAACACTCAAAGAATGACTTGTATGCTTAAATGGTTCTTTGCATGGTGAGACTGTTCTTCAGACTGATGGTGAATGTGCTGTATATGGTTTTAAATAGAACCTTTTTGAAAATAGTTCTACGTAGCACCAAAAAGAGTTCTTCTATTGTTATGATGTCAAGCTTGTAACAGTAGAAGAACCCTTTTTGGTGCTATATGGAACCTTTTCAAACCGTTTTCTATATAGAACCATTTACAGCACATTCTCTATGTATCTGAAGGACCATTTAGTCATGGAAAGGGTTCTTTAAGTATTCATGGTTCCATGTAGGGCCATTTTTCTTTACTAAAGAACCCTTGAAAAATGATCTTTTTGAAGTGTGTACAAGTACAAAGTATACAAAGTATGTTCTACAAATAACTTCCCAATGTTCTCTGAAAGATCAAAGTGTTTAGCCAAACTTCATATGTTTTGGTGTAAACTGGGTGGAGCAGTATCCTCACCAATCACAAGGCAGATGTGGCTTGTCCTGCCCAAACAGCTTTAACAGCAGATGTTGTCTGATGGAGAAACTCAGCAAGCAAAAGCTAACCACCAAGCGAAAGCTGTCTTATTTGTCCTGTGAGCTCAAGATGACAAAAGCTCTTTTCAAAGGTTGTTTTTGTTATCGAGATAACAAAGTGATAAATAAGTTGTGATATCAAATAACCAACATTTGTTATCTTGAAATCACAAGTTAACTAAGCTGCGATCTCAAGATAACAGTCCAGACTATATAACTACCAGTGTCCTCTCTTCACTTATGTAATGTAAGACTACTCTATCATGTTCTTGGCTGGTTGCCAGCTGCTCTCTCTCTCTAAAACCAACTCTAAACAGTGCAGAATGCAGCAGCCAGAGTTGGAAAAGAGAGTTTCAGCATATTAATCTGGCCTTATCCGGTTTACACTGGCCTCCTGTTAAATTCCACACTGACTAAAGATCATTTTCTTATATATGTATTTCTTATATATTCCTAAACTCTGGAACAGTGATCATTTCTATAGATATTAAAATAGTTAGTCATTTTACTTCATACTATTTTACCCTAATGATCAAATATTGTGTTTGTGTGGTATCATATGTCAGTTCCTAAGAATAAATTCCATTTTAAACTCATATCATTGAATACTGAACCCTGATTCTGAGTTCCTTTCTTCCCCGACTACGCTGTGCAGTTTGCTGGTGTTGAGTGGAGGTTGCAGGGCAGTTGCTGGAGGCTGGTGCCTGGTTTAGACAGGGAATACCCCCCCCTCCCCCCAGCCCCCCACGCAATAAATTAGCAAAACTCGTCATGGTGCTAATGCTAGCAGACTCCATTCAGAATGGTAAGAATGTGCTTCAAAGAGCGCAACATCTGCAACCCGAGGTCAAACATGCACCTGACCCACATTTCGAGTTCCTACTTCTCCTCTTCCTCCCTCTCTCTCTCTCTCTCTCTCTCTCTCTCACCCAGAGTGGAAGCGGTTGAGTTCTTTCACTCTCTAATTTTCACTTTTACGCTCCGTCAAACATTCTCTATTGTCAGTAAAGACGGAGGTGTCAAAGGTGGCTTTACAGCCCCAGAGGAGCTGAGCTACGGACCCTGTGCAAACACTTCCAGCTCCAACATGTCAGAGCATGAAGAGCACAGCAAATGGTGGAGGTGAAAAGGCTCTGCAGGCTAACTTTACACTTTGCTTATTTAGTTTTGCGCTGGATCTATGAGGCTAATGCAGCTAATAATAACTCAGGTTTATACCAACAAAATTAGCATTCATGCCTAAATCATCACACTCTTGCCTCAAACTGCATCAAGTCATTAAAGGCCAATATACACTCTTAGAAATGATGGTTCATCAAGGGTTATTTGGTAAAGAAAATGGTTCTATATATATAACCATGAACACTCAAAGAACCCTAAAGGGTTCTTTGCATCATTAAATGGTTCTTCTTCAAATTGGTGGAGAATGTGCTGTAGGCGTTGGTCCTATTGTTGGAATATTTTGACCCACTGTTAAAAATGATGGTTCTTCAAGGGTTCTTTAGTGAAGACAGTGTTTGTATGCTTAAATGGTTCTTTGCATGGTGAGATTGTTCTTCAGACTGATGGTGAATGTGCTGTATATGGTTTTAAATAGAACCTTTTTGAAAATAGTTCCATGTAACACCAAAAAGCGTTCTTCTATCGTTTCGATGTCAAGCTTGTCATTTTTTGGTGCTATATGGAACCTTTTCAAACCATTTCTATGTAGAACCATCCACAGCACATTCTCAATGAATCTGAAGAACCATTTAGTCTGGCAAACGGTTCTTTAAGTGTTCATGGTTCCACATAGGACCATTTTCTTTACTAAAGAACCCTTGAAGAATTATCTTTTTGAAGTGTGTACAAGTACAAAGTATGTTCTACAAATAACTTCCCAATGTTCTCTGAAAGGTCAAAGTGTTTAGAAAAATTCACCTGTTTTGGTGTAAACTGGGTGGAGCAGTATCCTCACCAATCACAAGGCAGATGTGGCTTGTCCTGCCCAAACAGCTTTAACAGCAGATGTTCTCCGATGGAGAAACTCAGCAAGTGAAAGCTAACCACCAAGTGAAAGCTAACCACCAAGCGAAAGCTGTCTGTTTGTCATCCATCTTTTCATTTTCCCATCAGTCATCCAACTGTACACTAGCTTGACACCAAAGCATTAGAACAACCTATTTGGTGCTATATAGAACGCTTTTCAAAAAATGTTTAATTAAACGATATAAAACACACTCTATTAATCTGAAGAACCATCGATGCAAAGAACCCATTTAATCATGCAAAGGGTTCTATGAGTGTTCACGGTTCTATATAAACCCGTTTTCTTTACTTAAGAACCCTTGAAGAACCATCTTTTTTAAGTGTGTACATGTTCAAGGTATGTTCTACAAATAACTTCCCAATGTTCTCTAAGTGTTTTGGTATAAACTGGGTGGTCCTAACCTCGGCTAAGGGTTGCATGAGCAGTATCCTTACCAATCACAAGGCAGATGTGGCTTGTCCTGCCCAAACAGCTTTAACAGCAGATGTCCTCTGATGGAGAAACTCAGCAAGCAAAAGCTAACCACCAAGCGAAAGCTAAACTAGTAATATGCATAACTGAGCTCATCGGTCTGTTTGTCGTCAATCTTTTCATTTTCCCATCAGTCCAGTCATCCATCTGCACACTAGCTTGACATCATAACTTTTTGGTGCCATATAGAACCCTTTTCAAAAAGGTTCTATATATAGAACTATATTCAACACATTCCCCATTAATCTGAAGAACCATTTCATAGTGCGAAGCAGCCTTTAATCATGCAAAGGGTTCTTTGAGTTGCAACCGTCATGGTCACATGATCATGTTTTTTTTCCTTTTTCCTTACCATGGGTTATATTAATGCTTGCATTTCCACCTAGAGCCTCAAGGGGAGCTGTAACCTATACTGACTCCTTGAGACAGGTTCAGGTAATAAAAGGGCAGGCAAACAGGAAGTACAAGAGAGTTGTTTGCAACACATGTACTCTACAATGTTTTTGTCCTTCTACGGTCAGTGAACCGTTTCCATGAAATTATCATGAAATGTAGGGTTTTCTACTGGGTTTGGATGCAGCTGTTAGCATGCTATGCTAACTCCAGGCTTTGTTTGGTTAAACTCTACATTGTTGCTGTTGACTTTATGCCACCCATCAATTCCACTGTTGGTGTAAGGATTACCATTCAACATGCTCCACTGGACATTTCACCAAAACACCAGGAACTCTCTGATCAACAGTCTCAACTTTCCACTGGACTGTCCACACAGAAGAACCATCTCCACCTTCTAAGACATCCATATTCCTCAAAGATCTGCCCCATCAGTTACAAACCTGGTGAGACTGTTCCTTGTTTAACAAACTTCGCTGTACAGTAGAACTGGACTCAAGGACTGAGCAGGTGTATACAGTGGTTGTTGTTGGGTTGTATGTAGGATTTGGGGGTACACTCACTACATTTCGAGGGTTTCACCGTATGTTTGTGGACATGTTGTATGTTCTTAGTTATTATTTTTGCATTTCCTTTTGACCCACCCACGTACATCTTCCTCCATAGCCCAGTAGGTGGAGGTTACCCATATTTTCTTAACATTTCTTTGTGACCCTATTTTAAGTAGGCAGTTACAGAGTGGCCATGCTTCTATTTAAACCCATTTTCTTTATTAAAGAACCCTTGAAGAACCATCTTGTGGTACATGTACAATGTATGTCCTACAAATAACTTTCCAATGTCCTCTAAAAGGCCGACATGTTTAGCCAGAATTATTCTGTTTTGATTGGCTAATCTTGGCTAAAGGTTGCAGAAGCAGTATCCTCAGAGCCAGTTTATGAGGAGCCTGGCCTTCTTCCGGGAGTGCCCTCTAGTGTTCGAGAAACCCGGAAGACATTGCAGAGTGGCAGATCTCCTCTCCGCAAGCTCTCTGGTATCCTCACCAATCACAAGGCTCTCCATTTGGAGAAACTCAGCAAGCAAAAACTAACCACCAAGCGAAAGCTAACCTAGTAGTACGCATAACTGAGCTGTCAAACCAGCTCGTCTGTCTTTCGTCCATCTGTTCATTTTTCCGTCACTCATCCAACTGGCCGTGGTAGCGTTTCCTGGAAGCTCATCTAGCAGTAAAGTGAATAAGAACCTCACTTTCTTTAAGGTGTCGCTACATTAAAGGTCACAAGTTAAAAGGTCTTTATTGTCATTATCGTTAAAACAACAAGACATCATGGCATCTCCACAATTATCCATTCAGGAGAGCCTGAAGCCGCTGGTCATTGGCTTTTTTGGTCAATGTTTTTAGTGAGTGGACACAGTTCTGTGGTTTAATTCTGCTTCAGTGGCGATAATAGACTGCTGGTGTTGGACAGAAGGCTGTCAATCAAGCATGCTGTTTAGTATTTTATGACCAAACCCAGACAGTGTTCAGATAAGCTTTTAATTTTGTTTTATTTATAAGTGTTTTATCACTTTTCTAGTTTGTTTTTTTATTAAAAGCTTTCTTGTTTAATATAACACCGATTGTATTGTCTTACAAACATTTTTAATATGTTTTAATGTGACTTGTTTGTGTTTCTGCAGCTGCTGCATAAACTCAAACTATCTAACCGTTGCTCTGCATGTTTTTCCCTGTTTTTCTTTTATATTCCAATATTTTATACTAACACTGTTTGCTATCTGATGTCGACCAGAGGAGGATGGGTTCCCCTTTTGAGTCCTGTTTCTTCCTCTTACTCTTAGGGAGTTTTTCCTTGCCACTGTCGCCATTGGCGACGCTCATGGGGGCTCGGACCTGGATTTTTCTGTAAAGCTGCTTTGTGACAACACCTGCTGTAAAAAGCGCTACAGAAATAAACTTTGACTTGACTCGACTTGTTTCTGACACTATATGACACACTTTTATCTACAAACATGGACAAAAGTACAGACAGAATTTAGGCTTCAGGATGGATGCTAGTTGTTTCTGACCATGCAACATTCTTTTGTCCATTTTTATAGGTAACAGAATGTCATACAGTGTCAAAACCGAAGGACCAAACTACAGACGCCAAACAAGCCTCGGCTGGCTGATTACATTTGGAACAAAGAGAACATTATGCATGTCGACTTTTTGCTGAGCAAAGCTCGGAACAGCACGTCATCAAACAAGCGTCTGTTTGTTTGTCTCTTGAAGTCTGTATTTGTGTTTATGCCCTCTTTCTCACATCTTTTGTTCCCTGCACTCTTTCATCCCCCATCCTGTCTTGATGAAAGCAGAAAACAAGGTTTCCTTTTCTGTCCACAGTCCATACGGGCCTGACCGTGCCTGGCCCTGGCTCTGGCCCCTCTCCTGCTGAGGAGCTTCCCCATATCCCTGCTGCTCTGCATCCTCCACATCTCCGTCTCCACATGTGCAGAAAACATTACCACCATGCTCCTTCTCCCTGGCCATCTCCAGCTAGAGTAAGGTTACCCCAGAAAGGTAGAGCCACGTGGAACACGGCCAAGGGGAACCGAAAAGAACCTTCATAATCCCAAGTGATCCTGTGTAATCGCAACTGGTTCAACAAGTTCTCCTCACACGGAGCACCCAGGAGAGGGAGGGGAAGTATCTGCTAACCTGGTCATTAATCTAGCTTGGGCAGCCACAGGCATGAACGGTTTAGTGCCACAGTCAGCGGTGCAGTCGAAGGGAGGGAGGAGGGTTCAGTGCTAGAGAGAGTTTTAGTTTGGCAACTTATAAACTTTAATTCATATCACTTAGATTATAAATGTAGTGTTCAAAGGGCAAAACCAATTATTACAAAATAGAAAAAATAAATGAATGGATGAATAAATAGTTTTTATTTATAATATAAAATTATATATATATATATATATATATATATATATATATATATATATATATATATATATACAAAATAGAAATTTGTGAATGAAAAATAAAAAATTTGAAAAAAAATATAAATTACACAAACAAAAATAAGCATCAAATATGAACGGATATACCTCCATTACCTGAAAAAACAGACTATGCAGGTATATTTTTAAGTGTAAAAACCCTCAAAGGTACTAAAGTGGTTTTTTAAGGTCCAACTCTGTACCTTAAATAAGTTTTTCCAGATAAAAAGTTCGTATTTGTACCTTTTCATAACCGAATGTTTTAAAACAGATCAATAAAATAAAAGCCTGGAGACGAGACGGGGTGTGTGGAGGACAACTTAGACAGTATAATGTGCAAGGAATAGACCACTGTAGTCGTGTCATCACTTTGTAGTTAGTGCCATGCTCTTATGCCTATATAAGGAACTCGGTGTCTAAAAGGAATTGTTCTACAAGAAGATTTAATAGAGTTTTTGAAAATTGCCTCTTTTGCATCCTGTGATAACAGAAATTTTCCGAAGCTGAGACGTTTTGTCCTATAAACATTCTTATCTTGAATGTCACTGGATCGTCTGAATGCTGAGGTTGTTAAAAGCCTCCTTTAAAAAAACGTGCAAACCAGCAGGTTCTATCAGTGTGATGGTGTATTTCCATGTTCAGACTGAGGGCAGATGAAAAGAAGTCAGAACAAAAGGAGCAGGTTTCCCTGCAGTTCTCTGTTCTTCATCTGATACACACTGAAACATGATAGATCTTTCTGTTCTGTACAGCTTGATTTGAAAAGCTCTACAGACTGACCTGCACTTGGCCTAATTCAGTACAGACTCAGCTTAAAATCACTGCTCACCCCCTGATAATATGATTTAGGCTCTCAGAATATCCTCATTATTATATTAATGCTGGTAAGTTTTTCTGAGGACATTTTCTCAGGACATGCCTTTTCTGTTTGACAGCTGAGTAACATGAACTTATTTTTTTGCTGTTTCACAACCCAACAGGTCAGTATTTTGTCTCATTTGCTAATGTTTGTGATAGTGAGTCACAGCTGCTGCACCATTTAAGGTGGAACAGGAAAACTCAAACAAGAAGCTGCGAAAAAGAAGCTAAATTCAGCTTCGTAGTTTTAATACTGGTAGTATTTCTGATGAGTTTTAGCCTATCAAAATATCCTACCTAGAGGTTTTATTTATGGGTATACCTTTAATTATGCGCTATGGTAGGACATTTTGATGAGGTAGCACAGCTCGTCAGAACACTGCTTTACTTTTGTGGAGCTTTAGCCTGCAAAATTATTATTAAGACACTTTAACAACCTTGTTATTCAAAAGATCCAGTAATATTTTTCCTAAGAACGTACGCCTATCCAAGGTATATCGGTACAACCATAAAACAATTAAAAAAAAAAAAATCCAGAAACATCAACCAAAAAGGGAACCGTTACACGTTGATCCAAGGTGAACCTAAGCCGAAATTACATTAGACATATCTGTGGCATTTTTCTTATAATACTAAGTTTTGTTTTGGAAATAAAAGAGAGGAAAACACACATTTTATTCTTTAAGGCACTTTGTGGGCCTGATAAAAACAGCAAAAGTTTGTTTATTTGAGACTTGTTAATAACACCTTAAGAGGGGGACAGTGAGTAACGTTTGTTTATTTGATGTTAATTAATTGAAGCTTTAGAGGGCGACAGTGAGTTGCGTTTGTTTATTTGATGTTAATTAATTGAAGCTTTAGAGGGCGACGGTGAGTAGCGTTTGTTTATTTGATGTTAATTAATAAGCTTTAGAGGGCGACGGTGAGTTGCGTTTGTTTATTTGATGTTAATTAATTAAAGCTTTAGAGGGCGACGGTGAGTTGCGTTTGTTTATTTGATGTTAATTAATTGAAGCTTTAGAGGGCGACGGTGAGTAGCGTTTGTTTATTTGATGTTAATTAAAGCTTTAGAGGGCGACGGTGAGTAGCGTTTGTTTATTTGATGTTAATTAAAGCTTTAGAGGGTGACGGTGAGTTGCGTTTGTTTATTTGATGTTAATTAATTAAAGCTTTAGAGGGCGACGGTGAGTTGCGTTTGTTTATTTGATGTTAATTAAAGCTTTAGAGGGCGACGGTGAGTAGCGTTTGTTTATTTGATGTTAATTAAAGCTTTAGAGGGCGACGGTGAGTAGCGTTTGTTTATTTGATGTTAATTAATTGAAGCTTTAGAGGGCGACGGTGAGTAGCGTTTGTTTATTTGATGTTAATTAATTGAAGCTTTAGAGGGCGACGGTGAGTAGCGTTTGTTTATTTGATGTTAATTAATTAAAGCTTTAGAGGGCGACGGTGAGTTGCGTTTGTTTATTTGATGTTAATTAAAGCTTTAGAGGGCGACGGTGAGTAGCGTTTGTTTATTTGATGTTAATTAAGCTTTAGAGGGCGACGGTGAGTAGCGTTTGTTTATTTGATGTTAATTAAAGCTTTAGAGGGCGACGGTGAGTAGCGTTTGTTTATTTGATGTTAATTAATTGAAGCTTTAGAGGGCGACGGTGAGTAGCGTTTGTTTATTTGATGTTAATTAAAGCTTTAGAGGGCGACGGTGAGTAGCGTTTGTTTATTTGATGTTAATTAAAGCTTTAGAGGGCGACGGTGAGTAGCGTTTGTTTATTTGATGTTAATTAAAGCTTTAGAGGGCGACGGTGAGTAGCGTTTGTTTATTTGATGTTAATTAAAGCTTTAGAGGGCGACGGTGAGTAGCATTTGTTTATTTGATATTAATTAATTGAAGCTTTAGAGGGCGACGGTGAGTAGCGGTTGTTTGATGTTAATTAATTGAAGCTTTAGAGGGCGACGGTGAGTAATCTTTGTTTTTCTGAGCTCGAGCTGAGTCTGTCTTCGGTAACCAACATTATCAAGAAACATAATTTAGCTAATACTTTAATAATTTAAATTAAAATAGAAAGTAGATTAAAATGTTGCTGTGTTGATTATTTTCAATTAACACCTTAATTAACGTAAATTGTTTGCTCCAGTAAGATTAGCTAACCAGGCTGCTGACGCTTCGTTAACAGCATGTATTCTAGCACTAATAGCATGTATGCTAGCACTGTCCTGTTTCCCTTTAGCCACATCAGAATCAACTCGTGAACTAATCATGAAGCTGAATCAGGAGAACTGCAGGGAATGAGGAGCTGAGAGCTGCAGCCCTGTGGGGTTTGGGATTGACTCCTAATCAGAGACATCCTTCGCGTCGCTCCCACTGTTGGCCAGCGTTCATGACTGCTGGGTCTCCCTCATGCTTGACTCGAAGGTTGTTTACCAGTCTTCTGAAACTTGTTTACATCTGGACTGACTGCTGAGCAACAGGGTTGTGTTTCTGTGAGCCTTAAGTGATGGAAATGAGCCTCTTGTGAGTTACAGGCCCTTTCAAATACTATCATAACATAATGCTTTAACCAATGAAACCTATAACTTTAGCATTAGATTTAATAATAATAATAATAATAATAATAATAATAATATATTTTATTTGTATATAGTGCAGTCTCTAGGGGCTTGAAACACTTTCCACATATCCATAATATACATATACAAATGTCAATGTTGCTCCATCAAAAATCAATTAGACACACTCAAATTAACTGACAATATGAATCACTAAATATATTTTCAAAATAAATCCGAAAGACTTGAAATGATCTGCTGCTCAAATTCTACCAAGACTTTTAACCCTTTTATTGTCGATGGACTGGGTAACATAGGCTAACACAGTAGACGGGGCCAGTCATAATTCCTTTGCTTTTAAGGAAAGTTCTTTACGTTTCTAATGTTTTGAAAATTTTGATAATAAACTGCATTCAAAGTGGATGGAATATCAAGTTTCGTGCAAATGTAAATTTGAGTGTCAGTGCGACTGAGAGGGGGCATTTTGACATTAAAAAAAAGGTGGCCCAAACACAGACCCCTGTGGAACACCATAGATGACAGTAGCTGGGGCTCACTGCATCTCATTAACTCTGTATTTTGATAGATATGGACAGCTTTGAATAATTTACATGACCGCTGCTGCTGTAAATCTCTATAAATATGAGGAAGAGTCGCCAAAGCAGACCCAGAAAACTTTAGAGGCGATTTTATGAAACTGTATACAAACCTCATGCTGTCCCACAAGCTTCCATAAGTGGCCCTTTAGCATCCGTAAACATTTCATCGTCTGCTCTGTGGAGCATTCCATGTTTCGGATGGATTTTATTGCCTTTTAAGCCTCTCTTGGTCCATGGAGGACACTTAAAACGTTTTCGCCTTGTCAGGAATAAATACACACCATGTGATTAGCTGAGCTTTTAGGAAATTGAGAAACTCGCTCGTGTTGAAGCTAAGTAAACAGACGACAAACAAAAGGGTCAAATATGTTCAATGTGGCTGAAAGGTTTCCCACAAACAGCGCTTTGCTAATGGCCCACGCTGTCTTATCTCTGGATCCATCCACACACCAATGACATCATGCTCATAGAGGATTATGGGCTCCATCAGCGTGTAAATCACGGTTAGCGGCCGCTCTAATCACACTCCGGCTAGGAGCTAGCTGGTGAATAATCGCGCTGTCAGAGGCGTTCGGAGACCATGGCAGGGGAAAGCAAACCCGAAACGCTGGAGCAGGGTCATCAAGTTTTTATCTTCTTTATTTTCAGTCAGCAAACCCCAGCACCTCATGCAAACCCTACTGGCGAGCACTCAGCACTGGGTCAAAGGGAGCTGCCTTTGAAATGGCCTCACTGTTTGTTCTGTTAGATGAAACACCACAGAGATAAAGCAAGTAGCACTGGCCGATGGCTAATGATTTACACAGTGCAGGGGTGCAGAGCAGGGGCGCTGTGGGAACAAATCCATCTGCTGAGAGAGAAAACAGTAGCTTTGCTTTGATGAGGGGTCAGCAGGTCAAGGCAAGCGGGACAAAAAACAACAATTAAGCGCTTAATGATCTTTAAGTGATTTTGATGATGGAGTTGGCTCAAACATCATGATATATCCTGATAAAGCGGTACTTTATAAGGTGATGGGTAGCTTTACACAATCCAGCATCGCCAGGCTATATAAATATATATGGTTGCAGATAACAAACAGGAATCGGAATAGGAATCAGCAGCGGTGTTGAGTTCCAAAACACGTTTATATCACTGTTATATATCCACAACCATATATAAATAACATACCATCTATGTGAGGTATGCTTTATAACATAACATACCTTACATCGATGAAGTCAACGGTCCCTGAGCTTGCCTGACCCTATAATGGGTTCTTTTGTCTTTTACTTTGCTACTTTTACTACCTTGTGGACATCAAAATTCTCACTTTATCACCATCAAAATGTTCTTACGCTCACCTTATGGTTATCAAATGTTCCTTAAACTTCCAATATGGTCATCAAAGGATACTTCATGACTGTAAAAAATGCTTATACTTACCATAGTGCCATCAAAGTTCTTTGAACTCACTTTATGATCATTAAAAGTTGCTTATGCTCACCTTATGGTCATCAGAAGTTTGTTATACTCGTCTCATGGTCACTGAAAGTTTTAATCATATTATGGTAATCGGAAGTATCTAATAATCACCAAAATGTCCTTAAACTCTTCTTATGGCCATCAAAAGTTACTTATACTACTCATTAAAATACTCACCTTCAGGCCATCATCAAAGGTTCCTGATACTACTTTGTGGTCATAAAAAATCATTATACTCACCTTATGGTCATCAAATGTTCCTTATAAAAAAGTGAACTATACTACCTTGTGGTCATCAACATACTCAGTTAATTGTTGTTAAAAGTTTCTCATTGATGAGCTTATGGTCATCGGATGTCCATTAAGTTACATTATCGTCATCAAAGGATACTCACCTAATGACCATTTAAAAGTTCCTTATATTCACTAAAGGGTCAATAAACGGTTATTAGAACGTAGGACTGTTGAAGTAACTGATCCCTGAGCTTACCTGATCTCCACTTCTTCAAATTTTCCTATGAAACATCTAATGGGAAAGGTCATATGTCCATCACAAGTCCCTTTAGACTCACCCATGGTAATGAGACATTCCATATATTCACTTTAAGGGTCAATTATTGACCTTATACTCACCTTGTGGTCATCCAAGGTTCCTTGTATTTACATTAGGGCCGTCAAATGTTCCTTATTGCTGCTGTCGGAAGAAAACCTCGTATCTTCAAAATGGTAACTTTACATGAGAAGGAAAAAACATACTTTACTTTTAATGTAAGTCAATGGAACCAGAGTTTTTTCCAAGTAATTTTGGGCCGTTTCTGGATGGAGATATGAGGTTTTCTTCCGACAACAGCATTATACTACTTTTTGGTCATCAATCCTTATACTAACCTTATGGTTATCAAAAGGTCATCAGACAGTCATCATATGGTCATCAAATATTCCTTTTGGTCATCAAAGACTCACCTTATAACCACCAAAAGGTTCTTAATCCCATCTTATGGCCATCAAAATTTCCTTAAATTCACTTCAAGGCCATCATACGTTATTTATATTACCTTATGGACGTAAAAATTCTCACTATCATCTTCAGATGTTTCTTACATTCATCTTATGGTCATCAAATGATTCTTAAACTTACATCATGGTCATCAAAGGATCCTTACTCACCTTGTGACCATCAAAAATTGCTTATACCTACCATTGTGCCATCAAAAGTTCTTTATACTCACTGTATGTTTATCAAATGTTTATTATACTCATGGTCATTAAGAGTCCAAAGATTCCTGGTACACACTTTATAGTCACCAAATTTTCCTTAAACTCATTTTATGGCCATCAAAATTCCTTAAATTCATCTTATGACCATCAAAAGTTACTTATACTACTTTGTGGTCATCAAAATATTCACCTTATGGTTATCAAGCGGTCATCACAGGACCCTTACACTTACTTTGGGGTCTTTAAAGTTCCTTATACTCATTCTTGTCATCACAAACTTATATTGATGACCACCAAAATTTCTTTCTTCTCATCTTATGGCCATCAAAGCATCTTATGCTGACCTTATAGGCATCTACAGTTTCTTATGGCCACGACTGTTTCATTGCACACCTTATGGACCTTAGAAGCTTCTAAGCTGGGACATTTTAGCAACCCCTGCTATTTGTTCTCTCTGTTGCCACAGCACTTGCATGCTCTGTTAGCAGCGATGCAGCGACGTGCCAAGCACAATAGCATGCCAAGGACTCAAACTGCACTAATTGATAGAAATTAGTCTGTGTTTGCTTTGAGGGTGGGTGGGGGTTGGGGTGAGGGGGGTGTAATTGTCACATGTACTGTCTCAAAGCTGATAGTAATTTATTCTCCGAGTTTCAACTTTCCTGAATATTTTCACTATTGTCTCTGAGATGGAGGCCATTTAAAAGGGTTAGTTTAGTCACTTTATGGTTAATGAAAACTTGTTTACTCACCTTGTGGTCATCAGGTTTCTTATAGTGGCATTATGGTCATAAGGTGAGTATAATGAAGTTTTGATGATCATAAAGTGAGTATAAGGGAATTTTGATGTTTAAAGGTTGAGTAGAGGGAACTTTTGATGTTCATGAAGTGAGTACAAGGACTTTTTGATGGATATAGGTTTAAGGAACTTTTGATGGTCACATGGTGAGGATAAGGAAATGTTGATGGTCATAATGTAGGTTTAAGGAAATGTTGATGGTCATAAGGTGAGCATAAGGAAATGTTAATGGTCATAATGTAAGTTTAAGGACATTTTGATGCTCATAGGAAGCCTTTGATGACCACAATATGAATATTAGGAACACTTCATGGTTAGAAGGTGAGTATAAGGAAATTTTTGAAGATCATATGGTGCTTTTAATGATCAAAACATGAGTTTAATGAACTTTTGATAGTCGTTGGGTGAGTATAAGGAAATTGTGATGGTCATTAGTTGAGTATAAGAAAACTTGATGACCACAAATTGAGTCTGAGGATCTTTTAATGGTCTTGAAATAAGTATAAGAAAATTTGGATGCTTATAAGGTGGGTTTAAGTAACGTTTAATGGTTACAAGGTGATTATAAGGAAGTTTAATGGTAATAAGGTGTATTTAGGGAACTTTGGATGATCACAGGCTGAGTATAATGAATAGTTTATTTCGTTCAAGAAAGCAAATTGGTTTATTTGGGGTTTTTATTTAAATTGTCATTCCAGCCCACAAGATTTACCATCAAGCACTGAACTACTATCTCACTGCAATATTGTCACTTCTGTAACAAAGCCTCTTTTCTCCAAAATGGATGTTTTAAAGAGGAAAGAAACAGCTTAACTTTAGAAAACATACATTAATGTAACATATGAAGCCAATTAATTTGGAACAAATCACCTCAGTGATTAAAATCTGGTTCCTGTAATGTTCAATAAAAGGGAATTTCACAGATTCTGTAAGATTCAAGTAATGTAAACAGTCATTCAGAGCGGTTTGGTGTGAAATGGTTCAGATGTCTTTACAGTGGTGGTGATAGGAACCAGGGGTCACCATGACTACAACACAAATATAGACATTTTATTTACTATCCAGAACCACCAGTGAACCTACATGAGTCTTCTGAGTATATATGGAATGTTTGATGCTATAATAGTGGTAATGCTGCCTCCCCTGCATGTATCTCTCTGACATGAATGGGTTTAAGAAAAATGCATTTTAGGCCCAAAGCTCAGACATGAAGCATCACATTTATGACCATTTTCTGGAATAATTTTATGCAAGGTACCTTATTGTGGCATTATCACCACCACTGTGACCAATTTTGAGTTGGTAAGGTTCTCTAGAGTGAGCATTTCACACCAAACCACTCTGGATGACTTCAATCATGTCCTTTAATAAAGCAGAGCTTTGAAGAATCTGTTAAATTCCTCTTTAAAGTTAAGATTTTTATTCTTCTGTTTACCCTTTTTGGAGAGCTTTTATTACAGCAACAACAAATGTCTTGTTACAGGTCCTGGATTTTCATGTTCCATTCAACGCTCGAGCACAGCATGAGCAGCAAAAGAAAATATATCAGCTGTGGCTCATATCAGCTACAATAACAACAGCCTTTATCTCTTGTATCTACATACAGTGACTTATCACATGTCCTCTGTTTTTGAGGGTGTCCCTCCTGCATTCCTGGATAAAGAGAGCATGCAGGGGTCCCATATTCACAGCTCATCTGTCCACAGAATCATAAATTACCCACAATCCCCCAGGCCCCCTGTACAGCAGCACTGAGGCCTGTCAGTTCAGGCCAAGTCCAACAGGGGTCAATGCCAGCTCCCATACGCCGTCACCTCGCAAGATTATCCCACAGAAAAGCAAACTCCGTCTGGCCGAAGCCGAGAAACACGACATCTGTTTATGTTCACTCTGTCGTTTTTTTTTATGACTGTTGTGGGCTGAAAGTGCGTCAGCCGTGCACTGTGACTAGTTCCATTAAATAAAGAATCTATTAAAGGATTTCATAATATTCCAATATTTCTCCTCATGCTTTCACAACAGACATGACTGCAGTTGTCTTAAGCACTGTAAAACTGAGTGCCAATTCCAAAAAAGTTGCCAATTACAAATAAAAATGCAATGCAGTGATTTGTAAACTGCAAACTTTAACTGCAATTTCACTAAAAAGAGCACAAATAAGAGAATAACCATTAACGCTCAGGGGAACACGCACATTTTTGACCAACGTATGTCTTCTTTTAGGGGCGTGCACGCTTATTTCAACAAGACAACAGTGTAGTTTTGTTGTAAGAGAGTGAGACCTGTCTCCCTTTGAAAATGTGTGGTGCATTAGGGAGCACAGTATACGATATAACAATGGATACCCCAGACAGGTTGAGCAGCTGGAGTGTTAAATCAAGCAAAAACAGGGAACAAATCCACTTTCACAACTGCAGCATTTGGTGTCCCACCGATTACTGAACACTGTCTAAAGGAAAGGTGATATAACACGAAGGTAAACGTGCTCCTGTCCCAACTTTTTTGGAACATGTTGCAGGCATCACATTTAGAACAAGCATGTACATACAAATAAAACAAAGTTGATTAGTTGAAACACTGTAAATCCTATCTAGTTTCAAGTCAAGTCAAGTCAAATTTATTTATATAGCGCCTTTTACAACAGATGTTGACACAAAGCAGCTTTACAAAGAATCCGGGTCCCCCAGTGAGCAAGCCTTGGCGACAGTGGCAAGGAAAAACTCCCTCAACAGGAGGAAGAAACCTTGAGAGGAACCAGACTCAAAAGGGGAACCCATCCTCCTCTGGTCGACACCGGATAAGAGGACAGACACAAAACAGTATAAGTGGATACAGTTTAACACCACTGTGCAGTGCGCCGGCCGCATCTCAGGTCAGACCCTCTTAGGACAGGCAGCCGCTCAGCTCAGGGAAAGAGTAGGGGGGAGGGGGGATGAGAGGGACATAGTTAGAAAAACAAATTAACCAAAAGCTCGACTAAACAGGTACGTTTTTAGCCTAGACTTAAAGATGGAGGCTGTGTCTGAGTCCCGAACACAGACTGGTAGGTTATTCCAAAGCTGGGGGGCGTTGTATGAAAAGGCTCCTCCCCCTGACGTAACTTTATTTATTCTGGGTACTAATAATGAGCAGCACCTTGTGATCTAAGTGGGCGTGTCGGTTGATAATAGGAAATAAGGTCACTGAGGTACTGAGGATCAAGGCCATTCAGAGCTTTATATGTCAGTAGAAGAATTTTGTACTCAATGCGGAATTTAACTGGCAACCAATGTAAGGTACACAAAAGTTTCAGTTGAATACAGATCAAAAAGCATTTACGGATCATTGCTGTCTGCTTTGACTTATTTTTTCCTCCTGTGTCAGCATTTTTGGGTTTGTAGTTGCATTTACTCAAGTTTTTCCTCATGTCTATTTTAGTAAGTTACATTTAGTTCCTAATTCTCTTCATTATCCTGTGTTGGTTCAGCTCCTGTTCTACTTTACTGCTGATCACTCCTCTCACTTTGGCGCATTAGCACTTTAATTTAAATGAAAAGGAACCAAACAGAGAAGAACAGAGTCAGTTCCTGTACTGGTAGATGCTGAATGGACTGAGAAGTTCAGCTGCTGTTCTAGAAATATGGCATTTTTATGCACAACTTAAATCAACACATTGGAAAAAATACAATGTAAAATGTGCCATATCTTTTGTACAGGCCACCTTTTATATCATACTTTT
The DNA here is from genome assembly GCF_904425465.1 of Colossoma macropomum. Classification (NCBI taxonomy): domain Eukaryota; kingdom Metazoa; phylum Chordata; class Actinopteri; order Characiformes; family Serrasalmidae; genus Colossoma; species Colossoma macropomum. The sequence continues at coordinate 20,200,999 of NW_023494797.1, forward strand.
TCCAGTATCATAATTTCAGCAAATAAATATGCAATTGTGCATTAAAATGTGCAAAAGTGTGTTTTCTGTAGAAGATTTCAGGTGGGATGCACAACCTTTTGCCTACAACTGTATATAACACATGTTCTGCCTGCGTTTTGTAGGCCATGGCTGACTCTGGTTTAGAGTATAAAGAAAAGATATCATCCTCTCATCACATGTGAGTTTATATTGTGTTTTTTTCTAGTCAACGCAGTGCAGCTGACCTTGTACAAAAATGAATGGAACTTCCTTTACAGTGGTGCACTTGCTGCCCTCTAGTGGTGGATCCCTTGCAATGCATCTGCAAAATGAACTCATCCATATGTACAAAAGCAAAAAATGTATAATCTGTATCTAAGTAGAAAAGTCTAATGACCACAGAGTAAGAAATTAAATAGAGTATAATTTTGTTTATTTAATTACAAAGGAAAAAACTGTTCTGATTTCAGATTACCACCAAAAATGTATGTACCAGATCCACAAGCGATACTTCAGATTTACACAGTTTTCTAAATATAGTCCATCATTCAAGACTTGCTTGGTGTCTGACTTACCCAGTTTTCTCTCCAATTGAATCGTAGTCAGTTCCACCTGCTAGCTAGGTCTCCATCTAACACACAATGCTACCACATTGGGAGGGTGAGGGCACGATGTCATTGGAGCCCAAAGGCTTGGAGGAGAATGCTAACTGCTAATTCTGGTACATCAGCTAACAGAGATCTGTGTTGGTGAGATGGATCATCCTACACTCTTCAGGGGTTCTCTAGTAAAGACAAATGTTCTATACAGACTCATGAACACTCATGCTTAAATGGTTCTTTGCATGGTAAAATGTATATAGTACCAAAAAGTGTTCTGCTATTGTTACGATGTCAACTCTTTTTGGTGCTATATAGAACTATTCTCAAAAAGTTCTATATTAGAACCATATACAGCACATTCTCCATCAATCTGAAGAACAATTACACCATACAAAGAATCATTTAAGCATACAGCTCTGGTTTTCATGGTCCATTGTCTTTACTAAAAAACCCTTGAAGAACCATCTTTTTAAGAGTGAGTCAAGGGCCCAATCCCATTTCACCCCTCGCCCCTACCGCTTGGCCCTTTCCGTTTTCTTTAAAAAATGACAATAACCACTGTATTATCGTAGTTTAATGTTGTTTTAATGTATTTTGGACCTTTTCTTCATAACAAGAATAAAAATAGTGCGCTAATGTCTCCGTAGCTAGCTAAACTTTCCCGTTCCACCTTAAATAGTCCAGCAGTTCTGACGTCTGAAGCACTAGAGTGTAACTGCTGCACCATTTAAGGTGGAATGGAAAAATTCGAACAAGAAGCTGGTGAATATCTGACTTCAGCTTCATATCACTGAAGAATTAGGGGTGGGTGATAATAAATAATTGCCCCCCTCTTTGAAGATCATATGATGCCCTAAATGTAACTAAAGCCCAGCAGTGAGGAGCTGAACTTTACCCTCCTCTGCTGTCACTGCAGACTGGCAGGGTCGCCTACAGAGCAGCGCTGGTAGCTGTTAATGAAGTGATGCTCTTTTTATTTGAGGGTCCCATTTCAGAGGGAAGATTTCAACCACTACCCTGTAACTCAGTTCCAAGAGGCAACACTCGAAAATAAGGGGGAGGGGTGAAAATATCCCAACTATAGGACCAACGCTTACTTATGTCTCTTCTTCAGTTTTGTACTGGAGCTACGAGGCTAATGTAGCTAAAAGTAATGGGAGCTTATCCCCCACCAGTCAGCACGGTGCTAACTGGATGCTTGGATCATCACACTTGCCTCAGACTGAGTGAAGCTGTTCAGTATCTCAGTAATCAGACTTGATTATGTGGTTTCTGCTGCTGCACGACACACTGTGATCTATAAGCATGGACCAAAAACTGAGGCTTCAGTATACCAGCTACTGTGTTTACACTGCAAAAAATGTATATTGTCAAGGAAAATTATCTTAAATCTAGGCAAAAAAGTAATGTTTCTCCTGCTGAGATTGTTGTAAGCTTAATTTTAGATTATTTATTTCTTTTTTTTACTTGTTTTAAGTGTAAAACTTTCTCACCATATTGGCAGATAATTTTGTTTGTTGTAGGAAAAGTGCTTGAAACCAGCACAATTATCTGCCAGTATAGTGTAAAACTTTACTTAATTAAATTACCTAATTAATTTTTTTTTTAAATCTAGAAATAAACTGGATAATCTTTATAAGTGCACAACCATCTTAAAATAGGAAATATTAGATAGATTAACTAGATTTAAGATCATTTCACTTGACAAGATATCAGTTTTTGCAGTGCAGCTGATGTTTAAAGACAACTGTGTGTCACACAGTGTGAGAAACTGCACAAGCATACAGCCGTTTAGAGTTTAAGGAGTTAAGCCCATGAAGCTCTCCGAGCTTTTTTTCCCCAATTCATAGTTTAAATTTTTGAAACTGATAACCACAAACAGGAACGCTGGGTCATTTTTCTCAGAGCTTCCTCTGGAGAGTTTCGCTGCATATCAGCGAACATGCAGCTCAGCAACAGCAGCGATTTAAACTCCACTGATTGGAGCCAAGCTAACCTGGTTAGCTTCAGTGCTGATGGGCTTCTTCTGCGCTGTCGGAGTTCCTGGCAACATCGCCGTGATCGTGATCATCATTCTGTGGTTCAAGAAGGACAACTTCACCGTCCATCTGATGCTGAACCTGGCCGCCTCGGACATCCTGTGTTTGATGACCCTGCCTGTGTGGATGTACAACCGTCTTTTCGACTGGAGCATCGGGAGATCGCTCTGCAAGTTCTTCATCTCACTCGTCTACTGCAGCGCATCTGCTAGCTTGATGATAGTGACCATGATCAGCGTTCATCGCTACGTACAGGTTTGCTTTCCTGAGAAATGGTCCAAACTTGGTAAAAAGGGAGAGAAATTCCTGTTGTGTACCATCTGGGTCTTTGGATTTGCTTTCTCTGTTCCAGCCATCTTCGCAAGAGAGGTCGTCTTGAACGGATCCAGGAGAGAGTGTGCACGAATCACGTCTTCAGATGAAAACAGGCTCATAGTTGCTGTGTTGGAAACTCTGCTGGCGTTTGTTCTTCCATTATCCATCATGGTCACCTCCTATTACTGCCTCCACAAGAGAGTGACCCAAGGAGCTTTATTTCGCAGCCAAAGACTGACCAGAATGGTGACCAGTATAGTGGTGATGACCTTCATCTTCTCATCACCATGCCACCTGATCAACTTGGTGGAGATCTTTGGGATTGCAATGAAACATTCATACCCAGGTTTGTTGGACGAACTTCTGACGTTTAAACATTCGGTTGGTGACGTTGCTGTGAGTTTTACTTTCATCAACAGCTGCGTGAATCCACTCCTCTACGCTTTCGCTTCACGGAGTCTTCGTCAAAGCTGTGAAACAAGGTAGATGAACGTTGCTTGGACGTCCCATGTGTTATGAACAGGTGTGTGTTCAGACATGGTGGAGGGAAAGGGGCTCAACCAGAACATGAATTCAACAGTTTGATTGTTTCTATGGAAACCAAATAGAGTTTTTTCTAAGGCAGTCTGAAAAAAAGTTACCACCAGAGTAGGGATTTGAACCCTCACCTATAGCATTCAAGGCTGTTACCTGTTAACGTTACCTACTATGCCAGGGGACAGCAACATGCGGTGCTGGAGCTCTTTTACTGCCCTGTTGTGGCTCCACAGCTGAATCAGATTAGTAGGTAATAATAAAATAATCCTCCTTTACAGTAAAATAAAGCTCTGCTGATCGTTCAACACAGTTTAACTCTAAATGGTCTTAAACTCTGGAGTTAATGTAGAACTGCTACTTCACCCTTTAACCCTGAAGATCAGCGCAGACTGCTGGTCACCATAGCAACACAGACAACAGTCTCGCCTAGCTAGTAGCTAACGAAACGGCAAAGAGAGAGATTTAAGACGAACATCGATAATTTGGAGATGAATGGACTTATTAGTGTTTATAATCACTCCAGCTGGTTTCCTGATACGTTTAATCTGCAGCGAGAAACTGACAAACACTGAAAATTCACAAGGCGCAACGTCAGGTTCTCATTCGCCAGCTTCTTGTTTGAATTGTCCCGTTCCACCTTAAATGGTGCAGTAGTTACATTCTGGCCCCTCAGACACCATTTAAGGTGGAACAGAAAAAAAATTAAAACAAGAAGCTGGCGAATGAGAAGCGACTTCAACCTCATAAAAAGTCGAAACGTTGAGAAACATTTTACAAGAAACTTTTCTACTTTTTATGGAAAAGTTTCCTGCCAGAGATGCGAGAAAAGCAGCTGTAGCTGAACTAAAGCTTAAAAGCAGAGCAAAGTAAGTCTGTGTTTTCATTTATTTTTATGTTTTTATTTTTATTTTTTAGGCTGTACTACAACGCTAGCACATACTGAGTCATATTTAGAGCCAAGATTGTAAAATGGACGCTAAATCTTGTGGCTTTCAAGGTGCTTTGATTTTTGTTGACAGGACAAAATGGCTCTTCTTAACATTTGGGTTGCGACCCCTGGGCTATCTAAGTTATTAAGCCCCACTGCTGACAGCCCATCTTTAAAATAACACATGGCCACAACTTACTAAGACATGGAAATGAGATGGTAAAGTCATAGCAATCACTTAGTAAGGCATGGGATTGAGATAATTAAGTCATGAGAACAAGATAATTGAGTCAGCCATGACTTTGTAAGCCATGGTAACAAAATATTTCAATCAGGGCTTAGTAAGTAAGCTGTTGGGGTTAGTTAACCCAGAGCCACCACTTATTAAGCCATGGAAATGAGATAGGTAAGTAGTGGCCATGACTTAGTAAGCCATGTGAACGACATAGAAAAGTCAGGGCCACAACTTAGTAAGCCATGGGAACTAAATGACTAAATGGCTAAAGCTTAGTAAGCTATGTGAAAGGCATAGTTAACTCAGGGCCACAACTTAGTAAGGCTTGTCCAAAAATGGCCAGATAAAACACAATTATTACACAGGGAAACTTAGAGGGCACTGCTACAGTCTAAAGGCAAAGGGGCTCAAGCGCCCCCCAGTCGATTGTCTGCGCACATGCCTGGTAATAACAGGTGTCTATGACCTGGTTGGGCAGCACAAATGTGGATAAGGGTAACATTTTGTCTGGCATCGAAATGTGATGTATTAAAAACATATTTCTGTATATTCTGCTAACCTCATCAGTCTAAATCATGAAAAAACTGAATTACTGATTGTTCGTACAGAAACTCAGAGAAAAATGATTTTTGAGAAACTTGGTTCTTTAGCTTCATCTACCAAACCTGAAGTGCGAAACCTGGGTGTGATCTTAGACTCTGAGCTCTGTTTTACCCCACATGTAAACACAGTCACTAAAGTAGCTTTTTATTTAAGAAATATCGCTAAAGTTCGGCCTTTTCTCTCTCAGAGCGACGCAGAGAAACTTGTTCATGCATTTGTTACAGCAGAGTTGATCACTGTAATGATCTTCTTGCTGGACTTCCTAAGAAAACTACACATCCCTTACAACTCGGACAAAACGCAGCAGCATCCTAACAAAAACAGCACAGAGAGATCAGATCAGTCCCGTTTTGAAAGAACTGCACTGGCTGCCTGTATCATTCAGGATAGATTTCAAGGTTCTGCTACTAGTCTTTAAAGCTCAAAACAACCTTAAAGCACCTGCTTACATCACAGAGTGTCTGTCTGTTTATGTTCCGGGACGCAATCTAAGATCTGCAGACAGTGGCCTTCTACAGATACTCTCTGTACAATACAGAAAACATGGAGAGGCTCTTTCAGTTATTCTGCTTCTAAACTGTGGAGCTCAATTCCACCTTTTATTAGACGGTCAAGCTCAGTGCTCACTTTTAAGAAGCACCTAAAAACGTATCTCTTTAAATTAGCTTTTAACTAAAACTGAATGTCTCGTGGTTTTTATCTTGTAATTTAATCTTCTTCATTTTCTTCTGATTCTAATTAAGTACTAATGATTTTTCTATAACTATGTTTTATCACCTGTCTGTAAAGCACTTTGAGCTGCCACCGGCATGAAAAGTGCTATATAAATAAAATTATTATTATTATTATTATTAAACTCAAATAAAAACATACAGATATATGATATGATATATATATGTATGATGATATATAGTGTTCTTAACTGTGTTTGTGCCCTGTAAGTTCCATTATTTGGTAATGATGCTTCAGAACAGTGTTGTAGATGGATTACAGATAGTCTGTCCTGTCAGTTTAAGGGCCTGTATCAAATAAGTAACTCCAAAATGGTAACTTTCCAGGAGAAGGTTAAAAAGTGTCCCGACTTTCAATGGAAGTCAATGTAAAGATGTTTGGTAACACTTTATTTGGATAGTCCACTTTGAATGGTTTGTAAATACTTACTTTAAGTTACATTCAAAAAAAAATCTACTAAACTGACCATAATTCTCTTTAACTCTAAACCTGGCTCTAATCCTAACCCAAAACCTAAACCCAACCCTTACCCTGGGCTTATCCCTAACCCTGGTCCAAATCCTAACCCTAACCCCAACATTGTTTAGAATCAACTGAGTTTTAAACAGAGAGTTTGTAACAATTTGAATATCTGTAGATAATCTATAGTGGACGATAGTGGACAATCCAAATAAAGTGAGACCAGAAGTTTTATTCCAAGTGATTTTGGAGTATTTCTATTGGAATCTATGAAATCTTTACACAATGTATAGGACAGCTGTGCAAATTGTGTAGAAAAGTAAAAATCGATTTTTTGTTTGTTTTTTTTGTTTGTTTTTTTTTGGGACAGCAATGTTTTGTCAGTGCAACATCATTTAATTCATAAAACAAGATCACTAGCATAAGCAGTAAATACTCATAAATACTTAAGCATAGGTTTTACAAATATGTTATCCAATGCTTATGCACGAGTTATGAAGTCTCTGTGTACTCTTTTGTCTTATGCAAAAGTTTCGGCACCCAGACAAATTACGTTTTGTTTATTTTCTAATTGAAAAAAAAGTCAATGCATTTTCTACAGGGAACACCCTGAAATAAAAAAACATTAATTTAATTTTTTCCAATATTCTAACCTCAGTAAATAAACAGTAATTGTGTATTAAAAGTGCAGAAGCATGTTCACTGTAGATGATGTGTAACTTATTACATATAGAAAATCAACAACAACAAGGAATTTGACCAGGGGGGCACAAAATTGTATATATGATGATAAGTAGCCTTCAAAAAAGGTGTGAACTAAGACTCTTACTCAGAAACCAGTGAGTGTCTGTACTATTGACTGGGTCAGTAAAGGTCATCACTGGTGGATTCTTACAGCAACCCTAAAGGGCAGCTGTATGCAAAAGTTTGGGCACCTCTGGCCAGATGCTGTGTTTTCTTGATTTAAGTGAGATTATTTTACTGTTTATTTACTGAATTAACCTCTTAACAATCCAGGTTTATTTCATACCAAGCCTTATTATTCAGTAACTACAGGGACTTTAATGCAAACTAATGAAGCTATTCTTAGATTATAGAACTGTGTACAGGACAGCAGATTAATCTCTTTATGTCATCACTCTGTTTATAGATGTGTTGCTAAGCGTATGTAGGCATAGATGTGTGTGTGTATCTATACATCTGGACGTAGATACTAAGCTTTCCTTGATTTATGGTGTTTATCTTTTGTCTGTGTTAATTTTGTTGTTTCGGTTTTCCACCTGAGGGTGGATGGGTGGGAGGGACGGAGTTTGGGGGGTGGGGGGCATTTATTTGTATCTGTGTTGTCATCGTACATCTTGTTTTCTGCTTAGTATTAAAAAATAAAAAAGTTGTTCACAAGAAGTGTGTATTAAAACTTTGGGCCTGTCGGCGGCTCATGGGTTAAACATATATCAAAGAAAGAAAAAACATATTTTTATGCTTTATTTATTTTCCAATCTGTTAAACTCAGCCCATAAATAAAATGTGCAGAAAAATAACATATCCAAGTGTGTTCTCTGTAGAGGATGTTAACATTTTAACTGTTATCTTGAGAAAATGTGCGTTCAAACTTATGTATATGACTGTAAGGCCTTTTTCAGCTGAAAGGACTGTGAATATGAATAGCTGTCATAATTATAAAGAGCCTGTTGAACGTTTTGCATCGCTTTAGTTCCTGTGCTGGTCCTTTTCTGTATGCCCTGTTTTTTTGTGCTGCCCCTTATTTATACCTTTTCTCTCTGAAGGCCATCATGAAAACAAGGTTTATACAAAAATCTGAGGCTTCTTTTTTGCTTCGTGACCAAAAAGCCTCCAGAACCTTTGTGCGATATTTCATTTCAACATGGAAAAAGGCCTTTAGAGTCTGTGTGCATTCCATTCAGACACTGAAATCTAAAGTACAGCCCCGAGGAAGAGTCTGGATTTGATTCCACTTGGTGGAGACAAAGAGCTACGGATGCTGTTCATGGCCTTCTGTTGCCTGAAGGCCTTCGTGAACATCCAGAGGTCAGACTGGAGGTCAAATAAAAGATGATATTGCAAGAGTCTAATGTGGGACTGTGAAAGATGTGCTGTATGAGGGAAGGTGGAAGAGGTCAGCTGGGTTCAGTGGGAAATCGGTTGTGAATATGATAGATAATTGAACTGTAAGGGTTCAATTAGAAATGGGATTCTTGCAGAATGGAACAAGCACATGTACGACACACACACACACACACACACACACAGACGCTTAGTTCAGCCCGAGGTCAGCAGCAATATACATACTTCACACATACACTACAAGAATAGAAGGTGTATAAGTTCAACCTGAGGTCAGCACCAGGGACTTTTCAAACTAATTATCATAAATTTGTGCCACACACACACTCTGTTTTGCTGAATTGTGGGGACATTACATAGACTTCTATTCATTTCCTGGAGATTTACCCAACTTTAGCCATAACTACTAACCCTAATGGTTTATATTGTGGGGACCACAAGCTGGAGGAGGAAAGGTCCCCACAATGTGAGTGTATAAACAGGTTTTGGTCCCCACAACGTGGCATTAACCGGGTACATAGACACACACGTAGTAGCAGGGACTTTCTGAACACTTACATATTTGGTAAGTCAGAGCCACAACTTACTAAGCCAGGGAAATGAAATAGGTAAGTAGTGGCCATGACTTAGTAAGCCATGTGAACGACATAGATAAGTCAGGACCACAACTTAGAAAGCCATGGGAACTAAATATCTAAGTCATGGTGAAGACGTAGTAATCTGTGTGAAAGACATAGTTAAGTAAGGGCCACAACTTAGTAAGGCATGCGGGCATTGCCACGGTCTGAGGGCAGTCTGAGCCCCCTGCCCAGTCGATTGTCTATGCACATACTTGTTAATAACAGGTGTCCGTGACCTGGTTGGACAGCACAGATTATAATTATTATTCTTATTATTATTTTGTCTGGCATGAGAAATGTGATATATTAAAAAATATACCTGTATATTCTGTATTCCTCATAAATCCCCTTATAAGACAAATGAGAACTTTTGTTCTTAAGCTCAAATAAAAACACATAGGTTGGATATATAGTGTTCTTAGCTATTTGGACTAACTTAATTATTTGGTAATGATGCTTCAGAATTACGGACAGTCTATCACATCAGTTTAAGAGCCCTCACCGAACAAACATCTCCAAAATGGTAACTTTCCAGGTTAAAAGTGTCTTAACTTTTAATGTAAGTCAGTATAAAGACAACGTGGCATAAACCTGGTACTTCTGAACAATTACCATATATAATCTTTAGCGTACATCATTCAAGGTATATAAGTCTGTGTCTTAGGAACTTAGTCTTAGACAGCAGTTGTTTGTGAATTGTTTGAATGGCTTGGTTTTGCATTCACCAGATTCTGTACTGTTTTAATGGCAACTTCAACTTGCTGCAAATTAACCCTTAAATGCTCAGGGCTCACTGCCAGGCCCAAAGTTTTACTACACACTAAAAATACAGGAATTTCTACACAGGAATGAATGAATTAAATAGTAATCAGACTCAGTTCCTTCTCTCTTTTTCCTGATTGGACAGAGCGTACTGTATACAGGCTTTACTATCAGGGGAAGCTCAGTGGTCGTGTATGTGGGAGAGGTTTGATCTAGCAGACAGGAAAAGGCTGCACTGGTTCAGAGAGAGATAAGGAAATGCATGTTTTCCGAAGACGTAAAGAATAAAGAAGAGCTGCTCTTTATGTCATCACTCTGTTTACTCCAGTATTATATGTGTGTCGATGGGGTATGTAGGCATAGATGTGGGTGTATGTATATGTATGGATGTATGTACAGTTATCTTTGATTTATGGTGTTTATCTTTTGTTTCTATGTTAACTCTGTTGCGTTGGTTTTCCAACTGAGGGTGGATGGGTGGGAGGGAGGGAGTTTGGGGGGGGGGCATTTTTTGTATTTGTATCCATTTAGCATTAAAATAAAAAAAGTTGTTAAACACTAAAGCAAGAACTGGAGTTCAAAGACGTGTAATTTGAACGCCCCTCTGAAATGATGTGTTTTGTTGATTTCTACATATTGGTAAAATAAATAAAACATAAAAAAAATAAAATGTGCCAAAAATGTTTTGTGAACACATTTTGTGATTTATTTTTTTACCAATGTGTTAAATTCAGCACATGTGGATGGAGGATGCGTTAACTTACCTTTTCACAAAACATATCATCTGACCCAGGGGTGCACAAACTTTTGCATATGACTGTAGTTGATGTGCTCACTAAGCCACAGTAAACATGCACAGAATTAACATTAACCCAAATATTGTTGCATTGCTAGTAATGAATGGAAACTAGCAGCAAACAACTGTGTTACCAGCTGACCTGAACTCTAACATGGATATAACAGTGTCGTAAACACATCGTGGCAGATGTCATATGCTGTCATGAGTTGTAATAACAGATTATGTCCAGTAATATAACAATATTATGTTACCGTTTATGTTAATTGTTATGAGAGATGTCTTAATGTTTTGGATAATTACAGCTGTCATGCTATTAAACATTATGACATCTGTCAGCATATCTGTCATGACATGTTATTAGCATGATTATGTCATGAGTTCAAGAAAAAGCACAGTTAGCACTAACTCTATGTGTAATGCTAATTGGTGGCTGTTTCCATTTATTGTTAGCAACAATAGCTTTTTTCATGGATTTATTTCTTTAAACAAAAACAGTTTATTGGTGCACATGGTGAAATTATGTTTTGTTGATTGTCTAATTGAAAATAAGTAACAAGGAAACTCAGCAAAAAAACAGAAACTGTGCACTATGTATAAAACCCCATTTCCCAAAAAGTTGGGACACTGTGCAGAATGTAAATAAAAAGGCTCAAACAAGGCTGAAAACCAATATTGGCTGGCCATGATTTTCAGGCCTTCAGGCAGCACTGCATTAAAAACACATGATTCTGTAGTGGAAATCACTGCATGGGCTCAGAAACACTTCCAAAAAACACTGTCTGTAAAACAACAGTTTATCGCTGCATCGACGAATGTAAGTTAAAACTCTACCATGCAAAGAAGAAAACAAGTATAAACAGGATCCAGAAATGCTGCCACCTTCTCTGGGCCTGAGCTCATTTAAAATGGACTGATGGAAAGTGGAAAAGTGTCCTGTGGTCCGACAAATCAACATCAATTCTTTTTGGAAATCATGGACACTGTGTCCTCCAGACTAAAGAGGAAAGGAACTATTTGGCTTGTTATCAGTGCACAGTTCATAAGCCAGTATCTATGTTTATATGGAGGTGTATTAGTGCACATGGGATGGGTGACTTGTACATCTAAGAAAAGGCACCACTAATGTTGAATAATATATACGTTTTGGATATGCTGCCATCCAGACGACGTCTTTTTCAGGGAAGGCCTTGATTATTTCAGCAAGACAATAAACCACATTCTGCATGTATTACAGCAGCATTGCTCCGTAGTAAAAGAGTCCAGGTGCTAGACTGACCTGCCTGCAGTCCAGACCTGTCACCATTGAAAACATTTGGTACATTATGAAACAGAAAATATGATAAAAGAGACCCTGAACTGATGAGCAGCTGAAATCCTGTATCAAACAAGAGTAAGAAAACATTTCACTTTCTAAACTACAGCAGTGTCTCCTCAGTTCCCAAACACTTACAGAGTGTTGATAAAGCAGAGGTGATGAAACACAGTGGTAAACAGGCCCCCGCCCCAACTTTTTTTAAAACATATTGCTGGCATCAAATTTAAAATGGGTAAATATTTTTCAAAAAACAACAAAATTTCTCAATGCCAACCTTTGATATGTTGTCTTTGTACTATTTAATTATACAGGGTTTAAATAATTTGCACATCATTTGCGCAGCATCCCAACTCTTCACTGAATGAAAGCATCTGCTGACGTAGAAACAAATGTTGATTTAGCGTCATTTGCCTATGTGTTGTCTCTTGGGCCTATTCCACTCCCACTGCCGAAGGGACAAATTCACTACATGCCTTTTAAGATGGGGCAGATAAGACTACAGTAATGGATGAGATGGCCTCAAACCATCAGGAAAAAATCAATATGCATTCAGAGCAGTGTTACATAACAATTTGTTAAACGTTGTGTTTAGAAATGGGAATTTATACAGATATTTAGACATTCTCTTCATATTATGTGTTTGCGTACTGGTGGTCCCGCGGATTTTAGGCCAATAATTGCTAAATACTCTGAAAGATAAGGAAACAGTAAAGTAATTGTCTGTATGGGAGAGAATGCTGATTTCACAGGAAAAAGATTAGAGCGTACTGTTTACACTCCCACATCATTTCCCACAGACCACACTGAGTTTATCTCATCACGCGAGCGCTGCAGACTGTGGAGACTTCTATATGATCTCTGGAACTTGTTTGTCCAAAGTTTAGCGGTCATTGACATTGTAATGATAATGCCTAATAAGACATTTCCACTGTTCTTCAGTTAAAATGACCATGACAAAGATGCAGTCACGGACATAAGAAAGGGCCAATTGTTATGGATCATATCAACGTTTAGAGTCGGTTATTCATTCAGGCTAATGAGAAACTGTAGAACAGACTCAGTTTATATCACAATACCTACATTTAGAGTCAGTTATTCATTCAGCCTAATGAGAAACTGTAGAACAGACTCAGTTTATATCACAATACCTACATTTAGAGTCAGTTATTCATTCAGCCTAATGAAAAACTGTAGAACAGACTCGGTTTATATCACAATACCTACATTTAGAGTCGGTTATTCATTCGACCTAATGAGAAACTTAGAACAGACTCAGTTTATATCACAATACCTACATTTAGAGTCAGTTATTCATTCAACCTAATGAGAAACTGTAGAACAGACTCAGTTTATATCACAATACCTACATTTAGAGTCAGTTATTCATTCAGCCTAATGAGAAACTGTAGAACAGACTCGGTTTATATCACAATACCTACATTTAGAGTCAGTTATTCATTCAGCCTAATGAGAAGCTGTAGAACAGACTCGGTTTATATCACAATACCTACATTTAGAGTCAGTTATTCATTCAGCCTAATGAGAAGCTGTAGAACAGACTCGATTTATATCACAATACCTACATTTAGAGTCGGTTATTCATTCAGTCTAATGAGAAACTGTAGAACAGACTCAGTTTATATCACAATACCTATATTTAGAGTCAGTTATTCATTCAGCCTAATGAGAAACTGTAGAACAGACTCGGTTTATATCACAATACCTACATTTAGAGTCGGTTATTCATTCAACCTAATGAAAAACTGTAGAACAGACTCGGTTTATATCACAATACCTACATTTAGAGTCAGTTATTCATTCGACCTAATGAGAAACTGTAGAACAGACTCGGTTTATATCACAATACCTACATTTAGAGTCGGTTATTCATTCGACCTAATGAGAAACTGTAGAACAGACTCAGTTTATATCACAATACCTACATTTAGAGTCAGTTACTCATTCAGCCTAATGAGAAACTGTAGAACAGACTCGGTTTATATCACAATACCTACATTTAGAGTCGGTTATTCATTCAACCTAATGAGAAACTGTAGAACAGACTCAGTTTATATCACAATACCTACATTTAGAGTCAGTTACTCATTCAGCCTAATGAGAAACTGTAGAACAGACTCGGTTTATATCACAATACCTACATTTAGAGTCAGTTACTCATTCAGCCTAATGAGAAACTGTAGAACAGACTCGGTTTATATCACAATACCTACATTTAGAGTCGGTTATTCATTCAACCTAATGAGAAACTGTAGAACAGACTCAGTTTATATCACAATACCTACATTTAGAGTCGGTTATTCATTCATTCTCTGAAGGCCTAGAGGACCCTGTACATTTCCCACTGTCAGTACATCATATGATCTGAAATATTAGGTAAAATTACATGATGTAGGACAAAATATGAAGATGGTTGGCTGCACTGTTTGTTGTTAAAGGCAAATAAGAAAGCAGATAAGACAGAATGTGTTTGAAAAAAAAGGCTAAAGTTGAATTTGATGGCTCCTTCTTGGAATAACTATTCCTGTTTTCACAGGCAAACTGTATGCAAAGCATTTCTACTGAAATTGACCAAGAACTGCTAACATATTCGCTCAATCTACAAGCAATGAATGCTACATATTACATAAGCTGGCACACTTTTACCTCGCAGTCTTTTTTTCATTTGAGATCCAATGTGCTGGAGGAAATAGGCGCTTTTCACACTTCCACATTTTCTTCCTGGAAGTAGTCACTGCAGGTAACGCTGCTTCCACTAAAGCAATAACAATAACAACAATGATGAGTAGAGCGTGTACAGCTCGCTCAAGTTTTGGAGTTTAAAGCAAAAACAGCCTCATCTCAGTTTCGGTGGTTTGTCAGCTGATGATGATCAGAGGAGAAATGAGTTTGTACAGTTAATAAAGCAATGAACTGTCATACAGAGTTAAGAACCTCTGTGTCAGTGTTTCAGCACTGCTCACTAACGTTAACATGCAGATTGTGGTTTAAAGTTGCTGCTTCAGCCGCTTTCAGAGGAACAGTTTTCATTTCCTCCCTCTAAAGCTGTCAGTATCTGAGCTCAGCGGGGAGCAGATGTTCGCTCACTGGAGCCGCTGTTTGTGTAGAACATCTACAGTGATGTTACGGACCACGGCGACCCAGCACGCCCCCTGCTGGTGTGTGCATATTTATCTTTTTGCCATATAGTTTATTGTTAGCGAGCTGTTTCAGCATCTCCAGCTAACATGGCTAATCTATCATTTTGATCACCCATCCATCATTTTATCACTCTGTAGACGTTACCTGACGTTACTGTGCTCCGATAGCTGTGCAGGATTTTCTCCACAAAGCATTTTTTATCCTTTATTTAGTTTGAACTCGCACATTGTTGTGTGTTTGGTTCTCCAACCATTCTGGACACATCCTCGAATTCCAGTCTTTGCAACTATGACAAAGATAAAGTGACACACCTTTCTGTGTGGCTGAAGTGATACGAACGCCTGCATTTCTGAGGTCAGTAACTGTCCATAAGGCAATAGTGGAACTTATTTTACTCAGCGTTTACACTCTTCTGTTTCCTGTGAAAAGGGTCTATTGCATCACTGTCCAATTACTTACTGACTGCACTGGATATCTGGACCACTTGCAAGTTTCTTCACATTGTGTCTCCTGCAGCCTGTATTCGTATGTATATTTGTACATCCTATAAGCTTGATAACAAATCAAGGACCCCATGCAGGCCTAATCCACCGAGCAGAAGAATGCAGAGCGATATTTAGTGTGTTAGAGATTCTGCTGCAGTTTCTTGGTCTTTTCTCCATCCTGGTCAGAGGCTATTATTGCTTTCCACTCAGAATGAGCCGGCGAGGCCTGTTGTGCTGTCAGAGACCGACCCAGATAGCTGCGATTCATTTTCCAGCTCATAATTAATGTGGTGGCTGTAGTAGCTGTCTGTCTAAAATTGTTTGGGTGAACTCATTCCTCTGTGCTAATGCTTAAACAGTGTCTTTGTGAGTAAAATAGCTAACAAGCATGAGCCAAGTTTGGCTCTGAGGTCTGTGCAGGCCAGATTTCCATCCACGCTGCAAAAAGCCTTTCGCAAGAACTAGAAATCATACTGAAAATGAGGTGCTTATATTAGAAATACATATGCCGAAAGGGAATAAGCAGAAGTGACTAAGATTTCATTAAATAAGCAATAATATCTCGTTCTTTATGTTACATACATTTACATTTACACTGCAAAAATGATATCTAAGCAAGTGAACGTGTTCAATATACTAGATTCTACTCATATTTCTCATTACAAGGCTGTCGTAAGAATATTATAAGATTATTTCTGCATTATTTGAAACAAGTATAACTACCTGCCAATGGAATAAAACACTTTCACTTAAAATGAAATGTCTCGATACAATCAAAATGTCTAGAAATAAGTTAAACAACTATATAACATTCTTACAACAGTCTCTCATATTAAGAAATATTAGATATATTGACTTGATTTATAGTGTTTTCACTTGCTTAGTGTCATTTTCTGCGGTGCATAACTTAGACTGACATCCAATTTAATCCTATTCCAGATGTTGGCCAATGAAGCTTTAGGTATAGCATGGTGTACTCGCCCAGGCAGGGAATCAAACCCCCCATCTTCAGCCATAAATATTTTAAATATAGCATTTTAAAGAGGATATAAGGAATTAAAGATTCCATCTCCTGTTCACACTGCAAAAAAATGGTGTCTTGTCAAGTGAAGTGATCTTCAATCTAGTTGATATATCTAATATTTCCCATTTTGAGATGGTTGTGCTCTCATTATAAGATTGTCTAGCATATTTCTAGACGTTATTTACTTGTTTTAGGTAACTTTATCGAGTGAAATGATCTCACTGTACTGGCAGATAATTTTGCTGGTTTCAAGCACATCTCTTATCTGCCAGTATAGTGAGATAAAACCACTTAAAACAAGTAAAAATATCTAGTAATAAGTTAAATAACCTTAAATTAAGCTTACAACAATCTCAACAGGAGAAATATTTGATTTATTGAGTGGATTTAAGAGATTTTTTTCTTGACAAGACACCATTTTTGGAGTGAAGACAATATTGTTGGCAATCTGAGATTCAAGGTTCAAATTCATACTTAGATTATGCCAACATGAGCCGAGTCTGCTCACCAAAACACACAAAAGCAGAACTCCGCTTCATCTTGTATTAACTTCAGATCAAACGTGAACACACCACAAGTTCTACTCTGATTAAAGCCCTAAATTCAGCACTACAGAGGCTTTTTCATCTCAAAATCCTTCATATAAGACAATAAGAGGAGGCATTTTCTTGTAAAAGTGAAAAAGCCCTGATTTAATGTCAGAGCTATTGAGTCACTAATCATAACTTCCTGAGTGACTCTTCTTGGTTTGTGCTATAAATGACTACAGCTACTTTAACGTGCGCCCACTGCTGACACAGGCAATCGATTGCTTGTATAATCTCCGTAAAAAAGCATTGACCGATAGAATGTGACGCTCTGGAGCTGCTTAACCTTAGCAAGATTGAAGATTGTATAAAGGACATAAAGGACTGGATGTCGAGTAACTTTCTCCTTCTAAACTCCGATAAAACAGAGGTTCTGCTTCTTGGTCCAAAAGCAGCTAGAAACAGACTGTCTGATTTTACACTTAAACTTAACAATTTCTCAGTTGCATCAAGCTCATCTGTAAAAAACCTTGGTGTCATTATAGACCCTGATCTGTCCTTCGACACACATGTAACTAATATTACTAGAACTGCCTTCCTGCATCTCTGCAATATTGCTAAATTGAGAAATGCATTCTCTCTACAGGATGCAGAAAAGTTAATTCATGCATTTATTACTTTAAGGCTAGATTACTGTAATGCCCTGCTGGCTGGATGTCCCAGCAAAAGCCTTAACAAGCTTCAGTTGGTCCAGAATGCTGCAGCCAGGGTTCTTACTAGAACCAGAAAGTTTGACCATATCAGCCCAGTTTTATCAAACCTGCACTGGTTACCAGTTAAATTTCGCATTGATTATAAAATTCTCTTACTGACTTATAAAGCACTAAACGGACTCACCCCTCAGTACCTGAGTGAACTTCTCTCTCACTATGAACCATCACGCCTACTTAGATCACAAGGTGCTGCTCACTATTAGTACCTAGAATTAATAAAGTTATGTCAGGGGGGAGAGCTTTCTCATACAAAGCCCCCCAGCTTTGGAATAGTCTTCCTGTTAATGTTCGGGACTCAGACACAGCCTCAGTCTTTAAGTCTAGGCTAAAAACGTACGTGTATAGTCAAGCCTTTGTTAATTAGTTTTCCCTGTCAATTCTAGACCTGCCAGAGTCTCTTTGTGATCGGTCACCCATTACAGAACTGACTCTCTGTGTGTTTTCCTTTCTTTTCTTCGCCGAGTTGAACAGCTGCCCATCCTGTGCGTCTGATGCTGCTGCCTTTTCTGCCTCGATCGGGTGCCACTGCTCGCCAGCCCTCTGGACCGGCTTACCAACATTGAGCCTCCTGCTGTACAACACCGTGCAAACCTCACCCTCACAGTCTGACCCCACTGATACTACTACTGTTGCTACATGAACTAATCGAAATTATTCACCTGAACCAATCATTTAAACTAGTTCAAATTAATCAATCACCCATTACAGAACTGACTCTGTGTATTTTTCCTTTCTTTCCTTTGCCGAGTTGAACAGCTGCCCATCCTGTGCGTCTGATGCTGCTGCCTCTTCTGCCTTGATCGGGTGCCACTGCTCATCATGCAAACCTCATCCCCACAACCTGACCCCACTGATGCTGCTCCACCTTTTCCCTGTTTTTGTACTATAATACTTTATACTAACAATGTTTTACTATCCGGTGTCGACCAGAGGAGGATGGGTTCCCCTTCTGAGTCTTGGTTCCTCTCAAGGTTTCTTCCTGTTTATCTTAGGGAGTTTTTCCTTGCCACTGTCGCCACTGGCGACGCTCATGGGGGCTCGGACCCGGATTTCTTTTCTTTGTAATGCTCATTTCCTTGTAAAGCTGCTTTGTGACAATACCTGTTGTAAAAAGCGCTATATAAATAAACTTTACTTACTTACTTACTACTTACTACACATGAGCCTAAGGTCTTCATGCCCAATGTGTGGGCAAGGGTGGTATAAAACCCCCCAGTATTGGGCTGTGGAGCAGTGGATCTGTGTTCTCTGGAGTGATGGAGCTCCATCTAATACCTTTGGGATGAGTTGGAGTGATCCAGAGCTGACCATCCAACATCAGTACCTGACCTCACTAATGCTCAATCAAATCCTCACAGCAATGTTTCAACATCTAAAGCCTTCCCAGAAGAGTAGAGGCTGTTACTGCAGCACAGGCTCACTATTAACACCTTCATTTCAGAAGAAACACTGGACATACAGTGTTTACAGTGAGGGGCTGCAATATCGAGCATTTTGTCCATATCATGCAGCTTTACTGAGTGTACCTGGTGAAAGGTGTAGGATGGGAGTTAGCAGAGTTTTAAAAATAGATGTGAGAGTTTTTGGAAGCTGGTCAGAGTGCAAAGGTGAATGTAGAGCCGAGTTACAAAAAAATCTCATGTTCTGCCAGTTTTAGCTCTAACACACTCTAAATAATTGGCACATTCACATCCATTTTTTATCCTATATATATTGTTTTACATTGTACACCGTGAATATTTCATAATAAAATTACCAATAGAAATGGTACAAAATGACTTGGAACAAAGATTATATTGTGTTAAAGTTAAGAACGTTTATCTTCTTCTACATAATTACATAATGGGTCACACTTTATTTGGAGTGGTCTTTTGTAGATGATTAATAAACTCTTAACAGATTATCAGTAACACATCAACAACATATCAGTGGAGTATCAGTAGTGAAGCATCTGAATACACTGAAGTAAATATCTTGTAGATGTTCTGTTGATACATTACTTACATTAAGTAGATGTGCTGTTAATATGTTACTTCCGTTACACAAAACCTAACCTTACCAACCTCACCCTGGCCCTAATCCTAACCCTAACATTAACCTCAACCCAAAACCTAATCCTAACCCTGGCCGTAATCCTAAACCTAACGTTAACATCAACCCAAAACTGAATCCTAACCCTCATATGTGTTTTCTACCCTAGTCCTAGGTTGAGCTTATGGAGTCATATTATTGGACTATTAGCCCAGCAGTTGTATTGTAATTATATTGTAATTATATTGTAATTGTACTGTAATTGTACTGTAATTGTATTGTAATGCTCTTGGAAACCAGAACACTTTTGGGAAATTGGAAGTATCTTTTTCTCCGTCATGTTGAATATTATAAACGTTCACTATGACGCGACAAACATGATCAGAACGTACTTAAACTTTCTGATAGGGAATGTAATCAGATACAGGCATTTACACTGATATTATTCTTCTATTTAACAGATTAATTGGACAGAAATTATATTCCAAATGATCTCAATCTGACTAGTCTACGCTGACTGAGGTGTTTACATGGACGTATTCTATTCCGATTGAGCAATTAATTAGACTATTAATGGATTACTAGTCTTATTTGACGGATTAACGGATTATTTGACCTGCTGTCAGTAGGTTTTCAATTTTTCCTAAGTACAGGCAAATGGTGAAATTATCCTTCATGGTAAAAGACAGCAGAATATGTAAGTGTCATATAAAGAATAGGTTGAAAAACACTGGAGTATTCCATCAATGTCCGACACATCTGCCTCATCTTTACCATGAAATTAAAGCCACAGTCTGGGGACCTTTAAAGCATCATCTTCACGGCATCTAATCCATTTATTACTAAAGATGATTCCTTTAAGATGCCCCACGCGTTTAGAGCGACTTTTTACCTCCTGCAGTTTATGAGGCGATGACAGTGTGAACAAAGCAGCCAGAGCTTCAAAACAGCTTTCTCCGCATTATTAGAGTCCCGGGCCTGTGAATTTGATGAAGGCAGTACATCTATACAGCCAGTCCCACCCCCCAGATTTATATCAACATGAGAGGCAGGAGCTTCACTTTGTTGTTCTAAAATCACAGAGTCTACGACAAGAAACAACAACCATAACAATGTTACTGCATGTCAGAAATTAGCTTCGCTGTCTGAGCTGGAGATAAAAGCTGCAAAAGAAAAGCAGTTCAACCAGTTTCTGATGTTTTTCAGTTATAAGAACTCTTTTGAGTTACTATTTGCATAAATACAAAATAAACATCAATAATATACCCGACCTAAATAGATAAAGATAGTGATACGATCACGGGCGGCATGCAAACTGTTTCTATAAAACATCATTGAGGTCATACATCATTTTACTCAGCGCTGTGCCCTCCGGGTCTGAGCTGTTTTTGTTTATGGGAAAAAATCGGATTTCCATAAATTTCCCCCTCAATTAATCTGCTGCCTCTGAATTAGGAGGTCAGTAAGTGGTCCAAATGCTAATATTGCTACATGCAGTTCAATATACTGCCAAAAAGGTATCTTGTCGAGACAAATTGTTAAATATAGCAATATTACAATAAATCTCTCCTTTTGAGATTGCTGTAAAGATTAATTTAAGATTATTTCTAGATTTTTTTTACTTGATTTTAAGTCAAATTATCTCAGATCATTTTTCTTGTTTTAAGAAATGTGCCTGAAACCAGCAAAATTATCTGCTAATATGGTGAGATAATTTTACTCAAGTAATAAAATGACCTAAAATAGTTAAATAATGTTAGAAATTAGGTAAATAATCTCATAATAAGAGCACAACTATCTCAAAATGGGAAATATTAGATGTATGGACTAGATTTGAGATCATTTTACTTGACAAGACACCATTTTTTGCCATGTGTGTTGGACTGACATGGCATTAAAGTGAGTCTAAGTCTTATAATTTAACACTTTTATATAACAGTACCAGCTATTCATATTGTGGGCTTCTACTGTCCAAGGGAATTAAATCCCTTAAAATCCAAGGCTGATTACAAACTAAGGCTTATTATTCAGTAACTACAGTGACTTCAGTGCAAACTCGTTGAGCTATTCTTAGGTTATAGAAGTGTGTAATAAAATGTTTGGGCCCATCGGCAGACATCAGCCATTTAAGGCAGCAAAGGCAAAGGCAACTCCCTAGTAATATCCAGAATAAAGCTGGTGTCTTCATACTTTTGGACATTTAGCATAGTTAAACGTAAAGCTGTAGTTCTGTAATGATTTCAGAGATGAAACCAGTTTTAGTGGGAATCATTTGTGGTGACTCAATAGTAGTGTTAAGGTGTGGGTGGACCTCCATGGATATCAGAAAACCTGGAAAAATGGAAACAACCTGTTTTTTGTACATTTTTTACCACATTCCTTAGTGCTGGGCAGTTGGATGAAAGTTCATAAGAGCTTAGGTAGGATATTCTCTCAATCTCACACCCGCATTACTGCTGTTTCAAATTCATATATATAAACTGTTTATTTGCAGAACTCAGCAAATGCTAAAGGCTATAGACATACTTTCTTATTTTTCGACCGTTCATAAATTCCCTTAAATTTGACTCCATGGCACCAAAATTGTTGGAAAATGCCTCCATATGATGTATTTTGTTGAAAAAATTCAAGTTCCTTCATAAAATGTACACTTATTATTGTGCCAAATTTGCCAAAATATATAAGGCTATAGTCTTACCTTCGTGTGTTTTTTGACCATTCATAAATTCTCTTCAAATTCACTCCAAGGCATCAGAATTTGTTGGAAAATGCCTCCCCATGATTTATTTTGTCCAATAAATTCAAATTCCTTCCTAAAATGTATATTTATTATTGCGCCAAATTTGCCAAAATTCGTAAGGCTATAGTCTTACCTTCGTGTGTGTTTTTCGACGTTTCATAAATTCCCTTAAATTTCACTGCAAGGCAATTTATTGGAAAATATCTCCACATTATGTATTTTGTACAACATTTTGTACATTAATATATAAATTGTACATTCAATATAGTGCCAAATTTGCAAATCTACGCAAGACTACAGTCTTTGAAACTCGCGTGAACACTGTAAATGTAGGGGACGGGAGCCGTTTTGTTTTGGTTATCTTTTTTCTCCTGTTTTCAGGGAGTTAGAGTAGCCATATGTATTTTTGTTTTCTTCTGATTTTAGTTTAGTTAGATTGGAAATCGTTAGTGGTGTTTGTTTATTATTTTGGCAATTGCTCGTCCCTGAAGCCATCACCTCAACTTGTTTGAGCTTTCGAAGAAAATAAACCTGTCTGGCAGCAGGTCTGGCGAGAGAGCCCACTCTCATTCTCTGTTATGGCCTGACCCTATTTTCCTGACCTGGAAAATCTCCCACATGATGTATATTGTCCAAAAAATTCAAATTCCTTCATAAAATGTACATTTAATATTGCGCTACATTTGCCAAAATACATAAGGCTATAGTCTTACCTTCATGTGCGTTTTTCGACTGTTCATAAAATCCCTCAAAAATCCTTCCAAGGCATCAAAATTATTTAGAAAATGTCTCCACATGATGTATTTTGTCCATAAAGTTAAAATTCCTTCATAAAATATACATTTTGATATTGTACCAAATTTGCCAAAAAACTTAATACATAAACCCATAGGTCTTACCTTTGTGTGCATTTTTTTGACCATTCATAAATCCCCTCAAATTTCACTCCAAGGCATCAGAATTTGTTGGAAAATGTGTATACATGTTGTATTTTGTCCAAAAAATTCAAATTCCTTCATAAAATGTATATTTATTATTGTGTCAAATTTTCCAAAATACGTAAGGCTATAGTCTTACCTTCGTGTGCATTTTTCGTCTATTCATAAATTCCCTTAAATTTCTCTCCAAGGCATCAAAAATTGTTGGAAAATGCTCCCACATGATGTATTTTTTCCAAGAAGTTCAAATGACTTCCTAAAATGTACATTTATTATTGCACCAAATTTGCCAAAATACGTTTTTCGACTGTTCATAAATTCCCTTAAAATTCACTCCAAGGCCTATAAATTTGTTGGAAAATGCCCCCACATAATGTATTTTGTACAATATTTTGCATATTCCTATGTAAAATGTACATTCGATATAGTGCGAAATTTTCCAAAATATATAAGGCTGTAGTCTTACCTTCATGTGCGTTTTTTGACCATTCATAAATTCACTTAAAATTCACTCCAAGGCATCAGAATTTGTTGGACAATGCCTCCCTATGATTTATTTTGTCCAATAAATTCAAATTCCTTCATAAAATGTATATTTATTATTGCACCAAATTTTCCAAAATACATAAGGCTATAGTCTTACCTTCATGTGCGTTTTTCGACCATTCATAAATTCCCTTAAAATTCACTCCAAGGCATCAAAATTTGTTGGAAAATGCCTCCACTTGATGGTTTTTGTCCAAAAAATTCAAGTTCCTTCTTAAAATGTACATTCAATATTGCACCAAATTTGCCAAAATACGCAAGGCTATAGTCTTACCTTCGTGTGTGTTTTTCCACCGTTCATAAATGCCATTAAAATTCACTCCAAGTGTTACGACCCCTGATCATAATATACCCTTTGCATGCCTTGTGCTGGCATTCTGTGTTTTCCTTGATGTGTGTCCCTTTATGTGCAGGTACATGATTGGCCAGACGGGGGCGCACTAAGGTATAAGAGATCGCCAAGCCACCATTTTGGGAGATGTTCAGGGCTCTTTCCTCTTTGACCCAACCTGGAAGGACACCTGTTCACAACAACCCGGCACTCTTCACACCACTCTTCGCTTAACTTTGTGTGTAAAGTTTGAAAGGTTGTGAAAGCTTTGTTAGATTTTGTGAAACTTGTGTGAACACTGTAAAAGTAGGGGACAGGAGCCATTTTTTGTTTTGGTTATCTTTTTTCTCCTGTTTTCAGGAAGGGAGTTAGAGTAGCCATATGTATTTTTGTTTTCTTCTGATTTTAGTTTAGTTAGATTGGAAATCGTTAGTTGTGTTTGTTTATTATTTTGGCAATTGCTCGTCCCTGAAGCCATCACCTCAACTTGTTTGAGTTTTTGAAGAAAATAAACCTGTCTGGCAGCAGGTCTGGCGAGAGAGCCCACTCTCATTCTCTGTTATGGCCTGACCCTATTTTCCTGACCTGGAAAATCTCCCACAGGGTGTATTTTGTCCAAAAAATTCAAATTCCTTCATAAAATAAACATTTAATATTGCGACACATTTGCCAAAATTCATAAGCCTATAGTCTTATCTTCGTGTGCGTTTTTCGACCATTCATAAAATCCCTTAAATTTCACTCCAAGGCATCAAAACTTGTTGGAAAATGCCTCCACATGATGTATTTTGTCCAAAAAATTCAAATTCCTTAATAAAATGTATATTTAAGAAGTTCAAATGACTTCCTAATATGTACATTTATTATTGCACCAAATTTGCCATAATACGTAAGGCTATAGTCTTACCTTCATGTGCGTTTTTCGACTATTCATAAATCCCTCAAAATTCACTCCAAGGCATCAAAATTTGTTGGAAAATGCCTCCACTTGATGTTTTTTGTCCAAAAAATTCAAGTTCCTTCTTAAAATGTACATTCGATATTGCGCCAAATTTGCCAAAATACGTAAGGCTATAGTCTTACCCTCGTGTGTGTTTTTCCACCGTTCATAAATTCCATCAAAATTCACTCCAAGTGTTACGACCCCTGATCATAATATACCCTTTGCATGCCTTGTGCTGGCATTCTGTGTTTTCCATGATGTGTGTCCCTTTATGTGCAGGCACATGATTGGCCAGACGGGGGCGCACTGAGGTATAAGAGATCGCCAAGCCACCATTTTGGGAGACGTTCATTTTCTGGTTTAAACGGTGTCCAGTGTCTGGTCTGGCAGCAGGTCTGGCGAGAGAGCCCACTCTCATTCTCTGTTATGGCCTTTCATAAAATATACATTTCATATTGCACCATCATAAATTTGCTTAAAATTCACTCCAAATCATCAGAATTGGTTGGAAAATGTGTACACATAATGTATTTTGTCCAAAAAATTCAAATTCCTTCATAAAATGTACATTTAACATTGCGCCACATTTGCCAAAATACATAAGGCTACAGTCTTACCTTTGTGTGTGTTTTTCGACTATTCATGAATTCCCTTAAAATTCACTCCAAGGCTTATAAATTTGTTGGAAAATGCCCCCACATGGTGTATTTTGTACAATATTTTGCATATTCCTATGTATATGTACATTCGTTATAGTGCCAAATTTTCCAAAATACATAAGGCTACAGTCTCACCTTCATGTGCATTTTTTGACCATTCATAAATCCCCTTAAAATTCACTCCAAGGCATCAAAACATATTGGAAAATGTCTCCACATAATGTATTTTGTCCAAAAAATTTAAATTCCTTCATAAAATGTACATTCGATATAGTGCCAAATTTGACAAAATACAAAAGGCTATAGTCTTTCCTTTGTGTACATTTTTTGACCATTAATAAATTTCCTTAAAATTTATCTTAAAATGTACATTTATTATTGCGCCACATTTGCCAAAATATGTAAGGGTATAGTCTTTCCTTCAAGTGCGTTTTTCGACTATTCATAAATTCCCTTAAATTTCTCTCCAAGGCATCAAAACTTGTTGGAAAATGCCCCCACATGATGTATTTTTTCCAAGAAGTTCAAATGACTTCTTAAAATGTACATTTATTATTGCACCAAATTTGCCAAAATATGTAAGGCTATAGTCTTACCTTCATGTGTGTTTTTCGACTTTTCATAAATTCCCTTAAAATTCACTACAAGGCATCAAAATTTGTAGGAAAATAAACCTGTCATTTTCTGGTTTAAACGGTGTCTGGTGTCTGGTCTGGCAGCAGGTCTGGAGAGAGAGCCCACTCTCATTCTCTGTTATGGCCTGACCCTATTTTCCTGACCTGTAAAATCCCCCACATGATGTATTTTGTCCAAAAAATTCAAATTCCTTCATAAAATGTACATTTACTATTGTGCCACTTTTGCCAAAATACATAAGGCTATAGGCTTACCTTTGTGTGCCTTTTTCGACTATTCATGAATTCCCTTAAAATTCACTCCAAGGCATCAGAATTTGTTTGAAAATGCCTCCACATGATGTATTTTGTCCAACAAAATTCAAATTCCTTCATATAATGTGCGTTTATTATTGCGCCAAATTTGCCAAAATACGTGTCGTATAAAGATTAGGTTGACAAACGCTGGAGTTCTGAGGATGTTCTCAGAACATCTAAGGAACTGCAGGCCTCGCTTGCCTCAGATAGTGTCAGCACTTGTGATTCCATATTTTAGAGGACCATAAAGACTCATTTCACATTCGCCCAAAAACACCCTCAAGCTTTTTGGAAACATGTTGTGTGCACTGAAGAGTCAAAAATGGAAGACAGGAGTCCTATTCTATTTGGCTTAAATCTAACACAGCATTCCACAATAAGAACATCTTACTGGTAGTGAAACATGGTGGTGGTAGTGTGACGGTGTGGGGATGCATTGCTGCTTCAGGGCCTGGGCGACTTGATATAATTGAACTATATAATTCTGTTCTCTACCAGAAAACCCAGCAGGAGAATATCCACTCATCAGTCTGTGATCTGAAGCTCAAACGTTTTTGGGTTATGCAGCAGGACAACAATCCAGAGTCCGACTTTGAAAGGCTCAACTGAAACAAAATTAGTTTTGAAGTGGACTTGTCAAAGTCCTGACTTTGAGATGCCATGGCAGGACCCTAAATGGGCAGTTCATGCTCGAAAGCAATTCAGCAAAGAAGTGGACCAGAATTCCTCCAAAGGAATGTGAAAGACCGATCTCCAGTGATAAGAAGCTCTTGGTTGCAGTTAAAGGTGGCACAACCAGATATGAAGTTTACATTTACGGAGTTTGGCTGATGCTCTTATCCAGAGCGACTTACAATTTGATCTTTTTATTTTATTTTTTTTTACACAGGTAGGCAAAGGCAGTGTTAGGAGTCTTGCCCAAGGACTCTTATTGCTATAGTGTAGGGTGCTTACCCAGCTGGGGGATTGAACCCCAGTCTACAACGTAGAAAGCAGAGGTGTTCCTCACTACACTATACCAAAGGTTTAGAGAGCAATTATTTTCATATGGCTGATATGTGGGGTTTTTTTTTTTTCAATGAATAAAATCTAAAAACTGCATTTTAGCTTATAATGTCAGTTCATTGAGCTTGCTTGTATGTAGCAATATTCATATTTATATTAGTGGATTTTTGCCATTCATTTCTCCCAAACACAAAACTGACAGTTCCTTATGTGTAAACTGTGATTAAAATAAATCAAAGTAACATCACAACAAATATACTGCTAATAACTCTTACTTACAGTAAATAACTCTCACTAACCCCAGTGGACTGAAATCTAGATTATCTCTTTTTAATAAGAGTATTTCAGGAAAACAAACAGTTGCTGCCTCTGTGTAAAGCGCTAATTAAGATTTACTGAACTGATCTACATCATATACTGGCTGACAGAACTGGAAGAGGCAGCAGATGTAAATTTTCTCCTAACTTTATTGCATTCTGTTCTTCATTACCTGCCCAGCACAGACATCTGCCCTGGTTAAATCCTCATCTCTGTGATGTGATTGGTGGAAATGAAGCATGTCGTTTTGAAGTGTCAGGAAACATAAGCGAAGCGCCCCTGAAATGCTTTTACAGTTTTATGTCTGTCACGTTATTCATCTATGAGATAAATCAGCTAACATAGAACCAGAGTCAGTTGGTTGGTTAACTCCTTCATGCAGACGACATCTTCAGGGCCACAACTAGATCACAACTTTAGTGAGGATTAGTTTGAAGAAAAGTGACGAAGTGAATAAACTAACTGCCAATAAAGTGATAACCTTTAGGTTTTTTACTACTACGTTATTGTGTTTTTGCAAATTAATAACTATTAGAACTGTTTTGTACCTTCTCCTTTCATTTTTTTCATTTACCATCCCTCTTTTCTTCCATAAAATTAATTATTTAATGATCCATTCATTTTTAGCTGACAATACCTGTTGAAAACCATGGACAGATCTACTGAATTAGTTCAAACTGTGGTCTTAAGGTGAAAAAAAATATATATACACACACAACCCATATATATATATATATATATATATATATATATATATATATATATATAACCCATAAACCCATTTTTTACAAGGATTATGTCCTGATCTATTTAAACCCAATGCATTAATAGAGAGTGTAATAAGCTAAATATCTATAAAAGTCATAATTTATAGGGGCACTTT
This sequence comes from Colossoma macropomum, assembly GCF_904425465.1. Taxonomy (NCBI): domain Eukaryota; kingdom Metazoa; phylum Chordata; class Actinopteri; order Characiformes; family Serrasalmidae; genus Colossoma; species Colossoma macropomum. The sequence continues at coordinate 20,230,324 of NW_023494797.1, forward strand.
TTTTGGAAGGTGTCATGTCCCAAACCATTACCCATAAATTTATATTTGTAAAACTATTACTTTAAAGATCTTTTTTATTTCTTCTAAAGTTGAAAGAATTGGATTTATCATGAGTTTAATTCTTAAATAAAAAAAAATATTTTCATGTCTCTACCAAAACACACAGATTTAGTCAGTAGGTGAAGCCTTATTTTGGCCACGCCCCTGAATTTTAGAGCAGGAAGTGAGGCTGCATCGTTGTCCCTCATGGCCACATGGTGAGCAGTTAGATCCCATTGTTTTGAGGTAAATGTGTCCCAAAGTCTGAAAATCAGTGTGGAAGATAAAGAATTGCCACTTATTTTCTGCAATTAAGTAACTTTTAGTGTTTTAATGAAAAATATGATGATTTTCTGTGTGAACAGCTGTTCAAAGCTGTGTTTTCTGGTCATGTACTGAGTTTTTGAGCTAAAATGAGCTAAAATTGTCACTGAAACACTGTGGTGGACAGTAACTAAGTAAATGTAATTCATTACTGTACTTAAGTAGTTTTTCATGTATCTGTACTTTACTGAAGTTTTTCCATTTTGGGCAACTTTTTACTTTCACTCCACTACATTTCAAATATCTCACTTTTTCCTCCACTACATTATGAGAAATCTGTCGTTCCTTTTGGTTTATGTGTGTATAAAAACGTAACATGTCAAAACGAAAGAAGCGCGAAGCAAAAACACCAATCAGGGCACAGCGGCACTTAGTTTTGAGCTTGTTTTGACCTGTTGGTCATACCGACCCAGTGCAGCACACGGTTCAACGTCAGTGCAGCAGCGTAAAATTTTGGGAGAGTCTATTCAACATAAATGATGAACTAACCTAACTTTGTGTAAACAGACCACAATATAGAAATATGTACTCATATGCAGTTGAGACTGACGTGTCTTTATTCTGAATTTATACAAACACATTTCATTTTATAGTAAATTTGTTTTGGCTAGTTTATGTTTATGAACAGAGACCTACAGATGCAGTTTAGTAAAGGAAACTCATTTGTGAATCTGAGTTTGAAAGTTTTTATTAACTTAAACTTGTAAATAAATCCTAAACTGAAACTTTGCCTGTTTGCAAAAAGTTATTTCAGAGCCACTCAGTTCTACCTGATAGAAACTGTTCGCCTTCAGTGTTTTGTGCTTATGATGGTTTACCAAGAGAGACACTGGAGTATTTTCACCTAAAATGAGTTAATGAAGCGAGTCTTGTTATAAAAATGATAACAGGACATTAAAGTCATAATTAATCTTTTAGTACTTTTACTTTCGATACTTAAATACATTTGAAGGCAAATACTTTTGTACTTTTACTCAAGTGGAGGTCTAAAGGGAGGAACTTCTACTTTTACTGGAGTCATATTTTACCTTGGGTCTCTCTACTTTAACTCAGGTACATGTTTTGTGTTCTTCATCCACCACTGCTGAAACATTTGGTTGAGTTTCAGTAATAGTAAAACAGAATGTATAAAATGTGTCATAACTTTTGCACAGGCCACATTCAATGTTTTATTTCTTCACAAAATGTTAAATTCATTGAGTAAACAGTCGTTGCGTATTAAAATGTAGAGGTTGTGCAACTTTACATTTAGAAAATCAACCAGACGTCATTTGACCAGGTGCAGCCAAGCTTTTGCATATGACTGTAGAAGCTCAATCGTCTGTAGTGTGATTCCCGCTTTGAACGATGCCGTGTCTCATTTGATCAATAACAGGCTTTGTTTGGGCAAGGGAGGGATTTCCAATGAAGTGGCCGGTGAGCGTAGTGGTGGTTGTTGGTTTTAACAGCCTGTAGCCTACTTTTTATCTTGTATCTTATTTTATCAGGCCCATTTATGATGTCTGTGTGGGTTTATGTACCAAAACCTATCCTGAAAACGTCAGCCTGAATGGGCGGGGCTACACTGCTGTAGACTATGTAAATATAGTGTTTTTGAGACACCACAGAAACAATTCATTCTGAATGGTCTGCAGCTGAGTTTCCATAGATGGACTTAGAAGTGAAAAGGACTTTCAAAGGCTTTAGCAATGTTTTCACATTACATCAAACTCTTTTACTCCAAAAAAGCTAGGAAATTTAGCTTTCCAGTGATATGGATTCTTCAAATATTTATATATATTTATATACAATGTTAATGCTGGTTATTTTTGACTGCTGCTTCCTCTTCAGTGGCTCACCAAACTGGTGATGTCATCACATCCTTTGTGTCCCTGTGTTAAACACTTCCTGCCATTTTCCCTTTTTAATGCAGGAGGATTTATTTAGTGTTAATACAGATACAGATCAGCTGTTAGTCACAAAAAACACTGATTTAAACCCTTTAGTTAAGAATAATCCAAAGTCTGAGCTGCAGACTTTCATCATTATGAGCTAATCCTCTCCACAAAGACAAGCAGCCCAAGAAGGACGTTCATAAACATCATCAACTTGTTTAGCATTCCAGACTTGGAGTGTTTTTGTTTGGACCAAATCTGGGAATAACCGGGAAAAAAACAGGCTGATTGTGTTTATTGCCGTGTGCTGATTAGGAGCAAATACAATACAAAGTTTCAGATTTTTTTTTCTACAAAGAAATTATTTACATATTACAAACTTTAAAAAGGATTTTTTAGATGTTTCATTTAATATTTCAAGAACTCTGTGAAGAAGAATTGAACAAAATCATACATAATATACTGTAATTATCCATTCATACTCATTTTTTTTTCAAGTTATCTACTTTGAGACTTGATCTCTGTTTTTAAATTATAATTAATCCTGAAATGTCCTCATCTTTCTCAGTCATTACAGCATCCTCTACAGCTCTGCTCATCATTCTGCACACAATGTAGTATTTTTACATATTTATGTTTCCTCAACTGCTGATTATCTGAAACCTATGAAGTTGAGCAGGACGAGCAGACTAGAATCATTTTATACATTTATCTGCAATTAGTTGGTTTTTTTGTTATTGAAAATATTGAATCCAGACTTTTGAATGTTTATATATTTGTCTCTTAGGTTTTTGTCTCTTGGTTTTCAGCAGTGAGGCGGTTTCAGCATGTGTGTGTTTTTCAGTCCTCCTCAGGTGGCTCTTCATGACATAAGAAAGTCTAGATGTGATTAGATGTGATTAGATGTGATCAGATTCAAAACAGCTTTTTCACAGCCAGCAGCCCAAAAGAATGTTGGGAAAAAGATCCGTGGTGAACCACAAAAGTTTAGAGCTAGGACTTCAATTCAGGCCACAAAAGTCAAACGTCAAAACCTCTCTGATAAACAGTTCCGCTAGCGCCCCTATGGGATTCTAGTAGCTTGTAAGTTGTAGATGAAACACAGACATTTGAAGCTTCTGAAAGAAATTCCATATTTTATTTAGAGCTTGTGACAGACACATTAGCATATATGTTATGATATTAGCATATCTTGTTTCACATATCTACAAACTTCCAAAAGGTTTAGAGTTATGTCCCCCCCCCCCCGCCATTTTCCTCCTCAATTTAGTTGTATATAATTCCACCCACTAGTTAGGACTCCCCCAATCACACGATACTACCAGTGCTAGGAGGGTGAAGGCTAGCACAGTCTTCCTCCGAGTCCTGTGAAGCTCTGCTGCGTCTTTTCAAACTGCCGCTGAAGCATCGCCAGGTAACAAATGCCAGCTAACTGCCATTCTGTCAGCTAACAGACGCCTGCACTGGGTTATGGGGGAGATGGGAGGCCATCCTACCCACCCAGAGAGAGTGAGGCCTCCCAGCCATGGATCGAACTCGCTATCTCCTGGTGACAGGGCCAACGCTTAGATGATAGATGTTTTTTCACATAAAATCAAAACATGATTGGTTAAATCTCCCACTTTTACAATTATACTGATATAATTAATATAATTGTTAGGCCTTCTCTTCAGCTCCTAAAATCCTGGGTAATCGTGCTGTCTTGGCTATACCTACATAGAAACAACAGAGAAAAATCCTGATCTTTCCAGTTTTTGCGCATTTTAAGAATTTACCCCTTTTGTTTTCATCCAAACTCATGAGACAAATGTAGTACAGAATTTAAATACAAGCATGATTCTACTAAATAAAAATTAATAAAAAATTACAGACATGCGTTTTTTAGTTCCAGAAATCCTTGAAGGCCCTGAAGAACCTGAGGGCTCCCCATTGGAAAAGCCTGTGGAAAACCTTTTGCTAAATAAACAAACTAATCTCTAGAACTAAGGGTTAACTGCCTCTGCGAAACAACAGCAAATCCCATATGTAACGCAACGTCAATAATGAAGCTCGTGCCAGCTAATGTCCTGAAACTGATAACCATCTGGGACAGTGATGTTTAGTCATTTGTCCGTGAGCTTCCTGATTGTGTATCACTCCGGAGTTCCACTGTGTATCAGCAAACATGCAGCTCAGCAACAGCAGCGATTTGAGCTCCACCGGTCTGAGCCAGGCTAACCTGGTTAGCTCAGTGCTGATGGGCTTCTTCTGCGCTGTCGGAGTTCCTGGCAACATCGCCGTGATCGTGATCATCGTTCTGTGGTTCAAGAAGGACAACTTCACCGTCCATCTGATGCTGAACCTGGCCGCCTCGGACATCCTGTGTTTGATGACCCTGCCTGTGTGGATGTACAATCAGCTGCACGTTTGGATGATTGGAAGATCACTCTGCAAGTTCATTTCTTCACTTGCCTACGGTAGCGTTTATTCCAGTTTGCTGACGGTGACGTTGATGAGCGTCCATCGCTGCTTACAGATCTGTTTTCCTGAGATTTGGGCCAAACTGGGAAAGACAGGTGAGAGATTTCTACTCTTCATGATCTGGGCTTGTGGATTTGCCTTCTCAGTTCCAGCGATTCTAACCCAGGAGATCGTCCAGAGAGACTCCAAGAGAGAGTGTGGACGAATCACGTCTTCAGATGAAAACAGGCTCATAGTTGCTGTGTTGGAAACTCTGCTGGCGTTTGTTCTTCCATGCTCCATTATGGTCATCTCCTATTACTGCCTCCACAAGAGAGTGACCCAAAAAGCCTTAATCCGGAGCAGAAGGTTGACCAAACTGGTCACCAGGATTGTGGTGACCTTCTTCATTTTCTGGACGCCCTACCACATTCTCAATTTGGTGGAAATCTTTGCAATCTGCCTCAAACAATCGCACCCAGACTCATCAGGCAAGGTGTTGGCATTCACAGCTTCACTCGGCGACATTGCTGGAAGCTTCACGTTCATCAACAGCTGCGTGAATCCGCTCCTCTACGCTTTCGCTTCGCGGAGTCTTCGTCATGGCACTGAAACAGAGAACACAAACATCGTTCAGACCTCCAGTATTTAACGAGAGACGTTTCCTCAGCCATCAAATATTCAGTCCTGGAACAAGGACTACATATAGTTTGCATATGCTAAAAAGGTAATAATTTATTTTAAGAAGGCATTATAATGTACTTGTAATGCACTTATGAAGGATTTTCATTCTAATAGCTTCTAACTGCCTGTTTGTTTTTACTACTAAGGAATAATTAGACTGAATTAAGCATTGTTCTACATTTTACAGGAGGACTATCCTTATAAAGCGTTTCTGAATGTATAAAATGTTTATTAATGGTTGTTAGTTATTAATAAGCAGCAAAGCAAAGCAGCAAAGTTAAAGTTAAACTTAGCAGCATAATCACAAAGTCATATTCATCAGATATAACAGCTCAATGTTGTTTTTGGTGATTTATGTGTTATAACTGCTTATTAATCATTATTAAAGTGTTTATGACCTAATTAATAGCCATTACTAAACTAATTTAAACCATTTATGAAACCTTTATAAAGGTCCTACATAGGAAGGTCATAAAAAATGCATATGGATTTAAATAGTATTTTTAAAACAATGCTTGAGTATTTGTAAACAGCTTATGTCAGTAATCGCAACATGGCGAGATGTTCTCTGAAGAAAAAGTCATTGAGTGTGTTTACCTGCACGTAATAATCCGATAATTGCAGAAAATCTGATTTTGTCAGTAATCCAATCAACGTGTTTACATGCATTTGAGTAATCAGATAATGGGGAAACTCTGGGTCTACATGAGTCAGACAGTAATCAGATTTCTGCTTTACAACCAGCCAATAAACTCACAGAAGAAGACGCGACGTAAACGTAACGTAAAACTCAAACTTCATACCTCAGATTTTTTTTAACATCGTGCCGCTTTTCCTGAAAATATGAACAAACATCATCTAGAAAATGAAGAATATTTAAATCTTTCATTTCATCAAGCATGTTTTTGGTTTCAGCGTCACTCCAAAAGTGTGGCGACGCTGCTCGCTTATTTCCGGTACCGCCGTCTGTTTTCACACATGCTCAGTCTGAGAAATCCGAAAGAAATCAGAGTAAGAGTTCACAGCACTGAGAAATCTGATTACTGAGCTCAAATACAGCTTCTTCATCAGATTTCTAGACCTTACTCTGATCTAAGAAATCAGACTGTGCTGTTTGCATGACCATTTGAATCATCAAATAACCGCAGAAATCTGATTATTGAGTGCATGTGAACGCACTCATTTCTGTGTAGTCCAGTAGCTCCCAACTCTGGTCGTGGAGGACCGCCTACCTTGCACATTTTACTGTTTGCCCTCCTCCCTAAACACCTGATCCAAATAATCTGCTAACTAATAAGCCCTTCCTGAGTTGAAGTGGGTGGGTTTTGGCAGAAAAACACAAAAATGTGCAGACCAGGGGTGGGAACAACTGGTTTCGTCTACAGTGACAACAGAAAAAAATATCAGAAGTAAAAGTACTTTGACTAGAGATATATAGAACTGATGTCCAGCGTTCGCAAATGGGCCTCAGATGTTCTACTATTTGGGAATGACGTTCCTTAACAGTTTTATAAGTGGAACAAATGTCTGTCACTGTAGTTTATGTCAGTATAATATGTTTTACATCTTCTTGCGATTACTGGCATAGGCAGTTTTAACTGTCATAAACACTCAAGTACAGCTTTATGGATTTGGTATTTAATACTTATGCATATGTTATGAAGACCCTATGTAGGCAGCCTTCAAATAAAGTGTTACTAGGCAGTCTTATTGTGCCATGGTGCCCACTTTTATTCGTGTACTTTACACCATAATCATGTCATTTATTGATAAGAAGACATCCAGCTAAAAACATCAAACTTTAAAACATAAGTAATCTAATAAGAATCAACCAAAAAAGGAATGTATTGTATGAAAGCTATGTTAATAAGCACAGTTAATGTAGATTCTATGCTCAGATAAGGTAAATAAAATGGAACTGAACACCTTTTAGGTTTGTGTTAACGAGAAATCCTCACTTCAGAATAGAGAGTCAGTTTGGCTTTATATACAGCCAATTGGAATTGAGCAAATAGAGACAGAACCAATGGAACCAAGTCCAATGGAAAATGAGGAAAGTGTATACATTGCTTAGGTAAGGCTTGTGCACAGGATTATGATACATAATGCACAAATAAAAGTGCTGTGGATGTTAAATTCACCACAGTTATTGCTTTGTAGTAGTGAAGAGATGATTAATTACCAGCTACTGCCTTGATAAGGCTTAATTAGGCAATTATAAGGACATTATAATGCGCCCCTAAAATAAATTGTTACCAAACATGTTCTACAAGGTACCACAAACTAAAACCGAAGCCGCTCAGCTATACTGTCTGGCATGTAGGTGTAGATTTTCTATATTAAACACCTCTGAATGACTCCACACTCACAATATCACAGCAGATAACAGGTCATATAAACAGAGCTTTTGGGAAATCTGGTTTATGTCTGTATTTTGAGCTGTAGATTGTAAAAGGAATCTTTCCTGTTTTCACATGTTGATCAGATTTAGATGATGCGATAGATTTGTTTGAAAAAAATACCACTAAAACAATAGCAACAAATGAGAGCCGGAACATGAACAAAAAACAGGACTGAGAGATGGACGAGGCTGGGTTTAGCAGTCTTGTTAGCATTGCAGGATAACTCTCGGTACAGGAGGACATGAATGGATGGAGAATGCAGGGAAGATGGGACATTAGTAGCTTCAACCGCTGCGCTTTGGCTTCATGGGGTCTTCGACACAGTGCTGATCCAGAAAAGACAAACAATGTTCGAACAGACACTGGAGTGAGCTGGACGTGGCTCAAGTATCAGGTCCAGCATGACGGACTACTTTGCACAGAAAAATACTGTCAGACACAGATATGCTTTGTGTAAGAATGGAAATGGGAGGATTTCCCTGGAAAACTTTCAACAGGTCTGTGCCTTTAAACTCTGTACTATGTTTTTAGAAAGCCTGTCATTCAGTAGGATGTGCATATATCTAAGATTTTATTAAATATCTGGAACTTTTACCAATGTTTTTACATTAAAACCTCTTAAATCTTTAGCTTATTTTTACACTATTTAAAAATGCCAGATGTTCTTTAAATTGTGCAAACATCTCATGATGAATGGACTGACGGAAATGACCCAGAGCTTCTCGTTTTGTATTGACATTGAAATTAAAGTGAAATTCAACAGCTTTGCTTATGATATAAGCAAAGACATTAAGAACCAGGGGTCACCATGACTACAACACAAATACAGCCATTTTATTTACTATCCAAAAGTGAACCTACATGTGTGTTCATGAGGAATATGTGTTTATGTGGAATGTTGATGATGGAAAATAGTGGAAAATCTGAAAAAAAGGTTTTCTTTGGGGACTATTTTACTGTGAATGGATGTTTAAGGCCAAAATATTCTCAAAACTATCATAAAACAGTGTCTCAGTCATCAGGCAGTGAATTCATAACCATTTCATGTAGGAACTTTCTGTGAGGGAGCTTTTAGAGGTGGACGTCTGGTTCCTATCACCACCACTGTGAACAGTTCTGACTCCGTATGTTTCTCTAGAACAGAGCGTTTCACACCAAACCACTCTGAATGACCCTGTTTACATCTCAACCACTTAATTATGCAGACAAGTCACTCTATTTAAGGCAATTTTTCCTTTGTTTATGATTTTGGAGGAGATTTAGTAACAACAGTAATGTTTTATTATGCAAATGTAAACCTCAAACATCCTGCACTGCTGTGTAATTGACACTTTTATATTTGCTTAATGTAATAAAACTGTGTAACTAGTTATCTGTGTGTGCACATGCTCTGATTATCAGCCACAGGGCAGAATGATGGATCTGGTTTGTATATGGCAGGGTTTAAATTTAGGGGGTCCCCTGGTGGAAGGTCTGACTATGAGGTGAGCCATAAAATGATAAATGCTATAATGAGAAAATCTCTGATAACTGAAAGACTCAGTGGACTCACCATGTGCTTTTCTTCGTAGATCCTCAGAAAACAGGTAAAAGGAGGTCAAGTGATGTCATCAGTGTGACTTTTATTTCAAAATAAGAGTTTTTTGTTACGCGGTGACACCAGTGACGCGACTCCTGGGGGCCACAACTTTCATTATATATTTTATATTATTTATTTGGCATTTGTTTTCTTTTTGTCATTTAAATCATATATTTCATAGTCATGTTTAGATTATTGCAGTTAAAATGGCAGAAAAAACATGTTTGCATGTATGCATGTAAAAACATGTATGGCCTCAATACATTTACACAGTCTAAGTAATTGTGCTGTGAATGCAGAAGGTACTATTAACTCTTTAGAAATAAATGTTATGTAATTGTATTGCATAAATCCTACAAGTACTTCTAATACAAACACTGTTTAATTCATTCAGGTTTATTGAACATGATGGAGAAACATAAATTATAATACAATTTTTACATGGGATTCATGTATTTAAATTAAATGGAAAATTGACGAAATTAAAATAAGTTTTAACTTTTGGGCTTAAATATTTTTTTGAGTGCAGGTTGTTCTCTGATGTGTCCTCTCAGTATGAGACCACGTCTGGCTCTGCTAGCCTGCTCAACGAGGAGCATCTGGGAAAAAAATTACATAAGATCAGATTGGGACTACATTTTGCCAGACGGTAAGTCAAGGAGCAGGAAATACTTGGCACAGATGGATGCCAAAGCAGTTTATTTCCCAGGAATTCCCTTCCAACTATAGCTGGCACCATGTCCTGACACCAATAACCCACCTGTTACTGATTAGCGGCTCAGTGCAAAGACAAAATCAGATTTCAGGGTTGACACAACCAGTATATGGAACTCATTCACTGATTAGCATGCTAACACCTTTCATTTCATGCTAGCTTGAGCTGAAACTCAAATGATTTCGGCTTTTTGAGGCTATATTTATGTAATTATTGATCACAGAATGGATTCGGGCTTTCCTGGGTTCTCCTTTTATATCCGAGCATGATTGCGTGACCTGTTTAAGATGTTTTTTGAACATTTTACAAAGTTTCAGGTCCTAAGTTGCCCCTGTCTAAACTTTTTGGAACGTGTAACGGGCATCGATGTCAGAATGAGCAGATGTTCACAAAAAAACAATGTTGTTGAGAAGATAAGACATTAAATGTTCTGCCCTAGTACAGCTTTTTTCTAATTACGGGCCAAAGTAGATTTATAAATCACTGCATTCTGTTTTTTTATCTGCATTTCACATACTGTCCTAATTTTTTTGGAATTGGGTTTGTATGTCAATACTTGGGGACTTTAATTACACCCAGATTCTGTTACATAAAATTGAACTACAGACCCACATTTTTCACTTTCCAGAAATCAATAGGCCTTTAGTGGGGTTCCCCACTGCAAACCTCTTCTCCAAAAACAAAGAACATCAGGTTACTTTCCTAAACTGGTACAACAAGCTTTGCTTCTCAGAATTCAAGTCCACCTCCCAAGCGCTCGGCGAGGGTGGAAAATGGTCAGCATAACAACTTTGAGCCAAAAAAACAAGGTTTTATTATAACTAGAAAAAGCCCTGGGACTTGATCAGGATTTGTAGAACTAGCACAGCAGGGCTCTAATGGAGCCGATTTCCACAGCAAATGTAACATTGATTTTAAGGTAAAATGAAAGACTGAGGTTTGGCTCACTGTGGGATGAAGATTCATTGCTGTGTGGGTTAGAGTTTCTACAAAAGAACAACATTCATTGTCATTATGAAACCAAAGATCTCATTTCAGACATTTTTCTGATGGGTATTAATCATTATTCATAGCAATTTTTATATGCCACTGAACGGCATATAAACAGGACTAATGCAACATTAATTATTACAATTATAACAATTATTATACTTTATTAGAAACACCCACCTTGTACTTCCACTAACTGGCCACTTTTTTGACGCCAACTGTCTTCACTCACTGGCCGCTTTATTAGAAACACCCACCTTGTGCTTCCACTCACTGGCCACTTTATTAGAAACACCTACCTTCTGCTTCCACTCACTGGCCACTTTATTAGAAACACCCACCTTGTGCTTCCACTGACTGGCCACTTTATTAGAAACACCTACCTTCTGCTTCCACTCACTGGCCACTTTATTAGAAACACCTACCTTGTGCTTCCACTCACTGGCCACTTTATTAGAAACACCCATCTTGTGCTTCCACTCACTGGCCACTTTATTAGAAACACCTACCTTGTACTTCCACTCACTGGCCACTTTATTAGAAACACCCATCTTGTGCTTCCACTCACTGGCCACTTTATTAGAAACACCTACCTTGTGCTTCCACTCTCTGGCCACTTTATTAGAAACACCCACCTTGTGCTTCCACTCACTGGCCACTTTATTAGAAACACCCACCTTGTGCTTCCACTGACTGGCCACTTTATTAGAAACACCTACCTTGTGCTTCCACTCACTGGCCACTTTATTAGAAACACCTACCTTGTGCTTCCACTCACTGGCCACTTTATTAGAAACACCCATCTTGTGCTTCCACTCACTGGCCACTTTATTAGAAACACCTACCTTGTGCTTCCACTCACTGGACACTTTATTAGAAACACCCATCTTGTGCTTCCACTCACTGGCCACTTTATTAGAAACACCTACCTTGTGCTTCCACTCTCTGGCCACTTTATTAGAAACACCCACCTTGTGCTTCCACTCACTGGCCACTTTATTAGAAACACCTACCTTGTGCTTCCACTCACTGGCCACTTTATTAGAAACACCCACCTTGTGCTTCCACTCACTGGCCACTTTATTAGAAACACCCTACCTTGTGCTTCCACTCACTGGCCACTTTATTAGAAACACCCACCTTGTGCTTCCACTCACTGGCCACTTTATTAGAAACACCCACCTTGTGCTTCCACTGACTGGCCACTTTATTAGAAACACCTACCTTGTGCTTCCACTCACTGGCCACTTTATTAGAAACACCTACCTTGTGCTTCCACTCACTGGCCACTTTATTAGAAACACCCATCTTGTGCTTCCACTCACTGGCCACTTTATTAGAAACACCTACCTTGTACTTCCACTCACTGGACACTTTATTAGAAACACCCATCTTGTGCTTCCACTCACTGGCCACTTTATTAGAAACACCTACCTTGTGCTTCCACTCACTGGCCACTTTATTAGAAACACCCACCTTGTGCTTCCACTCACTGGCCACTTTATTAGAAACACCTACCTTGTGCTTCCACTCACTGGCCACTTTATTAGAAACACCCACCTTGTGCTTCCACTCACTGGCCACTTTATTAGAAACACCTACCTTGTGCTTCCACTCACTGACCACTTTATTAGAAACACCTCCCTTGTGCTTCCACTAACTGGACACTTTATTAGAAACACCCACCTTGTGCTTCCACTGACTGGCCACTTTATTAGAAACACCTACCTTGTGCTTCCACTCACTGACCACTTTATTAGAAACACCTACCTTGTTCTTCCACTCACTGGCCACTTTATTAGAAACACCCACCTTGTGCTTCCACTCACTGGACACTTTATTAGAAACACCCACCTTGTGCTTCCACTCACTGGCCACTTTATTAGAAACACCTACCTTGTGCTTCCACTCACTGGCCACTTTATTAGAAACACCCACCTTGTGCTTCCACTCACTGGCCACTTTATTAGAAACACGCACCTTGTGCTTCCACTCACTGGCCACTTTATTAGAAACACCTACCTTGTGCTTCCACTCACTGGCCACTTTATTAGAAACACCCACCACCACCAACTGGTCACTTTATTAGAAACACCCACCACCAACAACTGGCCACTTTATTAGAAACACCACTTTTTGCTTCCACTCACTGGCCCCTTTATTAGAAACACTTACCCTTACAGGTCCACTACACAGGTGTACAATTACAGAGTGTAGCCTGTGAATCAGCAGATGGGCTACAGTCTAAACACATGCAAGGTGGAGCTACAAGGACTGGGTTTCCGATAAAGCGGCCGGTGGGTGTATGCTGTAATATCAGAGCTATAATGAAAACCTGTGTTTGCTCCTGAGCCTCCTCCGTGCTTTTAGTGACTGCACACGTACTGCTACTGTGTTGAACAGATAATCATGACAACAGCACCCGTCACCTACGTGTCCCGTTGCTGCTGGGTGACCTTCACGGCCCCCACAGAGCAGAAACGGTAGGGGGGACGGTGGGCAGAGAGGAAGAACAGCGACTGCCAGTCACTGCCTAATGTTCCAGACAGATTGGCCATTAGGAAACGCTTCAATGCTGCCAGTGGCAGACAGGCTTTGACTTTAAAGCCCTGTTAACTTTTATGAGGGTTCTTTAAGGAAAAACATTAGACTCTTTATAGCCGCCCTCTAGAGGATGGCCTGATTTATTCCTAGGCAACACTGGAGCCCACATTAATTTAGGTATGTTCTGTTGGAGTTTAATGACGCGTTGTGAGATAACACAAAAGGAAGATGACAACTTGATTACATTAAGGCAGACAACCTTACCTTATGTTCTTCAGACCATCATCCGTTTCTGACAGCGGGGAGATGGAGGTCTTTTGTCCTAATGAACGAGTGAATGAGAGAACAAGAAAATGAATGAATAATAATATGAATAATCAGATTTCAAAGGGCTCATATCAAAGAATTCTTTTCGCTTATTTTTTTTTAATAAAAGTGCCATGTTGTATGTAAACACTGTTAAAGTTCCTAAACATATCATTCATTTCCAAGTCTACTCAGTCCACATACACAAAGATCACCCCCAATTTTAACCTATTTTTTGTGATGTCACAAAAAAACAATGCATTTACATATACCCTACTAGGCACAATGCAGGGAGCGAATCAGTACAGATCTCATTTACATATACACCAATCAGGCATAACATTATGACCACCTCCTTGTTTCTACGCTCATTGTCCATTTTATCAGCTCCACTTACTATATAGGTGCACTTTGTAGTTCTACAGTTACAGACTGTAGTCCATCTGTTTCTCTGCAGACTTTGTTAGCCCCCTTTTACCCTGTTCTTCAGTGGTCTGGACCCCCATGGACCCTCACAGAGCAGGTACTATTTGGGTGGATCATCCTCAGCACTGCAGTGACACTGACGTGGTGGGTGGTGTGTTAGTGTGTGTTGTGCTGGTGCGAGTGGATCAGACTCAGCAGTGCTGCTGGAGTTTTTAAACACTGTGTCCACTCACTGTCCACTCTATTAGACACTCCTACCTCGTCAGTCCACCTTGTAGACGTAAAGTCAGAGACAATAGCTCATCTGCTGCCGCACAGTTTGTGTTGGTCATCCTCTAGTCCTTCATCAGTGGTCACAGGACGCTGCCCACAGGACGCTGTTGGCTGGATATTTTTGGTTGGTGGACTATTCTCAGTCCAGCAGTGACACTGAGGTGTTTAAAAACTCCAGCAGCACTGCTGTGTCTGATCCACTCAGACCAGCGCAACACACACTAACACACCACCACCACGTCAGTGTTACTGCAGTGCTGAGAATGATCCACCACCCAAATAGTACCTGCTCTGTGAGGGTCCATGGGGGTTCTGACCACTGAAAAACAGGGTAAAAGGGGGCTAACAAAGTATGCAGAGAAACAGATGGACTACAGTCTGTAACTGTAGAACTACAAAGTGCACCTATATAGTAAGTGGAGCTGATAAAATGGACAATGAGCGCAGAAACAAGGAGGTGGTCAGAATGTTATGCCTGATCGGTGTGTGAGTTTTAAAGGTACAGTCACAGGTAAACTGCTAGAGATGTGTGAAAATATTCATGAAAAATTAATTCAAAGTTGTGCAACATAAACAAATCATCACAAGTGCACACGAGTTGGACGTTCAACACATTTCAATCCTGCAATTCAACAAAATAACACAAACGTTGGATATGGGCCCTTTAAACAAGCCAGCGTGTTGTTCTGTTTCACAAGTAGACAGAAATAAAAACACAGAAAAGGAGTATTTCTTGTAGCCATGACCACAAGTGACCCTACAGCAACATCTGGCCTCAGAAATACCTTCTTCATTCCGTTCGTGGAGACCTTTCGCTGAGGTGAAGGAGTTTTGAAGAAGCTGAAGCTTCCGCTCTGTCATGCTCCTCTTCTTTTATGCAGTAGGTGAAAGTTCTGTTTATTCCTCTGACACGAGGGTTTGTTTGTGACAGCCACACAAACACACCTTCAGGGCCAAACGCACACCCCAACAAACACAGCATGTCTGCTTTGATGCACGGCCTCGTGTACACGTCTCCTCCGGCTCTGTCAGTGTCAGCCACGTAAAGGTCTGTCCTTTTAAAGGGATGAGAAAACTTTACAGGTTAGCAGTTCAATTTATTTATTCTCTGTATATATTTTCTGTATCTTTGTACATGAATTTTAACAAGGATTTGGACATATGCTACAAGTACATAACAACAACAACAACAACAACAACAACAATAATAATAATAATAATAATAATAATAGCTAGAAAAGTGCACTTCCTGAAGAAAATGCAGTGATTGCACAGATTAAGCTATTCCCAGTATGTTCCCCTGGTGGTTGCTATGGTAACCTTAGTGGTTGCTAGGGTGTTGTTAGGTGGTTGCAATAGTACCTCAGGTGGTTGCTAGGATGTTGCTAGGGTATCTCTGGTGGTTGCTAGGGTGTTGTGAGGTGGTTGCAATGGTGTCTCAGGTAGTTGCTAGGATGTTGTTAGATGGTTGCTATGGTATCTCTGGTGGTTGCTAGGGTGTTGTTAGGTGGTTGCAATATTATCTCAGGTGGTTGATAGGATGTTGGTAGGGGGTTGCTATGGTATCCCTAGTGGTTGCTAGGGTGTTGTTAGGTGGTTGCAGTGGTATCTCATGTGGTTGCTCGGATGTTGCTAGATGGTTGCTATGGTATTTCTGGTGGTTGCTAGGGTGTTGTGAGGTGGTTGCAATGGTGTCTCAGGTGGTTGCTAGGATGTTGGTAGATAGTTGCTATGGTATCCCTGGTGGTTGCTAGGGTGTTGTAGGTGATTGCTAGGATGTTGCTAGATGGTTGCTATGGTATCTCTGGTGGTTGCTAGGGCATGGCTAGGCGGTTGCAATAGAATTTTAGGTGATTGCTTGGGTGTTACTAGATGGGTGCTATGGTATTTCAGATAGGGTGTTTCTAGAGTGTTGGTAAGCAGCTTGTATGTTATCCCAGGTGGTTGCTAGGGTGTTGCTAGGTGGTTTATCCCAGGCTGTTGGTTGATGGTTGCTGTGGTAGTTCACACAGTTGCTAGGGTGTTGCTAGGTGGTTGCTAGGGTGTTGCTAGATGGTTGCTAGGGTATCCCTGGTGTTTGCTAGCGTGTTGGTAGGTGGTTGCAATGGTATCTCAGGTGGTTGCAAGGATGTTGGTAGATGGTTGCGAAGGTATCCCTGGTGGTTGCTAGGGTTTTGCTAGATGGTTGTTATGGTATACCACATGGTATAATAAGAGGGGTGCACAAAGCTTTGACCACATAGTTCTGCCATTCGTTCCTATGGAAACCGTACGTCCAGTCAAAAAGCTGTATACCCACATCCCAAAGTCAGACAGAAGAATCTGGAGTTGGTTTGATGTTGCTATCTTGAAAACCGTGGGATGAATCAATGAACAAAAAAAATCACAGAAAAATAAGGGAAAAGAAAAGGAGATGGAGAAATATATAATTCTGATAATGATGGTGTTGATCACTAATAGTAGATATAAGGGGGCGTAAAAACAGAGTTTAGTCATGATGGAAACACTTTATTTTGATAGTTTTCTGCAGATGCTTTAGTTATCAGGGATGTTAAAGCTTCTCTTCTGAAGAGATGAGAACACATCAGTATGCAGGTGAGCAATTAGCATTTATTTCTTTTCTACAGTAAATTGCATGGAAAAAAAAGAGGAAGAAAAAAGTCAAACACACTCACACAAACACACACAGTGACACACTGAATACATTTCTGCTCTATTCTTCTAACTAAAAAGTCAACTAATGGAGGCCCGGTGCTGCGGCAAGACGGCCCGAAACCCTTTTAAAATGTGCACAGCGACCTTTTCTCCTTTTACTGAGGCTGTGACCCCTTTTCAAAAAAGGGCACCTATGAATACACTTCAAAACACACCGTTCTTTATCTACACTAACTGCATTTCCAACACTGATGGCCCTCCATGCACAACAGGAAACATGCAGAGCTCTAAAAACACTAAAATATTCTGTAATGCACTGCTTACCGGACCGTTGGAGAGGCTGGATATATTCCCTGCTGAAATGATACCTTATAAAGTGAAATCATCTTAATACTAGTGAATTTATTATGGGAATCTCATTATGGGATTGTTCGGTAACGCTTTACTGAAGGGCAGCGTTCATAAGGCTACATGATGCCTTCATAAGCCATATGGTTTATGTGAGTTATCATGAAAAGCTTACATAGGTAGCCCTATGAAACTACAAGAGCTTTACATGAGCTTGGCTATCTGACAAAAGCAGGAGACGATGTTACCAATAGGAAGGTTTCCAAGGTGGTTGCCAGGGTGTTGTTAGGTGGTTGCTATGGTATCGCTGGTGGTTGCTAGGGTGTTTTTAGGTTTTTGCTATGGCATCCCTGATCGTTACTAGGGTGTTGCTAAATGGTTCCAATGTTATACCAAGGAGCTACTAGAGTTTCTGCTTAGTTGCTGTGGTACCTCTGGTGGTTGCCAGGGTGTTGCTAGATGGTTGCTATGGTATCCCTGGTGGTTGCTAGGGTGTTGATAAATGGTTCCCATGTTATCCCAGAGAGCTGCTACAGTTTCTGACTGGTTGCTAGGGTGTTGTTAGGTGGTTGCTATGGTATCCTTGGAGGTTGCTAGGGTGTTGTAAGGTTTTTGCTATGGCATCCCTGGTGGTTGCTAGAGTGTTGTTAGGTGGTTGCTATGGTATCCCTGGTCGTTGCTAGGGTGTTGTAAGGTTTTTGCTATGGCATCCCTGGTGGTTGCTAGAGTGTTGTTAGGTGGTTCCTATGGTATCCCTGGTCGTTACTAGGGTGTTGCTAAATGGTTCCAATGTTATCCCAGGGAGCTCCTAAAGCTTCTGACTGGTTGCTATGGTACCTCTGGTGGTTGATAGGGCTGTTACTAGATGGTTGCTATGGTATCCCTGGTGGTTGCTAGGGTGTTGTTAAATGGTTCCAATGTTATACCAGGGAGCTCCTAAAGCTTCTGACTGGTTGCTATGGTACCTCTGGTGGTTGATAGGGCTGTTACTAGATGGTTGCTGTGGTATCCCTGGCGGTTGCTAAGGTGTTGCTAAATGGTTCCAATGTTATCCCAGGGAGATGCTAGAGCTTCTGACTGGTGGCTATTGTACCTCTGGCAGTTGCTAGGGTGTTGCTAGATGGTTGCTATGGTATCCCTGGTTGTTGCTAGGGTGTTGCTTAATGGGTCCCATGTCATCCCAGGAAGCTGCTAGGGTTTTTGACTGGTTGCTATTGTACCTCTGGTGGTTGCTAGGGTGTTACTAGATGGTTGCTATGGTATCCCTGGTGGTTGCTAATGTGTTGCAAAATGGTTCCAATGTTATCCCAGGAAGATGCTAGAGCTTCTGACTGGTTGCTATTGTACCTTTGGCGGTTGCTAGGGTGTTGCCAGATGGTTGCTATGGTATCCCTGGTTGTTGCTATGGTATCCCAAGGGTGTTGCTAAATGGTTCCCATGTTATTCCAGGGAGCCACTAGGGTTTCTGACTGGTTTATTATACCTCTGGTGGTTGCTAAGGTGTTGCTAGGTGGCTGTAACATGACTAACATGACAAATAACAATGCATGTTTTAGAACGAAAGGCTCCTTTAAGCATTGTTTCTTGAAAAGTAAAATCACCTGAGATTAAATTACTTAAAACACTGAAAAAAGTCCATAAATAATTTGAAAACTCTTCTATTAGCCTCCGAATTAGAAACATTAGCTATACCTACTAGATTTAAGATGAGTTCACGTATCAAGATATCATGTGCAGTGTTGCCTTGGATTTCCTGTTCACAGTGAGAAGTAACACGTTTTGTTGTCTCCATATATATATGATATGATATAACCTCATAACTCACTTTTTAAATATTATTCCCACCATTTGACTGCACATTACATTGTGTGAATATTTCATAATGAACGGACCAACAGAAATGCTTAAAAATTGCCTAGAATAAAATCTTGTTACATCAAAGTTTCCTCACACGAATAAGTTATCGTTAGACCCTTTTGTCACGACGGCAACGCAAGGCAAAGGTGTAAATCTGTTAACCGTGTTCAGCTACAAACTCAGCTCACGGTGTCTGAGGTAAAATCTAAAAAAAAGACAGCGCTCTGTATTCTGCTGCTGTAAACTGAAATAAAAACCCCTACAGTAAGAGAAAAGTGAGAGAAGCGTAAGTTTTAAAAATAGATGTAAGAGTTCACGGTAGTTTGTCAGAGGGCAAGGGGTGAAAAAGCGCCTAAGCAGAAAAGAAATCCCACGTTGGGCAGATTTAGCTGAGAGTGGTGGTCCGTTAGGACAGCGGTGGGCGTTTTGAAGACACACAGAGAGAAAGTCCAGCGCTGGTGGAGACGCAGGCCGTTTAGCTGACGGAGCAGGGGTCGTCCTTGCTGGGCTTCACCTCGCCCTGCAGCAGCTGGATCATCACGACTTTAGTCAGGTAGCTGGAGGTGCCTTTCTTCCCCAAGGCTGGCGTGTTATAGAACGCCTCCATGTCCTCCTACAGAGAAAAAACAACCAGAACAATGTTTATACTTTTATAATACAATTTAATTCATTGTACTACCACACAATGTAGCGCCGATAGAATGGGATATTTAGGAGCAGCTGCACAAGAGCATTACGTCACCATGGCCAATGCCAGGAGGATTAAAAAAGCCCTAGTATTGGGCTGTGGAGCAGTGGAACTGTGTTCTCTGGAGTGATGGAGCTCCATCCAATACGTTTGGGATGAGTTGGAGTGACCCAGAACCGACCATCCAACATCAGTACCTGACCTCACTAATGCTCAATCAAATCCTCACAGCAATGTATAACATCTAAAGCCTTCCCAGAAGAGTAGAGGCTGTTACTGCAGCACAGACTCACCATTAACACCTTCATGAAATGCAGGACTTATTCCCACCTAAGTGCTAGGTTGAGCTTATTGGGTCATTTTTTTGGACTATTAGCCCAGTAATTGCCCCGTTAGCGCCTTGGTCAATATCAGTGACAATGCAAACACAGACACCACCCCCTTTCCCCCTCTCTTCCAACTGCTGAGTCAAATTAAATTCTAGTTATTATGAACCAAAAGAATCAACTCACTGGATCAGATGAACTCAGCGTGAGTTCTGTTCAAAATTCTGCCCAAATTCATTTTAAGTCCCAGCACTTTTCAGAGTAAATCAGCTAGATTATGAATAAAACTTACAATAAAATAAACCGTAGTACTACTACACACACCCACACCACACATGATCTAAGCCGCTTATCCTTCTGGGTCGTTGAGGTGGGGCTGAGCCTATCCCAGCATTCATTGGGTGGGATAGCATGTCCAGTTGGCCTGACTGCATGTCTCTGGACTGTGGGAGTAAACCCACGCAGACACAGGGAGAACATGCAAACTCCACACAGAAAGGAACCTGGTTACCCGGCCGGGGAATCGAACCCAGGCCCTTCGTGCAGTGAGGCAGTACTACTACTATTTCTCATAATAATAACTCAGAGCAGGCTGGAGAAGAGCGGTTTTGTGGCTGTTATAATGAAAGAATGTACTCACCTGTTTCTCAGTCCTCTCAGGTCGGCCACGGTCTTTCTGGAAGTCTGCGAAGGCATCTTTAACCAAACGGTCCAGATCCACCGACTCCTGGAACTCCAGCTCTGGGTTTCTCTCCAGAACAATCGACACCACCATCAGCAGCTGCAGGGAGGATAAATATTATATAGGCATCTGGGTGTGATGTCCCAACTGAAATGTGTCAATTACATCCAAACACTTTGCTGAACAGAAGTATGCACACCTTCTGCTGTCTGAAGTTTGCTTGCACTGGACAAGGCGAAGAGATAACGGATGCTTGCGCCCCACCGATTAGCATCATGCCTGTTTATTCACACAAAACTATGCTGCATAGCTAAAAGCAGTAAAAGTAGCTTTGAAGTCATCTTTAAGATGAACATTTTTGTCCATACTTCTGTCCATTTTTATAGATAATGTATAACACGTTCTTGTATGTAAGTATGATAAATATTGTTGGTATTGGAACGAAACCTTTTTCAACTTTTGTCTTTTTTTTGTAACAATTTGAAAGTTTCCCTTAAATACTGTGTGAAAATGTTATGATCAGAATGCTAGAAATGTTTTTAATTTTTGTAAGAAAATCTCTCCACACTAATTCACATTGAAAGTTAAGGGTTCTTCCTTCTCCTGTAAAGGTCTGCAGGTATAAGGATGTGCTCTGACAGCCACAATGTGAGTTACTCTTATTTGTTTGAGAAGTGTGAACTAAAGCTTCGGCTCTACTGTGTATAAACCTGACACAGCTGTGAAGCTTGAGGTACAGTGTGTGCAGCAGACCGGCTCACCTCCACTATAATCTGCCTGTATTCAGGCAGTATGATGTTCTTCAGCGTGTCCTCCACCAGCAGGGAGAAGTTCATCTCATACATGGTCATATCCGACAGAGTGGGTTGCTGCAGATAAACAACAAGAAAATGAGTTTAATTATCAGCAGTGGAGCAGACGCAGCGATGTAGCTCCAGCTGAGGCGTAAAATATTTATCACAGCGTGAGAGCTGTGAAATACTCTCCTCTTCCCGAACAAGAGGATGAAGTGGACACAGACGTACAGTTATTGGCCATTTTGTCAGAAACACCTCTTTGTTTTTTTGCACTTTGTAGGTTTACAGTTACAGACAGTAGCCCACCTGCTACTACACAATTATCAGCCCCCCTCTATCTCATTCATCAATGGAAATGAACCAAGATAAGACCACCAGATTATTTAGGTGTTGGACCATCCAAATATTTGGAAATATGAATAGCCCCACCAGCATGGGGCAGTAGACAGTATGGACATACCATTCAATTTTTGCAATGACCGGCCAATTCTAAGTGTGTCAAAAACATTACAAAGCAGCTAATTTACATTTCTCAGGCTTTTTAAGCTTACATCAGTATAGCCCCGCCCATTCAAGTCATAAGGAGTGTTTCAGCCTAATGCAGTGTCCAATCAGAACAGAGGTCATTTACATTTAGGTACCCACCACAAAACAGCCTGTTTACCTCTAAAAGACCAATAGAGGGTGTAAAATGGTCGTGACTTACGATCACACATACAGTACAGTGCAAAAGTCTTAAGCAGCCAAAAAAAAGTGTTTTCTTGCCAATAAGAACACTACATTATAAACATTCAATACATTAAATATTTTAAAAATAATATTGTAAATAAAAATATTTTCTTAATGACTTGGCCCTGTGAGGACATTTGATTTGGCCAGAAGGTTACTCTAACCCCACCCCCTCACCCAGTGAGAGAACAAACAGATTTCTATACTCTAAATAACTTATTAAATTCTCATTTTCTTTTTAAAGTTGTATTTTTGGAAGTGACAAAAGTGACAAAACATAGTGCAATGTTACAAAATAAACTTTAAAATATATTTTTCACACTGCTTTTTATTCTGGCCTTCGATCCGACATAAATATTGCAAGACTAGAAGTTTGAGCACCCTTGAACTAAAGTTTAGAGGAACACAGGTTTGGCTGCACTCCAGCCTTCGCATGGATTTGTTCAGTTCCATCAGCAGCACCTGATTTAGATTAATGAAGGATTGATTAGATAAACAGGGTGTTGGATGGTGACTGTAAACACCGAACTTCCTCCAGCAGAGCTTTGGAAATGGCTAAACTAACTCTCACAAAACGATCCCAGTGGATAGTTTATTTGTTTATTTCGTATTTTTTTTAATGTTAGACATGCAATATTTCATCTTTCTCAGGTTTGATAAGTTGGAACACGCATAAACAACATTTGAAAAAAATGCTATCAAAAACTACAGAGATTTTTATTCAACTATTCACACCAAACTGTAATAAATCTGACTAAATAAAACCAACTACAGTCTCTTTTTTTACAAAAAATGAGCTTTTTAAGTACTTCAGATATCCACAGTATGCTCAGATTGGGCACCGTTGAATGCTGTAACATAATCTGTCATGATACAGTAAAATATTGTCCCTGAAATTGCTAAATTGAACAGACTGTATTTTGTTGGTCCAACATTCTGTATGCTATTATTTTTCACATCACTGGAAAAAACAACTGAGAGAACCAGACCATTTAAATGCCATTTAATATTGAATTTTAAACAGCTTGCAAAATAATATTAAGTATTAAAAGCTGTAAAATTATGTAAATGTAATACTTAATGGTCTCCCAAAGACATCTAAAGCTGAATTTCAAAGCACCTCCACTATAATGACAGAATATGTAAAAACATGTGGACGTGGCTTTGGAACTCCCATCTAGCAGTATTAAGTTTCTCCAGCAGGGGGTGTAATTTGCCCACAAGTTCTATTAAATTTTATTAAATCAAATCATGTTAAAGAGCATGTAAGCTAAAGACTATATAAAACTGTGTGGACTGTGTTCGTGATTCATTGCTTGAACTACAGACTGTATATAAGTTTATATACCTTTAAATACAATAACTATATATATGTGTGTGTGTGTGTATGTGTGTGTGTGTGTGTGATGAGTTAGTATAAGGTGTACCTGAACACCTGGCTGCTCATTATATAATTAGTTTACCTGGGGAAGGTGACGGCCGGCCACCATGATGCCATTACGAGTTCTCTCCAAAATCTGCCACACGCGATCGTAAAAGCCGAGCGGAGTTCGGTTCAGGGAGCCGTCTATCTGCCTTCGATTCAGCCACGATCTGAGGAGGAAACAAGTTCAAATTAATTTCATTTAAAATCTGAATGCAATTTAAAGTCAGACGTATCTAAAGACCTGCAAAGAGAACTGAACTACACTGGCAAGCAGACCCGTATTTAAAGACTGGGAAAGTGTCTGCGAGCCTCACTCAGCTCAAATGAATGAAACAGTGATAAAAGATCCAGTGAAATTACATCACAGCGAGTGTGAAATTGCCAAAAAAAGAGGTCAATCCAATATTTGTTCAGGGAAATTAATAATTAACCCTTGTAACCTTTAAAAAAAAACTAAAATCAAATTACTCCCAACAAGACATTTAAATTTTAATTATGTGTAGAGCTGGCAGGTATCTATGGAAACGGAGCCAGACGGTGGAGCTGTGTCTACCTGCCGGTCTGCTGGGGTTGGAGCACATCTAGAAGCAGCTGTTTGACGTCGCTGGGGGACAACTGGTAGATGTCCTGGGCACGCATGCCCCCAGCACGGATCTCCAACTCGTGTTTCATAGCCTGAACGATCCACCTGAACCAAAAACAGCGAATCAGACCGCACTTTCTGTTTCTGCTCCCTTTCTATGTTCATGTTTATGGCTAGAGGTGGACAATATAGCACAAATGCTGTGTAGAGAATATTGTAGCTTCATTTCAGTTAAATAATTAACATGTCATTTGACTGTTGGCGCCCAAACTTCTGCATAATACTGTATAATATCAAAATACTTCCACACTATTTTGATACGTTGAAAGAGACACAATGCACCAGTACATTTACATAAAAAGAAACGTGCTGTGTAACACAAGAGTGTTAGATAATAGTATGAAGAGCCTCACTGCTCAGGAGCCTGTGGTTCGTCAGCATTATGAAAATACGTTATATGAAATATGTTATCGTGTCGTAATTTATTGTACCAAATAATACATATAATACAAAATAATATTAAGTATTAAGAGATGTAAAATTAATCGGAAGCTGAATTCCAAGGCACCTATGCTTTGGAATTTCCAATGAATGGAAATGACTTAACACTTGTGTGGCCACGTAAGGTGGATGTAGCTTTGGAACGTCCATCTAGCAGTCTAACTTTTCTCCAGCAGAGGGAGTAATTTGCAAATTTTAATGTGAACACAGGCTGTGTTTGTGATTCATTGCTTATATATATATATATATATATATATATATATATATAAAGAAAACCATGAAGAAGCAAAACAAAATCTTGCCAGGTGATGGCAGAAAACCTGACGGCCGCCGTAGGTTCTACTCCACGCTATAGTGTCAGTAATAAATAAAAAAACACTGCTACTTTAATAATAATATGCTTCGAGTGCATCTGTGCTGAGAACAAATGAAACAAACATAGTTTTTAATCACTATTTCTCATTTTCATTATCAGTCAGATTATGTGTTAAGATTTTAAAACTTCTTTGCATTTTTTGGCTTTTTTTTCAACCACTTTCCGCTACAAAAGTCTTTGGTGGCCGAAATTTTGGTGGATCCCAAATTGTGCTAATGATGTATAGTCACATCACTCACCTCTATATAAACGAAAAAAAAATAAAGACTGTAACAGTGTGAACTAGAATATAATGTCAATATCTAATCCATAGCTAACACTAATAATCTACATAGCAGTCAACTGTCCAATTACTAATGGTCACCTGAAATGAAGGACTACCAAACTGCTACAGTTCAAATACGGGTGACCCAATAGAGATGTGACGATTATCCTTATAGTCATTTGTTTCAAATGAAATGCACCAGAGTACAGAGGCAAAACTTTTCATTTTCCAGTTACTGTGCAAAATGAAATACTCTATTTAGTTTTGCACAGTAACTGAATATTTTCTTGTAAGGAGTCAAGAGGATAAAGAAACAGTTTGGCCAAAAATCTAATTTACGCTACTGCGTCAGTCAAATATATTCGGCATTTTAAATCTGGGGATTCAAGGAAGTGTCTTAAAGAAAATCTTCTTAAATGTGTTTTTTCTGGACTTCATTCTTAAGAAAGAAGTTATGAGGAAATGCTATTATCTTGTGTATCTTGAGTCGCTTACAGTACACAGTAAAATGTAACACAAAAAAAATGAAGATTTTTCTAAGAGAATAATTGAGAACTTGAGTTTTTTTCAAGAATTGCATTTAAGAACATTCCTATGAACTTCTTAGTGTTTATCTTCAGTACCTTCCCAAGTTTTTTTAAAGAAAGCTTTCGTGAATTCGACCCCAGCTTCTTTAGTTTTACGCTGGAGTTACGATGCTAATGTAGCTAACAAGCGATGGAAGCTTAAGCCTCACCAATTAGCATGGTGCTAACTGTATGTCTAAATCATCTCACACCCACCTCAAACCACGTGGAATTGCTAAGTAACCTCAAATACGATTTGATTATGATGCAATTTGACTTGATTATGTGGTTTTTGGCACCGTTATCTAAAAACATGGACAAAAGTACAGACTTTACTATTTTTATCTATTATTGTTAACATTTGTCCATTTTCATAGTTGACATTACGTCACACGCTGTCAGAAACCCCATACATCTGAGGAAAGGGGAACACTGCAGAAATTAGATTTTTAGCCGAACTACCACCTTAACGAGCAGGTGTCTAGATGCCGTACCCGATGCGGATCTTTAGCATCCCGCTGAACAGCTCGGGGTTGTTGGAGATGATCCAGCCGATGTGGATGACCAGCTCCTGCTGCAGGACGGCCTCGCGCTCTCCGTGGGGGCTGCACTTACTGTAGATGATGTCCTTAATGACCCCAGGAGACAGTGGGTTCGAGATCACCGCCTCCTCGTGCCCAAAAAGGCCCAGGGTCACCTAGCAACAGAGGTTCAATCCCAGAACAGCGTCACTGCGCTGCTTTCTGTAAAGCGTCTGAGTTTTCTGAGTTGCTTCATTAAGGATAGTGCCTACATCTTCTCCAAACTTCTGCTCCTGGACATCTGCACTGCTACAGACGTTCGGCCTCAACAGCTGAAACTGCTACTCTGCTGTTCTCTCTTATTTAAATATTTACGCTTCTACTGTGCGAGAGTCAGAGACCACACCTCATTCATCTCATTCACAGTCAAAACAGCCGTTAAGGTCAGTTTTGACTTGAAACTAAATAAATGTACGGTCACCTCTGGTTTACAAATATTATATTTAGTAATTTTGTAAGTGAAAGAAGGTAACGCATCCTCCACAGAGAGCAAAATTAAATATGGCATTTCCTGCACATTTTACTGCAGAATTTCGGTTTTGCTGAGTTACCATATGAGAAAAAAACGTAAAATATAGAATGTGCCATAAATTCTTCACCGGCCACAATTTATGTGTAATGTTCTTCCCCCGGTACGTTCAGTTCAACAAATAAACAGAAACAGCAGAGGTGTGTTCTCTACGGCGTTCTGCTGGTGAGATCCCATATAAATAAAAAATAATGTGTGCCCACCCCTTATTAACGCATGGGAACGAGATCCTAATGCATAGCAAAGACTTAGTATGGCATGGGAAACAAGATAATTAAGTCATGGCCATGACTTTGTAAGGTGTGAGAACGAGACCATGCTTTACTAAGTTGTGGCCACGCATTAGGATCTCATTCCCACACCTTACTAAATTGTGGCCATGCAAGAGGATCTTGCTCCCATGATTTACTAAGTTGAGGCCACACATTAGGATCTCGTTCCCACGCCTTACTAAGTCTTGGCCACGAATTTGGATCTCGTTCCCACACCTTACTAAGTTGTGGCAACGTTCTGCTGGTGAGATCCTGTATAAATAAAAATAATGCGTGGCCACCCCTTATTAACGCATGGGAACGAGATCCTAATGCATAGCAAAGACTTAGTAAGGCATGGGAACAAGATAATTAAGTCATGGCCACAACTTTGTAAGGTGTGGGAATGAGACCATGCTTTACTAAGTTGTGGCCACGCATTAGGATCTCGTTCCCACACCTTACTAAATTGTGGCCATGCAAGAGGATCTTGCTCCCATGATTTACTAAGTTGAGGCCACACATTAGGATCTCGTTCCCACGCCTTACTAAGTCTTGGCCACATATTAGGATCTTGTTCCTATGCCATACTAAGTCTTGGCCACGAATTAGGATCTCGTTCCCACACCTTACTAAACTGTGGCCATGCAAGAGGATCTTACTCCCATGATTTACTAAGTCTTGGCCACGAATTTGGATCTCGTTCCCATGCCTTACTAAGTTGTGGCTACGCATTAGGATCTTGTTCCCACACCTTACTAAGTCTTGGCCACGAATTTGGATCTTGTTCCCATGCCTTACTAAGTCTTGGCCACGAATTTGGATCTCGTTCCCACGCCTTACTAAGTTGTGGCTACGCATTAGGATCTTGTTCCCACACCTTACTAAGTCTAAGCCACGTATTAGGATTTTGTTCCCACGCCTTACTAAGTCTTGGCCATGAATTTGGATCTCGTTCCCACGCCTTACTAAGTTGTGGCTACGCATTAGGATCTCGTTCCCATGCCTTACTAAGTTGTGGCTACGCATTAGGATCTCGTTCCCATGCCTTACTAAGTTGTGGCTACGCATTAGGATCTCATTCCCACGCCTTACTAAGTCTAAGCCACGCATTAGGATCTTGTTCCCACGCCTTACTAAGTCTAAGCCACGCATTAGGATCTCGTTCCCACACCTTACTAAGTCTAAGCCACGCATTAGGATCTTGTTCCCACACCTTACTAAGTCTAAGCCACGCATTAGGATCTCATTCCCACATCTTACTAAGTCGTGGCCACTCATTGTTTTGATTCATACAGAATGTCACCAGCAGGGCTTCGTAGTTCTCTGTGGAGAAAGTTTTCACTTATTTTCACTTTAAGAATCAACAAAACGAGTCACCTGACCAAGTGTGGCCAAACAAAAGCCTGTAACTCAGCACTAAAAGGTGTTTGTACTGATGTTTGAATAACTGCTCATCCATTCTGAATCGTACGAACACTAGAAGTATATTAGATTCATCAGTGAGACTGAATTCTGCAGAAACCTGCAGATATAAAGGAGTGAATGTACTACAAAGCCGTAAAACCAGAAGCACTTACTTTCATACCCGAGAGCAGAGAGATACATCGGCATAATTAAAAATGCTTCTCCTCTAAAGTTACCGCCGTGCATTTCTCATTACAATGATCTGGACAAACAGTGAAATGTTCCTCTCAGTGATCTCACAGCTAACCTGGCTAATAAGCCAAACCACTTTGCTATGGCAACAAGCAACACAAGCCAAACTGTGTGGGAGTCAAGTTGAAGCTGTAGGGGCTGAGATCCAGTTAATGAAGGGTCTGTGTAGAACTCAGTGCAGCGGCTGGGGAGGATTATTTTTAAAGCTAAGTTTTGAAGTGGTCCTATTGAACCTTTGCTGAACTCTCCTCTCCATGCAAGTTTAATTTTTTTGTTTATTAGTTTTGTTGTTTTGTGATTAAACAAGCCAATGTATTATTTTTATTATTTTACAATCTAATTTGGATATAAATAATTTGGTAACACTTTCTATGAATGTCACCTTTGTAAGCATCTATAAACACATTTGTAACATGTTATAATGCATTCATATGGCATTATTAACATAATTATGAACATTTATAAAAATGAATTACACTTTATAGCCATGTTTATTATACATTATGAATTGTTAATATAATGCATTATAAGTAGTGTCGATAACATGTTATACTGTCAGTGCCAAAGAAGTCAGTCCCAGCTTGGAGAGCGTAAAGTGAAGACAAATACCAAGCTAACGGTGGTGAACATTACCTTTCCCACATTGGGTAAAACACTGATGGCAGCTCTAGTTTAAACTCTGACATTTGAAGCCTGTAATGTGCTTTACTGTGAATGTTTTAGTGTTTCAGTAAATCCTTCAGTAAATACTTCAACTTGAAGCCTCACTCTTAACACTGGAGGAGGCTTTAGTACAGTACGCTTCACTTTACTTAGAGCGGACAAATACGACTTATGAGCTCTTATAATTTGTTATGATCAGTACTTATAATGCATTATGTTAACAATTCATAATGCATAATAAGCATGGCTATAACGTGTAATGCATTTTTATAAATATTTATAGCCATGTTTATAATTCCTTATTAATGCATTATAACATGTTATGAATGTGTTTATAGATGCTTACAAAGGAGACATTCATAGAAAGTGTTACCAATAATTTTATTACAAATTACAAATAATATATATTGTCACTGCTGTCGGAACAAAACCAGTTTTTGACATGATCTGAAAATGCCTGTTGCTCTTTACATTGAGTGTAAATTTCATGATGAATGGACCAAAAGAAACGACCCAAAATGACTTGGAAAAAATTCTGGTTCCATTGATTTACATTACAGGCACAGTATGTTTTTTCTATCTCCTGTAAAGTTACCATTTTGGAGATATCAGGTTTTGTTCAGACAGCAGTGACATATCATATTATATTACATTATATTATAATATATTATATTGTATTATATTACATTACATCTCATCTATGATATCGATCAATAACAGTAATCATCAGACCCGCTCTAGTGACTGGATCACCTGTCAGGTACTGAGAGTTCTTACTGAACTGGGAAAATTTGCTTTTAGCTCCAGAACACCAGTGAGCTGGACTTCACTACAGGAGTCTCTAAAACTCTTTTTTTAAATGATTTGGCTGAGTTTAACTTTTTCTCCTTTTTATTTTACTTTATTTTTTATTTTATCTCACTATTTTACTGCAACCATTTTATTTGACGTTAATTCTTTAACTGTTATCCCGACCTGCCGGAGTCTCTGCTGCACTCTGCTAACACTGCATACTGTAATCATCTCTCTTAACAGAACTGATTGTCTGTGTGTTTCTTTTTCTTTGCCGAGTTGAACAGCTGACCATCCTGCGCGATCGGG
Source organism: Colossoma macropomum (assembly GCF_904425465.1). Lineage (NCBI taxonomy): Eukaryota > Metazoa > Chordata > Actinopteri > Characiformes > Serrasalmidae > Colossoma > Colossoma macropomum. The sequence goes on from NW_023494797.1 coordinate 20,261,502, forward strand.
TGCTCACTGCTCACCAGCCTTCTGGACCGGTTTGCCCACCATGGAGCTTCTCGCTCTACAACGCTGTGCAAACCTCACCTGCATGAACTGATGCTTCACCTGTTTTTCTTCTTTTCTGTATTTTAATATTTTACACTAATTTTAAAATCTTACTCTCTGTTCATTTTGCTCTTGTGTTATTGTTTGCTATCCGGTGCTGACCAGAAGAGGATGGGTTCCCCTTCTGAGTCTTGGTTCCTCTCAGTGTTTCTTCCTCTTGCTCTTAGGGAGTTTTTCCTTGCCACTGTCGCCATTGGCAACACTCATGGGGGCTCAGACCTGGATTTTTCTGTAAAGCTGCTTTGTGACAACACCTGCTGTAAAAAGCGCTACATAAATAAACTTTGACTTGACTCGACTCGACTTGACTGTTCTATTTAAGTAAATAATTTTATTTCTATTATTTCAGTTTTTTAGCGTGCTGATTGCTGATTATCTTCGTTATTATTATTTTTTATTTCACTGCTGTTTGATGCCTGTTTCCTATCTGAGCTCTTATTTCTTTATAAATCTTGTTGTCTCACTGATTTTCAGTTGTTTTAGTTGATAAATGTCATTTGAACAGTGTTTAACTCACTGGACTACGTTGTAAATCAGTACTTCAAGTACTTCTGAGTCAAAATAAGCTTTGACTGATTGATACTATATTATTTAAAACTTTGGTATCACTTTACCGTAGGGTGCTTTGTCATAAGCTTGTCATGACAATTGACATAACCCTACATAAATGTTTATAAATGCTTGTATCTGTCATAAAGGCTACTTTAGCTAACTTTGATCAAAACTGGCAAATACTGCCTATTGGAATAAGCATTTATAAACATTTCTGTAGGGTTATGTCAGTAGCCTTATGAATCGTACCCTACAGTAAAGTGATTCCAAAACTTTTTCACATATGAAAGCCACTTGTATGTGGTTGTTAGGAGTCAAATTTTCTCTAGATTGCTTCATAAATAATTTTTAGTGCTCCTCAGAAATATTTCCCCAAAAAATATATACTTAAAGGCTGTTTTGACTAGAAATGAAATAAATGAAAGGTGTCCTCTGACTCTCTATATAGCAAAACACATATATTTAAGCACCCTGAGGTGCATTACCTACATATGAAAGCCACCATTTAAATAAAGTTAATATTAATTACTATTATTACTATTTCGTAATCCTGTCCATGTGTCTTCTTATATAAGATAATAACAGGGTCTAATAAGAGAGGAAAACAATTTAGACGACAGGCATTACATCCTCCGCTATCTGAAAGCGCTGATTATCTACAGAGTGCTTTTAAGAAACAGAGACCACTGAAAGCAAAAGTGCACCTGAAATGGCATCTTCCTGCTCTGATGTGTCTGTGTTTCCTCTATGTCAGCACAACACTATCAGCACAGCTGTGCTCCAGCAATAAAGCGCTCCGGGCTCCGAAGGGCAGCGCAACACGAAAAACTCCATAACGGCTGCCGTCTGTATCAGAGCACTTAGAGGCCTACATTAAGATTATAGCCTTGAACTGCAGAAGCCTTTTCCTCTCTGAACTACACAATCTGCAATATTCATTTAGGAAAAAATGTGCCGTCTCTAATGCTCCCGACGGACGGCTCCGCTTTTAAACTCCGCCGCACGACTCGCATGGAAATTTGTCCAAACAGACGGGAGGTAGATTTGAAAGCGTAAGGTCTTGATCTCCTTTTTTTTTTATTTCTGTAAGGCTACGAAGGCTTAAACAACTCCACAAGCACATCAGTCTGCACGGTTCAACTCTCCATTGTATATGCGGAGTGACCCCGTTTTCAGAAAAAAGCTAATTTTGCAACTAATGTATTAAACTAGGCCTCTAGAATACAATCTATATGCAGATTTATTCCTCCTGGAGATGCAGCCTAATGAATCATGTATACTTTACTGGTGGGGTGTTGGGCGACAGGACTACATTTGGATGCTATAGAACACAATAAATCTGAGAAATAGTGCAAAGAAATAAGAAAAAACAGCTCTAGCCAGGGGAAAAGGAAACAGAGAACACACCAAAATACATTATAATACGTACATTATAATATGTGTCTACACTGAGTTGCCAGTTTATTAGAAACACCTACCTTGCACCTACTCTCACTGGCCATTTTATCAGAAACACCCACCGTACAGGTGCACTTCGTAGGTCTACAGTTACAGACTGCAGTCCATCTGTTGCTGCACAATTTATTAGCCCGTCAATAGAAAAGGACCACCGAAGTACCAGCGGCTCCGACGTCATTCAGAGCGATTTGACATGAAATGCTGACTCTTCTTTACAGTGGTGGTGATAGGAACCTGGGGTCGCCATGACGACAACACAAATATGGACATTTTATTTGCTATCCAAAACCACCAGTGAACCTACACGAGTCTTCTGAGCTTTATATGTAATTTTAATGATGGTAAAATAGTAGAAAAGCAGAAAAGAACGTAGAAATAGCATCATTCTCATAAGTAAAACTGGCTGTATGAATAAATGTAACATCATTATGCATTATAGTGAACTTGTTATGCTGCCAGTCACATTTACCTTTTCTATAATTAAAACATTTAAATGTTATTCTGTAATAATATTTGATCCTAACTGAAGTTGTCATGGTGACTGAACAATATGTGATAACTTTCTGTGAGGGAGCTTTTAGAGGTGGACGTCTGGTTCCTATCACCACCACTGTGAACAATTAAGTTTCTCTAAAACGGAGCGTTTCACACCAAACCACTCTGAACAGCATTCTTAACCACTTAGCTATGCTGATATTTTGGAAAATTGGTGGAATTCCCATTAATGGCCTAAAATAAACTACGCTTCAACAGTCTCTAACTGGACACCTGCCAGGTCCAGCTACAGGATGGGCATTTCCGATAACGTGGCCAGCGAGTGCACTGATGTCAAATGCACAGCATAAAGCTGACAGGGGCAAAACCTGCACAGGTGATGAGCTACATTAGCTGTTTAGTCAAAATTAGGGATTTTAAAGCAAGCTAGCAGTGAAGCATGCTATCAGTCTGAAGCACTCTGCTTCGGAATAACAGGAAAAGGAGTCTACAATGAGGAATGACAGACGCACACATGATCAGTGAACATTAAAATGTCTTTAGTATCTTTAAAATAGAGTTTCTAAACTCTAGAGCTCGATTCTGTTTGAAATGGTCGGCCTCCTGACCTTTTGGTCCCACTTACCTGTTTGCCATGCACTAATACGCTAGTAATACTTGGAGCGAGGCTGTCCACTAGCTTAGTTAAGAGACTGGCAGCAAGACGCACAACGGACCTGGTGAACAGAAACACATAATCCCACACGGGTTAACACTCACACCTGGACTTCACACATTACATGAATTTGTCCAGGCTAAAAGGGTTTTTATGGATGGTGTGTGCATGAGTGCTGGAATTAGAACATCCTGAAGGACAGATACTCCATGTATTTTCAACCGAATCTCTGTCTGTGGCATCTGTAGCACACGGTCGATTACCATGGACAACAATTCCGATGCTTTTCCCGGGACTTAACAGAAGAACAGAAAACCCATCAGCCTCAGTGAAGGCAACAGAACCGCCGTTCTAGTCGTATCTGAACTCTGCAAATACTGTAGTAATATTTTTATTTCACAGAAGGGTTAAGATATTTAAACTCCCAGTAAATGATCCAATCAGCATTGTTTTCTTGTTTTCTCTGTGGTCTGTAGGTAGATACAGCCAATCAAGGGATAGGACTTCAGGAGCTGGACTGAAGGCCTTACATGCGAGATTACCAACAGCAAAAATAGGTAAATTAGGCTTTGATTTACTATATATGTATATACAGACAAAAGTATTGGGACACACCTGCTACTTATTGAATTCAGGTGTTTCAGCCACACCCATTGCTAAAATTAAGCACACTGTCTTACAGTCTCGACAGACAAACACTGGGTCGTACTGAAGAGCTCAGTGACTTTAAACACGGCTCTGTCATAGGGTGGAATTTCTGCCCTGCTAGATCTGCCCGTCAACTGTAAGTACTATTATTGTGAAATGGAGGCACCCAAAGCAACAACAGCTCAGCCACGAAGCCGTAGACCACCAAACTTACAGAGTGGACCACCGAGTGCTGAAGCGCACAGCGCCCATCCTCTGTTGAATCACCAAAGAGCTCCAAACTGCCTTTGGAAGCAACATCAGCAAAAGAACTGCACATTAGGAGCTTCACGAAATGGGTTTCCATTCCGAGCAGCTGCACACAAGCCTAAGATCAAAATGCGTAATGCCAAGCGTCGGACGGAGTGGTGTAAAGTGCCGCCACTGGACTCTGGAATTGTCGCTTCCAACTTTGTGGGAACAGTTTGGGGAAGAACCTTTCCTGTTCCAGCATGACTGAGCCCCAGTGCACAAAGCAGCTCCATAAAGGCCTGACTGGGTGAGTTTGGTGGCGTTTACTGGCCCTCACAGAGCCCTGACCTCAACCCCATCAAACGCCTTTGGGATGATCTAGAACGGAGATTGTGAGCCAGACCCTCTCGTCCAACATCAGTGTCTGATCTCACAAATGCTCTTCTGGATGAATGGGCAGAAATTCCCACAGACACTCTCCAACATCTTGTAGAAGCTTCCCAGAAGAGTGGAAGCTGTTGTGACCAACTCCATATTACTGCCTATGGATTTAGACTGGGATTCATAAAAGCTCCTGTGGGAGTAAAGTGTCCCAATACTTTTGTCCATAGCATAAAAAAATGTCAAATTACTTGTTTTGTTGATTAATGCGGAATAGTCATAAATTGTAGCCTGTGTAAAAGTTATGGCCCATTTTATAGTTTATGTTGATTTTTTTCCAATATGTTCAACTTAGCAAATTTACAGAAATAGCGCACTAGAATTGGAAGGAAATTGTGTGTTTTTGTGTCTCCGTGGAGGATGTTTTTAACTTATTTTCACTTAGAAAATCAACAAAACATGGAATTTGCATCGGTGGGTTTTCTGTTTTGTTTTTTTTTGTAAACACAGGGAAAAGTTCCAGCGTTATTGTCGGTGGTGATCAGCTGTAACCTTCAGATCCAGCAGACGGACATAATGTTATAAAATGCTGTTGTATTCCTTTAATAGCCGACTCCACAGCCTCAGCTTTAACTTCCAATATCCTCCAACTGGCTTGGTGCAAGAATTAGCAACGTAACTCCCAAAAGACCTTGCTGCACTTTTTTTAAGCCTCCACAAATGCTTGTACTGGAGTTTCTCCACCAGCTGTCCAACAGAAGCTGTAAGCCTGCTGCATCTGCCGCATGAACCCAGCCACACGCGCATTCGAATAAATATCTAAATGAAGGTTTATTCCGTACGCAGGACGCCACCCCCACTACGGAATTAGAGTCATTAGTATTCCCAGGTTCGCTCCTCGGGGAACGAGAGTTTATCAGGAACGGCTCAGCGCCTCTGAATGACAAACGTGCAGTGGGAATTCAAATCCTGCCTCAGCACAGTTCCCTGACTTCTCAACTTCCTCCAATGTGATGATGGGCTCGGCTGAAGTATTTTAATGTTCACTAATATATGAATCCTTAGTTGAGGCACTCTATTAGGTTCTGACAGATGGGAAGACCATAGAAATATCATGGGTGTGTTATAAGGCAGCACACGGGGTGAGCTTGCACAGCTAAACACGTGAATGTCAGCACACGTCACCAAACCAAACAGGGTGGAGTCAAGAAGGGAGAGGAAACTAACACAGGAGAAGCACACTCAGCTATTAAACTACAGAACTAAGCGACACCGTACAGCTACACAACACTGACTGATGAAATGTAATGGAACAATTTGTAAACTACGCCACTTCCTTAAAAGGAATAGGTCAAACTGACCCCCATGTAGACCAGCCACGGCACGTTTAGTGTCTGAAGTTTGCTTCTTTAGTTTTAAAGTGGAGCCACGATGCTAATGTAGCTGACAGGCTTTGAATACCTTTTTTATATCCTGGTGAGTCATGAATTTCAGTCAGATGTTAGGAATGAAAAACAGCGGCAGCAGAACTTTATACAAGGTCAACTACAAGTCAATGTTTGTTACAAATAAAACAAATGAAAGGTCGTTTACAGGCCTCAAACGCCGTGTTTTAGCTAGAACAGTTAAAAAATGTTCATGTGCACATTATTGGAAACCCCATAGATGTGCTAGCTAGCATTATATAATAGTCACGGTTTGGCGTTTTTCCGTTTTTTCCCCCGTTTAAACCTGGAAATAAAACAAACATAAGTTGGCAAATAAAATGAAGAAGAAATATTCTAAATTCTGTTTCTAGGTCACTATTAGAATTGAAGGAAATTCTGAAACTCACGTAAACTTTCAAAGATTCTACTTTTCACTCAAATTGTAATTTTGATAATGTCATTTGTAATGAAAAACACTGTATTACATTAGAAAAGAATGCAAAACAGAAGCGTTTTCCCCAGTGGACCCCACTGTATATCAGAGATGGTCACAGTCTTTAGTAGAGAATTTTAGTTGAGTCCTGTTTTACACCGATCAGGGATAACATTATGACCACCTCCTTGTTTCTATGCTCATTGTCCATTTTATCAGCTCCACTTACTATATAGGTGCACTTTGTAGTTCTACAGTTACAGACTGTAGTCCATCTGTTTCTCTGATACTTTGTTAGCCCCCTTTTACCCTGTTCTTCAGTGGTCAGGACCCCCATGGACCCTCACAGAGCAGGTACTGTTTGGGTGGTGGATCATTCTCAGCACTGCCGTAACACTGATGTGGTGGTGGTGTGTTAGTGTGTGTGGTGCTGGTGCAAGTGGATCAGACACAGCAGTGCTGCTGGAGTTTTTAAACACCTCAGTGTCACTGCTGGACTGAGAATTGTCCACCAACCAAAAATATCCAGCCAACAGTGTCCTGTGGGCAGCGTCCTGTGACCACTGATCAAGGACTAGAGGATGACCAACACAAACAGCGCAGCAGCAGATGAGCTATCGTCTCTGACTTTACATCTACAAGGTGGACTGACAAGGTAGGAGTGTCTAATAGAGTGGACAGTGAGTGGACACCAGCGCAACACACACTAACACACCACCACCACGTCAGTGTTACTGCAGTGCTGAGAATGATCCATCACCTAAATAGTACCTGTTCTGTGAGGGTCCATGGGGGATCCTGGGGGTCATTTTCAATAGTGTATATATTTAATATTGAATATTAATTGTAAATTCAAAAATTCATATTCATATGATGGGTTCCCCTAATTCTTGGTTCCTCTCAAGATTTCTTCCTTTTGCTCTTAGAGAGCTTTTCCCGCCACTGTTGCCCCGGTGACGCTCACTGGGGCTCAGATCTGGATTTCCTGTAAAGCTGCTTTGCAACATCTGTTCTAAAAAGCACTATATAAATAAATCTTGACTGGAATGGAATACAGTTAATTTTTTGGGAATTGTGATTATTGTTCCATGTTTTCCGTTACTACTCAACTCTGGTGATGCGGTTTAACGGACGCTATTTGTGATACATAACTTCGCTGTTGGGACAAAACCTTCTATCTCCATTTTTATTGTTTTAATTTTTTGACATCATTACAAAACTCAAGCTGCCCTTCGCTTTGTGTCAACATTTCATGACGAATGGACTTACAGAAAAGGTCCAAAATGACTTGGAATAAACAATTTCTCCATTAAACTTCCATTAAAAGTTAAAAATGTTTTTCCGTTCTCCTGTAAAGTTACATTTTGGAGATGCGATAAGCTCCCATGCCTTGTTGGCTGCATTAGCCTCGTAAGCTCCAGTTAGAGGTCTGCACGGGACTGCTATTTCAGTCCTGCTCCCGCCCGCTCCCACAACACTTCATCCCGCTTCTGCAGAAAATCGGAATCTTTTGTCCCGCTCCCGCCCGCAACCAAAAGGCTTAGTCCTGCTCCCTGCTGACAGTTCCGTCAGGGCAAACTGACACCCGATATCTGACACAGTCTATTCATAAATGCATTATTCTCTGCTGAAATAACACGGCAGGCGTGGTCATCAGGCTCACTGTGAGGAACTTCACCAAACGCCATTTATTCCCAGTAAACACAGAGCAGGACTTAAACCACAGTGTTACATGTGAGCGCATGTTTTTTTCCTCTCTCGCATGCTTTCTTATAGGTGGATCGAAGTGTCACTCTTTACTGTCTCCTTTTAACCAATCAGAGATCGCGATCGGACTAAAAGGGGGACTTCTTGCAGCAGCCTCTCTGCTGTTTATGCTGCTCTGTTTATTAGTAAACGCCGATTTGTTCGATTACCTTGATCTATTAGCTCTTAACTACACTGTTCTGATGGCTCTGGTCTTCACTCTGTTGACACTGTCACTGTTAACTGTTTGTTTACTGGGCGACATTAATGTCTGTTAGTTCTTAATGTTTTGAGCTGGTTTCCGCTGGAAGAACTTGTATGTTATTCATGTGATCGGCTGCTTCGCAACTTATTAGAATGAGTTCATTCATTTTAATTGTTTTACTGTTAGCATTTTATACGGTTTGTATAAAACAGTATAAAAAGTATAAAATCGCCCTGTTGTCGGAACAAAACCTCGTATCTCCAAATTGGTAACTTTACAAGAAAAGGAAAAAACCTACTTTACTTTTAATGTAAGTCAATGGAACCAGACTTTTTTCCAAGTCATTCTGGGTCGTTTCTTTTGGTCCAATCATCATGAAATTTACATACAATGTAAAGAGCAACAGGTATGACAAAATGGAGATACATGGTTTTCTTCCTACAGCATTGATATGTGATTTAGTGATAGTCCTACTTTAGGCTACTAAATGTATGGATATATTTGTAGATTTGTATATGTGATTTAGTGATAGTCCTACTTTAGGCTATTCACTTATGATTTCTCTTCATGCGTGCTTCATCCCGCTCCCGCCTGCAGTGGGCTGGTTTCCCACCCGCTCCCACGCACAACAGTGAAATTTAAGATATTGTGGCGATTCCCGCGGGAATTCACAGGAGTGCAGACCTCTACCTCCAGGGGCAAACTAACTAAAAACTAAGTAAAGAAGTAAACTTCATACACCAGACACGTCTTGGCTGATCATCCACATTTGAGACCAGGAGAAAAACGTGGAAATTAGATTTTTACTGAACTATTCCTTTAATACGCCGTCAACTACAACAAGACCACCAGAGCCACTGACTCACACAGAGGATGAGTGAAGCGTGCGCTCCAGTTAATGAACGGTCAGGTTTCACTCAGCCTACAGGTATGGATACCACACATGCAAAGGCAGCGAAGACCAACAGCCTATTACCTGTTTGCCATGGACCAACAGAGTGGTTATATGAGGAGCTATAGAACCCGCAAACTTCTGCGTAGCGGCCGCTGCGTAACGGACCGCCAGCCTACACCAGGTTTGCATGTTCGAAAATAAGATTCGTTTTGGCAGAAACAAGTGACATTTGAATAGACAGACAGAAAGAAGAAGTGAAGAAACAAGTGAAACAAATTTAACAAATGTGGCAAAGCTGTTTACGCTTATAACCCAGCGTTTCTGTACATGACAGTAAAAATGTTAGGTAACACTACTGTACGGTGCCTTTCATAAGGCTACATGACACCTACATTAGCTTGTCATGACAGCTGACATAACCCTACATAAATGTTTGTACATGCTTATTCCAAAAGGCAGCATCCGTCATAAAGGCTACTTTAGCTAACTTTGATCAAATGTGCCAATTATAACCTTTATAGCAAATGACGCCTATTGGAATAAGCGTTTGCAAACATTTCTGTAGGGTTATGTCAGTTGTCATAACAAGCTTATGTAGGTGTCATGTAGCCTTATGAACAGCACCCTACAGCAGAGTGTTACCAAACGTTATTAATAACAAACGGAAATATCGAATTTTTCTCCGATTCATTTAAATGGGGGGAACAATTTTACAGTCCAGTATAGTTGTATGCAAAAGTTTGCGCAGTGACCACCTGCGGTCAAACTGCAATAATGTGTTGATTTTCGAAGTGAAAATAAGTGATTGTTTGCATAGAACACACTCACATTTTAATGCACAATTAAAAATATTGGAAATTTTTTTTTATTATCTTATACTGAGCAAATTAACGGAAACTGCAGATATCATATTTATGTTGGCTCCTTGCAGGGAATGTGCTGACATTCTCTTTTAGAAAATCAACAAAACATGCGACTAAGCAATTTGCATGTTCAAATTTTGGCACACAAGTGTGAGAATTTTGACAAATTTTCACAATTTAAAAATGAATCCTGACCTGTTGAAATCCTAATTATTCCATGTTTGAATTAATTTCATACTAATAAAAACATGTAAGAATGGAAGATTTTACTTTTACATGTAGTAAAATTTTTTACATGAAAATCAATTAAAACGTATTAATGCAATACAATCAAACCTATTAGTGCAATATAATCAACACATCATGTGCGATATGTGTACAATATCTCTACAGCGTAAAGATTTTTTTTACTTTTCTATTTATGTTTATATTGTTAATTCATCACAATTCCCATGTGCAATATAATCAATACTCCATGTGCAATTCGGGTAAAATATCCTTACAGTGTAAATATGTTTTGCTTTTTATTTATAATTGTTTTTATTGTTAATTTTTGTGAATAAAGTTCATGTGAAGGATAGAGTTTATATTTATTAACTATTTTTTATATTTAGTATTTTATATATTGTCTATATAGAAACAAGTAACAAACTGCAACCTTGTTAATTAACTAACAAAGTTCATTTCTTTGTTAATTCTCTTTTTGAGTGTCCTGCTCTCCCTTTGCTGCTGCAGCACTGTGAATTTCCCCACTGTGGGACTAATAAAGGATTATTTTATCTAATTAGAATTTCAACATGTCAAAATGTATTTTTACTGTAAAAATACAAGCAGAACTGGTACTATTGAAAAGTTTTCCTTCCATTAAAATAAACTTGGAAAATTCATGAATTCTTACTAGTGGGAAAAGCAATCTTACCCGCTAAAACAGAAAAAAAGTGGAATTTTGACAAAGAATTGTGGGTTAAAAGCTAAAACAGCTTTCCGTACACAAACTCCAATATCTCTATTCGGAACTCCAATCCTGTGGATCTCATCTACTGCATGTTTTTTTATTTTCCCGCTCCACCACACCGGACTCAGGAAGAGCCTGAATGGACCTGTTAGCCCAATTTTCCAAAATGACTGGACATCTCAATCAAAAAGATAAATTTTTATAATTTTAGAACTTATTTTAGGTCTAATAAGGCAAGGTAGACCAAGCAGACCTATACTGCTTTAATTATAGTGCTGTAATTATTTGTATGTCACTAAGGAAATGGTTAATAATTCAAATAGTAGCGATTATTAATGCACATATTTCTAACAGACCACTGGATAAACGATTAAGCTGCTATTTATACAGAACTGTTATCATAAAGTGCTGCCGCCTAATCAGAGAGTGAAAACAAACGTGTGAAGCGTGTGAGACCCACAGGATTAGAGCTGAGAACCACAGAAAAACCAAGAAGAAGAAGAGGGTCAGTAATATTTCACAGTGTTCAGGTCAGAGGTGGTTAAAATGAGTGAAATGGAGAATTAGACTGGAGTCTGACCAAAGCTTCCGGCTGCCCGCTTGTCTGTAGATCCGCTCCAGCTCGTCCTTCAGGCTCTCTGGAGATGCAGAGGAGAAATGTTTGAGTTGCAGTGCAGTGACTGAAGTATACAGAATAAACAATTAGGGAAAATATGTGGATTTAAATATGAGATTCAAACATTAAACACTGTATGCAACACTGTATGCATACTGCTACTTGTAAGAGCAAAATTCAAAGTGACCATTTTATTTTAAAATGTGGTCAGTTGTTTCAGAACATTATTAAAGCTGCACTATGTAAGATTTTTTTATCATTACTGATTGAGGAGGATTGAGACCACGTCGTACGTCTTTATGTAATAACATCACACACAGGCTTGAAAAGAAGGTCCAGCTCAATGTTTAGGTCTCAAATGATCTCAGAATCAACATCATACTGATGAAGATGTGAAGACAGTAGTAGATAATTCACTCACATCCTCAGAGACGCTCCTTCACCAAGTTTAGACAGCTTTGAATTCTCTTTCAATCAGATTTATCCCCTCAGGGAAGGGGACCGAAGAACAACCCACGCTACAAAATGTTCTAATGCATTTTGCATGCAGTTACATATTTCTGCCACAGAGGTCTCCAAAGCCTCAAATCTTAAATAGTGTAGCTCTAATTTGCTATTTATTTTTTGAATTTCAGAAAAAGTTTTTTGTTTCATTCCTCTCCAGTATTTCACTCATCTCTCCAGATTTTAACTGATTAGACTTAAATAAAAGAAAACATGACATTATGTTTATATTTGGCCTATAAAAATAACTAACAACAAATCATTTAGTTGATTTTACACAATAAAAGTTCACCAAATTTAACAAAAGTCTGCTGACCAGTGAATGCAGCAGAGTGATGATTCATACAAAACACTATCGGTCCAAAAGCTGGAATCAGTCGGTACATAATAATAATATATTTGCATAATATAATTAATATAATATTGGCAACTTTACGCATAACAGCAACTTCCACAGCACAGATTTAAACATTACAAAGTAAAAACAATAAAATACACAGTCATTTTGGTGCCTTTCGTCAAATTCCATGTTTTTTGTTGATTTTCTAAGTGAAAATAAATGCTGCTTCCTCTACAGAGACACACATCAGCACATTTTAATGCGCAAGCACTGCTTATTTGCTGAATTTAATGGATTTGAAAAATTTTAAAACAAAAAATGTGGCCTGTGAAAATTGTTTTCACTTCGAAATCAACAAAATGTGGAATTTGACCTGGAGCACCCAAACTTTTGATAAAATTGGTCAACTTTTAGTAATTGTGTAAATTCAGTTCAATTCGATTTGTTGTTACTGTTATTTTTATAGATCAAATATAAAGAATGATGTCATGTTTTCTTTTTTTTTAATTCTAACCAGTTAAAATCTGGAGAGATGAGGAGAAGAAAGCTGGAGAGGAACAAGGAAAAAAAAACTCGGGAACACTTTCTATGAATGTCACCTTTGTAAGCATCTATAAACACATTTATAACACGTTATAATGCCTTCATACAGCATTATAAACATGATTATAAGCATTTATAAAAAGAATTACACTGAATTACACTTTATAGCCATGTTTATTATACATTATGAATTGTTAATATAATGCATTATAAGTAGTGTTGATAACATGTTATAATGTCAGTGCCAAAGAAGTCAGTCCCAGCTTGGAGAGCGTAAAGTAAAGACAAATACCAAGCTAACGGTGGTGAACATTACCTTTCCCACATTGGGTAAAACACTGATGGCAGCTCTAGTTTAAACTCTGACATTTGAAGCCTGTAATGTGCTTTACTGTGAATGTTTTAGTGTTTCAGTAAATCCTTCAGTAAATACTTCAACTTGAAGCCTCACTCTGAACACTGGAGGAGGCTTTAGTACAGTACGCTTCACTTTACTTAGAGTGGACAAATACCACTTATGAGCTCTTATAATTTGTTATGATCAGTACTTATAATGCATTATGTTAACAATTCATAATGCATAATAAGCATGGCTATAACGTGTAATGCATTTTATAAATATTTATAGCCATGTTTATAATGCCTTATGAATGCATTGTAACATGTTATGAATGTGTTTATAGATGCTTACAAAGGAGACATTCATAGAAAGTGTTACCAAAAACTCTTTATGAAATTAAAATAAATTTCTAAATTTCTAATGACTAACATTTAAAACAAACATCAAAGAGTAAAACAGAGAGAGTGATGGGACTAAAATGTGACTAGATTTTGTTCCTGTTCTCCATTTAATGAAAAATATGCTCCATTTTGGTTGTCGTTTTTGTTTTATGTACTATTTCTAGTTTTTGCTTGATGCATCACCTGCCGGCCTGCTGGGAGCGGAGAGCTGCTCTGGCGAGGGCTGATGCACTGCGAGCTGATATAAATGGACTGAGACTGTGGGCTAATATCGCTGAGCCGACACTCTCGCTGAAACACCATGCCCTAAAAAATGTACTTAAGCACTTTCTGTCCAGCAGGAGAGACGCAGGGCTAGTCAGCAACTCTAAACTCTGGCTCTGAGCCCACCAGTCACACATTTATCAGAAAACTCGGCTGAAGGCACTGAGAGTCCATTTCCTGATCCAGTAAGCGCAGGCTAACGAGGGCAGGCCTGCTGACCAGTGAATGCAGTGCAGTGATGATTCATACAAACACTGTCGTTCAAAAAGCTGGAATCAGTTAATACAGTAAAGTAACTTTGGTCACTTTATGTATAACAGCAACTTCTACAGCACAGATTTAAACATTACAAACTAAAAACAATAAAATATACAGTCGTTTTGGTGCCTTTCGTCAAATTCCATGTTTTTTTGTTGGTTTTCTAAGTGAACATAAATGCTGCATCTACAGAGACACACATCTGCACAATTTAATGCACAAGTACTGCTTATTTACTGAATTTAACACATTGGAAAAAATAAAACACAAAAAAAATGTGGCCTGTGAAAATTGTTTTCACTCAGAAAATCAACTAAATATGGAATTTGACCAGGAGCACCCAAACTTTTGCATGTGACTGTATTTTTAAATGCTTTAGTTGAAGGTATTTCAAGTGGGAACCAAAATAATTAACGCTACAATAATAACAATACTATATAATATTGTAGCTGTGATTTTATATATATGGACCTTTTTATTGAATGAGTTCAAACTGGGTACTTATAATTACTAATAATGTAATTATAGGGTACTTTTTATGGGGAAGTGTCTGTCCCAAACTGTAACCCCTAAATTTACACTTTTACATTACATTTTTTTTGCATTTTTCTTTTTAATGTTGATTTTTGTCTGATTTCTTTTTAAAGTTGAATGATTTAGATTTATCGAGTTTAATTTTTACGTTAAAAAAAATTAAAAATATATTCAAATATTTAAAATGATCACAGATTGTCTCAGTCAAAAAAACATATTAACCCTTGTGTGGTGTTCAGGTCTGTGGGACACATTTTCAATGTTTACCAAAAGAAAAATGATGTGATTTATTATTATTTCAACCTCAGATTTTTGGCCTTTGCTCATTTTCTGTGAAGATCATATAAAATAACCCATTTTCAGTGTCTTCACTCTGTTCACCCCCCCACACATTTATATTACACATGTGGTGCTGGGTGAACCTGCGGGGAGTAAAAGTGTGGAGGTGCTGTGTCCTTCACTCTGTTCCCCTCCTACATGGCCTGCTGTTAGCGTGTGTGTGTGTGTGAGGGTGGACAACATGGACAGGCTGCTGACTGGCTACAGCTGCTAAAGGAGAACCCTACGCTGGCCATTAGTGATATTTTAAACACCTGGTATGTTTACATAAATTGTTATGATTTAAAAACCAGTAATGCAGTGGGTCACCAGATCGACGAGTAACAAACACATCAACACCACACAAGGGTTAAAAAATATCTGTGTTTATATTACAGAAAACTCTAATTCCAAACGTTTGAACTGCAGCAGGAATGCACGAACTTCATTCTAGGCCTGTGACATACCAGAGGCCTATCTGAGTCTACATGATAAAAGCACTGAAAACGTCAGAACGCAAATGCAGATATTCAGCTTCTTCTTCATTCCAGCAGACGTCTGAGAAAACATCTCTAGAGCATCACCAGCCAAAACCAGCGAAGCTCAAAATCATCCAGAATTGCTTGTCCTTGTTAAAACCCTCTGAGTAAGGCGCTAATCTGAACAGCTCGCGACCGGCGAGATGAAACTGTTGTTTAAAAACTCAGAGGTCTACACCAGCGGCGTAAGCTGATGCTTCCTAAACCAGACACTTAAGGCCCGGAGACGCTAAATGGATTATCGCTGTGGAGATTTCACTTACAGAGGTTTTAGCAGCTGCTGCGAGGAAATAAAGCTCTGACGAGACAGCAAATGAATCCATCACTGCAGCGTCAGCCAGAAGACTCAGAACACCACAGCGCGTTGAGT
The DNA here is from genome assembly GCF_904425465.1 of Colossoma macropomum. Classification (NCBI taxonomy): domain Eukaryota; kingdom Metazoa; phylum Chordata; class Actinopteri; order Characiformes; family Serrasalmidae; genus Colossoma; species Colossoma macropomum. The sequence continues at coordinate 20,277,572 of NW_023494797.1, forward strand.
AGTGTGTTCACTTATAACGTAATTTTTTTTTTACGGTTTTACGGTTTATTAGGCGGGTAGTCGCCTATTAGAATCACTAGAATCTAGAATCACTACTTACCATCCGAAGGATGTTTTGGCGTGAAATGAATCCTAACGTCAAAAAGTTTCTTGGTAATATTTTAAGAATGTAAACAAAGATTTTTCCTGTGGAATTAGTCCAATTATTAGTCCAATAATAAATAATGAATTTACGTGTTAATTTAGTGGCATGTGACAGATTTCCTCTACAGCCTTTCTAAATAGAAAGAGCTCTAGCAGCTCTATATGGCAGTGAAATGTGATCTCTCATTCAATGTCTGAGAAGGAAAAATTAAGTAAACTAATAACTTAATTAGTTATTAAGGAGGTTAATACGGATTCAGGAGGTTAGGATGGATTCCGGAACGCTAGAGGCACAGTTGCAACAGACATGAAATAGAGATTTTATAATATGATAAACCAAAGCTTATGCAATAAAAAAAAATTTTTTTTGCAAGAAATGAAATCCTTATCACCGTTGTCGGAACAAAACCTCGTATCTCCAAATTGGTAACTTTACAGGAGAAGGAAAAAAAAACCTACTTTGCTTTTAATGTAAGTCAATGGAACCAGACTTTTTTTCCCCCCAAGTCATTTTGGGCCGTTTCTTTTGGTCCATTCTTCATTAAATTTACACACAACGTAAAGAGAAACAGGTATTTTCAAATCATGTCAAAAACTGAAAAAACGTCAAAAATGGAGATACAAGGTTTTGCTCCGACAGCAGCGATATAAAAAGCATTATTATCGCAAAAAGCCAGTCTGAAGGAACCACGTTTTGTTTTTTTGTTTTTTTGTTAACACATATTCACTTTATCGCTTGCAGCTTTCTGCTAAAAGTCGACGGAAACAGCCGACTGGAAACTTCTAAAACTGCAAATTCTTAAAACCCTTCTGAAAAGAGTAAAAGTGTAAATGTTTTCTTTTCTGTTCTAAAAGCTTTTTAAGCTCCATAATGACCACAGTGTACCGTCTCTGCTGAAGAAGTCGGGACCCTCTTTCTTCAGGAGAACGCTGGCGAGCTGCGCTTGGCTGGCAAGACAACCACAATCCTGATGACAACAAAACAAAACAAAACAGCACGTTTACGTTACACAAGGTGGGAAGAGGAACCTAGATTACACACTGAAGGCCAGACGTACGTATTTATCTGCTTACAATGCACCTGAAATTAACATCTGATTTGCTTAGGCTGCAGCTAATCATGTAAACTGTAGCCCCGCCCACTAAGTGTTCACTCGTGAGGTGCAGGGTTTAAAAAAAGCAGCAAAATAATGAAGCTCAGAAAAATCAAAGAGATTATGAATAAGAATAAGAGATTGAGTTATACCTAAACATGTTCATCTATTATGTAACGGGTATATAAATTTGCTGAAAATTAGTCTGGAAAAAAATTGCAGAATAGTTGAATTTTCCCAAAAATTGCATTAGTGATCATTAAAGCTGCCTCTCTCTTCAGCAATGAAGAGACAGTGGAGTTAAAAAATCAAGTTTCTTTCCCACAAAACAGTCAGCGCAGACTGCTGGTCACTATAGCAACACAGACAACAGTCTCGCCTAGCTAGTAGCTAACGAAACGGCAAAGAGAGAGATTTAAGATGAACATCGATAATTTGGAGATTAATGGACTTATTTGTGTTTATAATCACTCCAGCTGGTTTCCTGATACGTTTAATCTGCAATGAGAAACTGAAACACTAAAAAGTCGCGAGGCTGAAGTCTCTCTCTGAAGTTTCTCATTCGCTAACATCTCGTTCTAAGTCTCCCATTCCACCTTAAGCAGTTACACTCTGGTGTTTTAGGCACCCTTTAAGGTGGAACAGAAAAATTGCTGGTGAATGAGAAGCGACTTTGAACGTTGAGAGACATTTTACAAGAAACTGTTCTACTTTGGAGGAAAAGTTTCCTGCTGGAGATGCGAGAAAAGTGGCTATATCTGAGTTAAAGCTTAAAGCAGAGCAAAGTAAGTCTGAGTTTTCTTTATTTTATGTTTTTTAGCCTATACTAGTACATTAAAACATACTTAGACATATTTACAGGCAAGATGGTAAAATGGACAAAGTGTTGTGGCTCCAAAGGTGGTTTGATTTTTGGGTTGTTGATAATTTACACCTGTAAAATGCAGAAAAAGCCACACTGACTGCTGCTCAGACTTTAGTAAATGGACTGGAAGAAGTATCAGCCACACTTCCACCTATTTCGTCCAGTCCTATTCTGCTCAATCTTCTCTCATATGCATATCTATGAGTGCATTTTGCGTTTATCTATGCGTTCGGCCTATGATGAGCCAGTTTCGTTGAAAATGCCTGAGAAGCTCAGCTTTTTGGGGACACAATGTCTAGTTTAGATTCACCTACATTGTACCTACTTCTACCCCATGCATCAATGGAAAAGGACCACCATAGGACCACCGCTGACCAGATATTGTTTGGATGGGGTACCATTCTCAGCATGTGCAGGGGTCAAAAATAGCCCAACAAATTGGGCAAATGAGTGTATTAATAAACTAGCTGTACCTAAAGGCCTTGTGTAAGTGCCAACAGACTCACGTTGAACTTCTGCAGGATCTCGTATGTGGGTCTGTGGTACCACTCCTGGATGTTGATCTCGGGCTGCTGCTCCAGATCCGACGCGTTCGGAGTGCTTGTCTGGCGCTTCACCTTCGAGTGCTTCGGCAACTCCAGCTCCTCAAAGCTCTTAAACTCTGGAATCCTTTAAAGAAGACAAACACAACAAGCCGAACACTGAGCAGAGAGAAATAACAGCCCTTCACTTCACAAACGAGACACATCTGCAGATTAAAGACGCAGTTCAGGAAAACAATACTAATAAGAGAGAACGAACATTGGCAGCACTTGATGGCATTCACTGTTCACCATGTTAGCTGAATCCCCTTAAAGAGACTGTTTTAGAGTAACATCTCCCACTTTTCCCCACATGTAGCTGATCAGCGAAGACATGTTTGGTGTCTGAAAGTTGCTGTGGGGATAATAGGCAAATGAAGCTAACAAGTAATGGAAGCTTATAAGCCTGGTGCTAACTGCACGCATAAACCGTTACCCAGTTGCCTCAAACTGTGTGGAGTTACTAAGTAATCTCCAATAGACTTGCTTATGTGGTTCCTGACCAGTGGTGGACAGTAACTAAGTAAATGTAATTCGTTTCTGTACTTAAGTAGTTTTTTCCTGTATCTGTACTTTACTGAAGTTTTTCCATTTTGGGTGACTTTTTTACTTTCACTCCACTACATTTCAACGTCAAATATCTCACTTTTTCCTCCACTACATTATGAGAAATCTGTCGTTCCTTTTGGTTTATGTGTGTATAAAAATGTAACATGTCAAAACGAAAGAAGCGCGAAGCAAAAACACCAATCAGGGCACAGCGGTCACTTTGTTTTGAGCTTGTTTTGACCTGTTGGTCATACCGACCCAGTGCAAGCATACAGTTCAACATCAGAGCAGCAGCGTAAAATTTTGGGAGAGTCTGTTCAACATAAATGATGAACTAACCTAACTTTGTGTAAACAGACCACAATATAGAAATATGTACACATATGCAGTTGTGACTGACGTGTCTTTTTCTGAATTTATACAAACACATTTCATTTTATAGTAAATTAGTTTGGGCTAGTTTATGTTTATGAACAGAGACCTACAGATGCAGTTTAGTAAAGGAAACTCATTTGTGAATCTGAGTTTAAAGTTTTTATTAATCTTAAACTTGTAACTAAGTTTCAAATAAATCTTAAACTGAAACTTTGCTTGTCTGTAAAAAGTGATTTCAGAGCCACTCAGTTCTACCTAACAGAAACTGTTTGCCTTCAGTGTTTTGTGCTTATGATAATTTTAATAGACATCAGCGTCACTAATTAATGATTCTATTAAAAGACTGGTTTACCAAGAGAGACACTGGAGTATTTTCACCTAAAATGAGTTATTGAAGCGAGTCTTGTTATAAAAATGATAACAGGACATTAAAGTTATAAATAATCTTTTAGTACTTTCACTTTTGATACTTAAGTACATTTGAAGGCGAATACTTTTGTACTTTTACTCAAGTGGAGGTCTAAAGGGAGGAACTATTATCTATAAACATACGTCACATCGCTAAAAAGAGTAACAGCCATCCTGAAGCTTGAATTTTGTCTGTAATATTGTCCATTTTTAAAGATCTCAGTTAATGACTTACATATGCAGTTTGCACTGTGCTCAAGTTTCCCTTACTTGTTAGCTACATTAGCCTTGTAGCTTTATCACAAAATGAAAGAAGCAAACTTCAGACACCAAACGTGTTTTGGCTGATTGACCACATTTTGGGTGATTGGAGGCAAAAACGAGTCTCAAAACAACCAATTTAACATGGATAGTTTAAAGAAATAATATTAATATGAAGCTACACACCAAGAATGTTACAGCCAGGCCTTCAGTTCAGGTCATAAATGTCTAAACTCAGTCAAAAAATGAGAAAAACCTCATCTATGACAATGCTAATTTCTGCTAGCGGTCCTATTGGAATTGCACTAGCATGTTATCTAAGCTAACGCTGGTGCAAATGAACTTTTTTGGCCGTTTTAGATTAAACACAAACATTTGACGCTTGTATATTTTTCTGCTGCCGCTGTTTTCCATTCCTAACAACTGACTGAAACCTGCTTAGATTACGACTCATATTCAGTGAGTGACGTATCTAGAACATTCAGAAGGTCTACAGTGATGTTTTTCTCACTAAATTTGGACCCAATCAAAGCAGGATTGGTTGATTCCTCTGTCACTTCCCAATGACGCTGGTAGTTAATCTAACATGCAAGACCTTCAGTCCAGCTCCTGAAGTCCTAACCAATGGGAGAGCTCGCTCAGCTACCTAGATACCACAGAGAAACCAATCCTGACTGGACAGTTTTTTATTGGGTGTTTCAAGAATTGAACCCTTTTATTTCCAACCAAAACTTGATGACCAGTAAGAGTATTACTACAATATTTGCACAGTATAAATACAAACACGCATAATAATATTAAAGAAAAATGAACTAAAAATTACAGACATATTTTTAGTTCCCAGAAATCATCAGGCTTTTTATGAATAAACATAGTACTACGCTTAATGGCAGCATGTTAGCCATGTTAGCATATTCTGGCTGCAGGAATTCCATTAATTTTTCTGCATAGTTAGATGGTTGAGATGTAAACAGTCGTTCAGAGTGGTTTGGTGTGAAACGCTCTGTTCTAGAGAAACTTAGTCCACAGTGGTGGTGATAGGAACCAGACGTCCACCTCTAAAAGTTCCCTCACAGAAAGTTACTACATGAAATGGTTATGAATTCACTGCCTGATGACTGAGACACTGTTTTATGATAGTTTTGGCCTTAAACTCCATTCATGGTGGAGGGATACATAACATGCAGGCTGTTGTGAGGCAAAATAGTCCCTAAAGAAAACGTATCATTTCAGATTTTCCACTATTTTCCATCATCAACATTCCATATAAACTCAGAAGACTCGTGTAGGTTCACTGGTGGTTTTGGATAGTAAATAAAATGTCCATATTTGTGTTGTAGTCATGGCAACCCCTGGTTCCTATCACCACCACTGTAAAGAGATCTGAACCATTTCACACCAAACCGCTTTGAATCTCTCTGTTTACATCTCAATGAATTAATTATGCAGATAATATTGGTGGAATGTTTTAAGGAGGAGTGATACATAAATACAAACTCAGACAGAAAGTGTGGTTGCGGTGATTCTTACTCAGCCTCATTGACACGCAGGAAGTCCAGCTGTTCCACCACGGCTCCAGAGATCAGGGTCTGCAGGACAGCACGCAGCACAATTAGGAGCCAGGATGAAGAAAGCACTACCTGAGCAGATGGGCCGTCCGCATTACCGTGCTGCCCGTATCAGCCGGCCATATGGGAAGTGACTAAACACGCCAGCAGATAAATATTCAGCACAACACCAGGGACACGGCCCACACTGTGATTCCTGCCAACCTGCAGCCTTTCATACACTGGAGAGAGAGATATGGCAGCGCGACGCCCGGGCCATAATAATGAGAACCGGTGCGGCGCTGAGAATTCCTGATACCTGTGCTTGAGCTCGTCGCATCCTTTTTCATTGCAGCACGTAAACAATGTTAAAGTTTAAAACATACTATTCAATCTCCAGTCCAAACAGTTCATATACAGAAATAAAGCTGCAAAAACAGCCTGTTTTGAATTCACTGCTCTGATATAAACGTCACTGTCGGAAAAAAACCTTGTAACTTCTGAAGTGGTAACTTTATCCTCTTATTCTCCAGGGTATATTTTGGTTTGTCCATCTGAATTTTCATGAGGTAATCATAAGGTAAATTATTCAATAACTGCATGAAATAAATGTAAATTTTTATTTTATTTATTTTTGTAAAAGCTCCCCTCAAATTAACAGAACATGTGTTTTATGATACACATATTGCTGTATGCTTACAATTCACTGCTGAAAGCCAAAAATCTTAGACACTCTTTGTATTATTTTATAATAATAATGTTTACAGAGCAGATCACTGAAGAGACGCCATTCTGTTTATAGTTTATAGCCCAGATTTGTGGAAAAATGGGTCGACTTTCAGCAGAAAAAAAAATGTGAGTTCAGCTTCTTTTATTATAAGGGTTTAAAATTACATCACCCATCTATTTGACTGGAAAGAAGACAGTTACAGCTCTCATACGACCCCCACCTTTAGAATGTAGCGTATGAAATATGAAAGTTATGAAGAAAATGAGGAAGCGCGTTTTGGAATCACTGGTGGTCCCAAGGAGTTGAAGTTAAAGAAGAAGGAAAAAACTCCCCCCCACCCAAGTAATTTTGGACCATTTCTGTTTTTCTGCTCTTAATAAAATCTGCAGTTTTCAAATCATGCAAAAAAAGTTTAAAAAATGACAAAAATGAAGGTTTTTGAGTGACAGCAATGATGTATCCACCTATTCAGTCTCCAGCTGTTTAGCTCCGCCCATTCACACTGAAGTTATAAGGAGTGTTTCAGCCCAGACTGCTTTATTAAGGCATAATACAGGACAGCCAATCAGAACAGAGCTCATTTACATATGACAGTCTTAAAAGCGGTTGGAAAACAGACATGTAAAGCATTATTTTGGTAAAGAAAACCACAAAACATGATGACTGTGTGTCCTAATAACTCATCCAAAGATGCTAATGCTGACAATAATAAATAATTTAATAAATAATAAATACCGTCAAAAATGAGCCATGCAAATGACACCATGCTCATTGGTGGCTACTGGCTGCCTTTCACTGTTAGCCCCATTGGCAAGTGTGTTCAAACTACTCCTTTAATGGCGTTTTGAAGCTGGCCAAAGAGCAGGTCAAACAGAGCTAAACTGTGTTAGCCAAATGTCGCTAATACATGTAAAAATGCTGATTAATGGACACAAGGCTATGCATATTCAGATGAATGTGCTTCGTGAATAACATTTGAATACATTTGGCCACACTTATGATTATAAAGCAGGCTTAATGTTAATTGCGTTATAAGAAGCCCACCTGAAGGCGATCCACATGGACCTTCACCCCTCCGATGCTGCCCTTCTTGAATGAAGCCAGCATGTCCAGCACAGGGTTAAAACGGCTCCCCCTAGTGGTCAAAAGAGACCAAATGATGTACAAGCTCCACCCACAAACACGTTCTGTCATAGCTACTTATGGGAAGCTTTACGGAAGGCTGGTAAAAATCTCATTCAGCCTAATTAGAAACTATATATATATATATATATATATATATATATATATATATATATATATATATATATATATATATATGTATGTATGTATGTATACACAGAGAGCTGATACACAGCGTTAAAAAGCGAATGTTTGGTTGATTATACAATAAAAACTACACAAAACCTACCCTAACAGTGTGACTTTTTACATGCAAACAAAATAAAATATAATCTGAAACTGATAACAGACAGAAATGTAGGTAATTGATAGAAACTGAGGGCCAGATGTGCAAACGAGTGCATGTGTGGTGTTAAATGTGTCTTGATGCAACAACGATGGTTTTCCTTACAATGTAAAACTATCATGGAGTCAAAGCAGAGAAAGAGAGCCGATGTTTCTCTTCTGATTCCACTCAAACCATCACGTACTGTGCGATGCGGCAGAGCTCTCCACTGAAATGAACAGGGTGTGGCGAGGCGAACAGGAATTGCAAGTGGACACGTACCATAAGGCTGTATGTGTGTCAACACTTTCACATATCTTATGTTTTTTCAGGGTTATTTTCACTTAGAAAATCGACAATATGCGTAATTTGACCAGGGGTGTGCAAACTTATGCATCCATTATATTGTGTACTTTATTGCAACAAGGGAAATTTGTTATTTTGCTGCTTAACTGTGCCCAATCTGGGAGCAGCACAGCAGCGCCACCTGGGGTTTAAACGCAACCAGGTATACCTAATCAGTCGTGGGATTTGAACCCGCAACCTTCTGGTCGATGGCTCATCTCTCCTACCACTAAGCTACCGACCACCCCACATTTACAGCGCCTGGTATTCCCAGCCGGTGTCCCATCCAAGTATTAACCAGGCCCGACCCTGTTCAGCTTCTCTGATCAGACGCGATCGGGCGTTCTCAGAGAGGTATGGCTGTAAGCATGTAAGTACATCTGACTGATGTTCCTGTAAAGCTGAGCTGACGCTGCTGTAAAGGCTCAGTACATCTGACCCAGAGCTGCGCTACAGTTCCTCATTAGGGCTGAACGGGATGCCTGACTGTGCAGCAGTTAAAGGCCGTACTTAATGTTGTCCTCCCTGATGAGCACCAGGAACAGAGGCCGTCCGGGCATCTTCCAGCACTGCTTAATGAACTGCAGGGCGTTCTGAAAAAACATAACACAGCATCTTCAACACGCAAACATATTCATAATATCAGCAGAGCACTGCACACCGCATTAGCATAAACATGTACATATCAACACTGAACATTGTTGAAAAAATACATGGAAAACTGGCAGGATGAAGTTTCTACACTGCTACAAAACAGTGCAACAGTTTTTAATCACCTGTAATATTAATAATTAGTTATTTTTTTCAATAATCTATTTTATCTAATCAGTTATTTTAACAGTAATTTCTTGTTAATTTCTCCAGATTTAAATCACCACTTTTCAAATATGAGGGATTCTGGATATTACCTTCATTAGGACTAATATTTTTATTTTAGCTTATTTTTGGAAATAAATACATTATTAGAACTTCTTTCTTGATATTACTTTTATTTCGAACATCATCATTTTTTTAGAACTTTAATTTGGATGTTCATCTTATTAGAACTTAAATCAGGATATTAATTTATGAGAATTTAATTCTGAATATTAATTTCATTATCACGTCATTCAATCACCTGTAATATTAATAATCAGTTATTTTATTCCGTAAAGGGTTAGTGTTGTCTATTTTATCTAATCAGCTATGTTAATAGTAATTTCTTGTCAAGTTGTCCACTTTTCAAATATGAGGGATCCTGGATATTACTTTCACTAGGACTAATATTTTAACTAGCCTATTTTTGAAAATCAATATATTATTAGAACTTCTTACTTGATATGACATCATTCTGGATATTAATTTTGTTATACATTTATTTTGGATGTTCGTTTTATTGAAACTTAATTGTGGTTGTTAATTTATTAGAATTTATTTTAATTCTGAATGTTAATTTCATGATCACGACATTCTAGTTATTCATTTTTTAGAACTTTCTGGGCGTTAATTTATTCTGTATTAAGTTAATGATCATTTCAAGCATGACATCAATTTTATATTAATTTTTTATTTTTTTTAATTTCAGCTTGGAAATTATTTTTCACTATAACTTCACTGTGAATAGTAATTTTAATATTATAATTTCATTCTGGATATTATTTGTATTGTAACTTCATTCTAGACAACAGTTTTATGTGAATAACCTTATTCTGGATATTAATTGTATTGGATGCTCATTTTATTCTCACTTAATTCTTCATGTTCTACAGCTTTCTTGGTCATTTTAGGATCATCTGCTGTAATAACTTATTTGAAACTTGGCAGTAGCATCATTTTATACATTTATCTACAACAAAACTGGTTTTCTGTGACTAAAAACGATGAACTTTCTGAACAGCGACTCTAAACTGCAGAGAGCTGCTGTAGATCCAGACGGAGACTGAAGCTCTGAAAGCTCTGAGCTCTGAAAGCTCCACCGAGGCGCATCGTGCCAAATTCAATTCATCCCCCTCTCTGAAACAGGAGCTGATGAATGAGACGCTCGCAGACGCTCGCTTCGTTCTCTCACAGAGCAGCCAGTCGTGACATCACCTCGGCTCACCTTGATGTCATCGATCAGCAGCATGACGTCCTGAGACAGGTAGAAGTCACTGAGATCAAAGACGATCGGGTAGCAGACCACCGTCTTCCCCAAAATCCGATAAATCTTTACCAGAGAGAGAGAGAGAGAGAGAGAGAGAGAGAGAGAGAGAGAGAGACAGAGAGAGAGAGAGAGAGAGAGAGAGAGAGAGAGAGAGAGAGAGAGACAGAGACAGAGACAGAGACAGAGAGAGAGAGAGAGAGAGAGAGATGGGGGGGTGCAGAGCATCACACACAGTAAGATTGATGAGACGGCGTCTCAGATGTGAGCGTTTCTCTCAGACAGCAACTAAAACAAACCATCCAATCTGGACAGTAAAGAACCAAACCTGCTTTAGTACATCAGTCTTTAAACACACACACACACACACACACACACACACACACAGACACACATACAGACACACACACACATACACACACATACATACAGACACACAGACACACACACACACACACATACAGACACACACACACACATACACACACACACACACACACACACACACACACATCCATCATCTTTCAGTCTGACGCAGAACCCACAAACCTCTCAGCATGATCTAGAACCCTGTAGATACACCTGAACATTCAGAACTTTAAAGGTGAATATCATGTAAAATCTGACCATTATTTAATGTTTATTTTTCACTCTCTCTGAAGTTATGGGGAGTGTTGTTACAGCAACAGTTTGATGTTCAGCCCAGAATTGAAGGAGCCAATTGGAACATTAGTGATTCACATACATCACTGGGATAAAGAGAAGTTAGAAAACGGTCATGTAGGAAAGAACTGCAACAGTTTTGTGTACATTCACTCCCATGAACGACATTAGTGGACTTCAGGGAGGGGAAGAAAAGAAAAACTCAGAATTTGGTCTCTTAAACCTTTAGAGGAGGCTAACGCGAAGCCGACTCTGAGGTGGAGGCCGCGGCGGAGCGAAATTCCATTAATGACTGATTTTATCTTTCTGTGCCCTTCACGGAGAGACAAACACACACTGCAGACACACAGCAGGTGCAGAACCAGAGCTGAAAACGAAGGCCTGCTGATTTAAGGATCGGCTGCTTTCCAGCACATGATAAGCTGTAAACGTTAGAAGTCTTTATCTGTAATAATTTAAGGGTTAGATCAGCGCTGCAGCCCCGGACTGCTGACAGTAATCGCTCAGGTAATTAGCCTGTTCTGATTTGCTGCGGTGGTGAGAACCTGGCGCTGGTGGACACAAGACTGCGCTTTACTTTTGCATTGCTTACCAGTGTAGCAATGCTCAAAGGAACCATATGAAGACGGACAGCAGAGGCTAAGAGAGGCTTTTTTGATTTTTCCCCAATTTTCTCCCCAATTTACACACACATCATCTAAACCGCTTATCCTTCTGGGTTGTGTTGGGGCGCTGGAGCCTATCCCAGCTGTCACTGGGCAAAAGGCAGGATACACCCTGGACAGGTCGCCAGTCCATCGCAGGGCTCTCCCCAATTTAATCATCTCCAATTCCACCCACTAGTCAGGACTCCCCCAATCACACGACACTACTAGAGCTAGGAGGGTGAAGGTTAGAACAGGCTTCCTCCGAGACCCGTGAAGCGCCACCGTATCTTTCCAAACTGCCGCTAACACAACGTAACTGGACAGCCGAGCGCACTAGGAGGAAAGCGTCAACCACCAGATCTGTTATGATCTCCTGATGATGGGGTCAGCGCTTAGACGGCTGCACCACTCGGAAACCAATTTACGCATATTTTAACATACCAAACAAAAAAGACCCAATGCAAACTATAAATGGTGATCAAAAATCAAATTTCACATAAATCCTTACAGACCTGCCTTTTTTGCAGATAAAATGAAATTATGTGCCATCAGGCTAATGTTAGCTCGATAGCCTGACCCAAAAAAGTACATCCAGTCTATCGTAATAGTGCGAACTGACATAGAGACAAAATAAATAATGTCTGAAATTAATAATGCAGGTATGTTAATAAAAGAAAAAATCTGTTTCTTATTAGACCGAATGAGATTTTTCCCAGAATTCTGTAAATTTAGTCTACAAAAACAAATTTGTGAGCAGTGATCAATCAGACTCAGTCGTTAGATGATATTGATGTATTGATAACTCTTTCTTTTACAGACCCGTATGTTCTATATATTAACCAGGTAAGTATGAGGCACAAAGTCCAAAGTAATACATAATTATTACACTTAAATGCCCAATAGGTTCTAGATATGAACTGAATAAGTACGTGGTACAAACTCCACAATACTCTGTAATTATTTTGATAGTTTTATGATGTAAAAGACTGTAGATGATTAGAGCACAGAGTCGTATATACTGTGTACCTGTAATTTAGTTAAACTGTCTCGGAACTTAGTTATCTAGTACTTTGGTGTTTATACCACACACTTACTCAGCTAATATCTAGAACTTGTTCAGTATTTTAATGTAATTTAGTTAAACTGTCTTGGAGCTTACCATCCTGTTGCTCAAAATAATTATCTAGTACTTTGGAGTCCGGACTCCACAATTACTCAGTTAATATCTAGAACTTGTTCAGTATTTTAATGTAATTTAGTTAAACTGTCTTGGAACTTGCCAAAATGTTACCCAAATAGTTATCTAGTACTATGGATTTTGTACCCCACACTTACTCTGTTAATATCAAGAACCTGTTGAGCATTTCAGTGTAATTTAGTTGAACTGTTTTGAAACTTTTCCTCATGCTACCTAAAATAATTATCTAGTACTTTGAAGTTTGCACCACATACTTGTGCAGTTAATATCTAGAACTTGTTTAGCACTTTAATGTAATCTAGTTAAACTGTCTTGGAACGTACCACAACGTTACCCAAAATAGCTATCTAGTACTTGGGAGGTTGTATCCCACACTTACTCAGTAAATATCTAGGTAAACTGTCTTGGAACTTATGCTCATGTTACCCAAAATACTTATCTAGTCCTTTGGAGTTTAAACCTCACACCTACCTGGTTAATACCTAGCATATAAGTGACTGTAAACCAAAGCATTGTTCATTTATTTCGGTAAATAAGCAGCGACGTTGACCCTGGAGAGCAGTGGTCAGTGAGGAGCTTCTAACATGGGCATCAGAAGAACACTAGGCAGAAATGAATGAAGCGCTTCATCAGTAGATGAATCAGCGATGGGAGGTTTAGGCTGACATCACGTACCATCACGACCAGAGAACAGCAAACACTGCACCCGACCACCACGTCACTCAGAAACTCACACTGCAGTTAAACATCAACACTTAAACCACTTTATCACTTCTGTATCTAGAACCCCATTTCCAAAAAGTTGGGATGCTGTGCAGAATGTAGATAAAAATAGGATGCAGTGAAACACAAATCATGTTAACCATATTTTTAAAGGAAGACACTACAAACACAACATATCAAATGTTGAAACTGAAAAACGTCATTGTTTTTTGAAAAATATGAGGAGACACTGCTGTAGTTTTAAAAGTGAAATGTTTTCCTGTTCTTGTTTGATACAGGATTTCAGCTGCTCATCACTTCAAGGTCTCCTTTGCCATATCTCATAATGCGCCAAATGTTATCAGTGGTGACAGGTCTTGACTGCAGGCAGGTCAGTTTAGCAGCCTGACTCATTTAATACAGAGCAATGCTGCTGTAATACATGCAGAACGTGGTTTTACGTGGTCTTGCTGAAATAATCAAGGCCTTCCCTGAAAAAGACGTCGTCTGAATGGCAGCATATGTTGCCAAAACATGTATATATCAGTCAGCATTAATGGTGCCTTCACAGATGTGCAGGTCACCCATACCATGTGCACTAATGCCCCCCTATACCATCATGAATACTGGCTTTTAAACTGTGCCTGATAACAAGCTGAGTGGTCTTTAGCCCAGAGGACACAGTGTCCATGATTTCCGAAAAGAATTTCAAATGTTGATTCGTCGGACCACAGGACACTTTTCCGCTTCGCCTCAGTCCATTTTAAATGAACTCAGGCCCAGAGAAGGTGGCAGCATTTCTGGATCCTTTTTATTTGGTTTCTTCTTTGCATTTAAGGGTTTTAATTAGCATTTGTGGATGCAGTGATGAACTGTTTTCACAGACAGTGTTTTTCAGAAGTGTTTCTGAGCCCATGCAGTGATTTCCTCTACAGAATCATGTCTGTTTTTAATGCAGTGCCATCTGAGGGCCCAAAGATCACGGCCAGCCAATACTGGTTTTTGGCCTTGTCCCTTACATACAGAGATTTCTCCAGGAACCTTTTAAATTGAGAAACGTTATATATATAATTGTTGCACTATTTGATCGTGCAGTCTTTCACACAGTGGTGAACCCCTCCTCATCTTTACTTCTGAAAGACTCTCTGAGATGCTCCTTTATACCCATATCATGTTGCTGACCTGTTGTCAATCAACCACCTTTACCAGCCTTTTGTTGCCCCCGTCCCAACTTTTTTGGAAGGTGTTGGTGGCATCAGATTCAACATGGGCAAATATTTTTCTAAAAACAATAAAATTTCTCAGTTTCAACATTTGATTTGTTGTCTTTGTACTATTTTCAATTAAATACAGGGTTTAAATGATTTGAACATCATTGCATTTAGTTTTTATTCACAATTTGCACAGCGTCCCAACTTTTTTGGAAATGGGGTTGTATTATTTTTTTAAGTGAGAAGGTTATAAGTGCATTGAGGGAGAGTACTTTCTGACTTTTTACGCTTTTCTGGTACTGCCGTTCTTTTGGTTGCTTTTTCCGTTTTCTTATAACGCAAATATACGTATAAATATAAATAAATAAGCAAATAAACCATTATAACCCATGATACCATGGAGTTCAGGGACACTTTACAGCTCTTTGCCATTTTTAAAATAAAAATCCCCCCTTTTAGAGGCTGTGAGAGGAGAGGACAAGATAATACATCTCATTTAAATTAAACAGTAAGAATGTGCCCATCCAACAACACTGAATGCACATTATGGGTGGATCACACTTAAAGACCTCTCCACCACAACTCCTTAAACCACCCGAAGCGTTTAAACAGAAAAAGGCTCCAGAGGTGCTCTGAAATGGGTGAGGGGCTCTTCATTGTTGCCATGACAACACCTCTAAGACTTTCCCTTTATTGTCTGCAGCGTTTGTGAATTGGGAGGCAAACAAACAAGATGTTTATTTCATGTTGCTGAATCTTTATGAAATGTCTTTATTTCAGGTTGCTGCTGCCTCCCGAGTCCCACTCATCTGCTGTTCATGACTATCATTGATTTAAAAAAACAGAAGAACAGAGCGCGTCACTGCGTAACTTCAACTGGTCTCATTTTGGAGCAGTATCACTGTATAGTTGAATATAGTTCAACACCTGTATTGTTATTATGTATGTATTTACATATTACACACACACACAAACGCAAACACACACAAATAAAAGCCTGCCTGACTGCACTGTGCCAGCTGTAAAGTTTGGTGGAGGATGGATGATGATATGGGGCTGTTTTTCAGGGGTTGGTCTAGAACCCTTAGTTCCAGTGAAGGGGAATCTTAATGCTTCAGCACCAAGACATTTAGGACAACTGTACACTTCCAACTTTGTGGGAAGAACCTTTCCTGCTCCAGCATGACTGAGCCCCAGTGCACAAAGCAGCTCCATTAAGGCCTGACTGGGTGAGTTTGGTGTGGAAGAACTTGACTGGCCCTCACAGAGCCCTGACCTCAACCCCATCACACACCTTTGGGATGAACTAGAACGGAGATTGTAAGCCAAACCCTCCGTCCAACATCAGTGTCTGACCTCACAAATGCTCTTCTGGACGAACGAAAATTCCCACAGACACTCTCCAACATCTTGTAGAAGCTTCTGAGAAGAGTGGAAGCTGTTAGAGCTGCAAAGGGGGACCAGCTCCATATTAATGCCTATGGATTTAGAATGGGATTCATAAAAGCTCCTGTAGGTGTGATGAGTAGGTGTCCCAATACTTTTGTCCATACAGTGTATATACACACAGTGGTCAGAACATGCAGACACTGCTGATCTCACAGTATGTTGGCAATGAAAATGATGTTATTGTATTATTGAAGGTAACAAATACATTCTGATGAAGTTTATTCTGATCAGTCATATCTGTAACAACATGTCTGGCTTTCTTTGGGGTCAGATTTCCTTTCAGACCCACAGCGCTGAGTCGTCTTCTCACAGTGGAAGGATGGACAGAAACACCTGCGGATGTTTTCAGATCTGAAGCAGCTTGATTTTCTCCTCTCTCTCAGAGATGAAAGCTTTAAGTGCTGTTTATCTGATGGGGGCAGTTTTGGGGTCGACCAGCTCTTCCAGGTGGTTGTAAGGAGGAACACTTTCTCTGTCGCTTTTAATCGTTTTTTGAACTCCAGTTTTGGAAATTTCTGGGGTTTTTTTTAGGAATATCTTGTGCTTATACAGCCGTTTTGACTGGAAATGTAATTAATGAAGGGTCTCTGACTTTTGCACATTACTGTCTGACACTCTACTTACCTTACAAGTCCCAATGCAGCCCACTGGCCTTTCTGGACGCCCACTAAGCCCCAGCTTCTTGTTGACAGCCAGGAAGCGGTATGCCTGTAGAAACACATAAATAACTACACTTAGTATGTGCAACCTGATGCAGAACGTCCAGCTACACACTGATGCGCAGCGTCCAGCGCAGCCTGATGGCTGGACTTCTTCAGTGGACTCTCCACTGCAGGGGAAGACAGAAGGTAAGGCAGTGGGGTGAATGCTAACGGAGAAAAAGACAGCACGATCAATACAGCAATGCAGCACGTGGACCCAGGCAGGAGATACGCCTTCACTTTACACAGTAACCGAACGGCTATAGGGATGATTCACTGCTACCTGGTGCGATTTTCCCTCTCTCGTTTTCTCTCTTTCAGCCACTCGTGTGCAAACAAGCAACCGTGCATGCATACAGTCTGCGGCTACGCTAATTTACCCTTCCCCACCTATCAGCACAGCCAAGTCGCGCTATAAAAATCAATATTCTGCTGTCATGCCTCTGACTGCAGGAAACCAGTCGGTGCAAGGGTTTTGCTTTATGTGTACGCCGTCAGCATGCACTTGCATGCATTTCCTGCTTGCACTCGCGCCTCGCCACCACTAGATGGAGATCTGCATCTCTCGAGCGTTTGGAAAACCTGGGCCAAAAAAAAAAAAAGGAAAAACAGAATCAGTCTGCTCCTCATCGTGGAAGCAATATGCTTAAGCGGCCCATAACACGAGCCGGGTGTAAAGTGTGTGGAAGATAACAGGCATCGCAGAGAGGCGCGCTTGTTTGGTGTGATCTGTGAAGAACTGTGTGAGGAACAGCGGAGAGGAGAAAGGCGACCAGTGCAGCTTCTCCATCTCCATCTTATCAGAGACTCAGACAAATGTCACGCATGTTAAAGCGACAGTTTGGCAGAAAATCTACATTAACACAACTGCTCCCTTACTTCACATGCTTATGGGCTTCCTGCCACTGCATCTATACGCCTGGACAAAAAAGGGAGCACAGCAGGGAACGTTCTTCACAAGGCAGCCGAAGAACCTCCTACAGCAGACCCTGATGATGCAGTTCTGCAGAGCAATCATCGAGTCCATCTTCATCTACAACCAACTAGTTTGGCTCTTCCACCTAACAAGAATGAGCCAAACTCCAGCACACAATCAGGACAGTGGAGAGGATCAGCACTTTGCCAGTAATTCAGGATATCCACAATAGCAGGGTCAAGAAGCATGCTGACCCCCCCCCGCCTCATCCTGGACATCACCTCTTCCAGCTACTTTCCTCTGGTAGAAGATTCAGGGCCATCACAGCAGCACAGAGAGCATGCGGCTCTTTTACTGTCCTGTTGTGGCTCCACAGCTGAATTAGGTTTGTAGGTAAAAATAAAATAATCCACCTTTA
The DNA here is from genome assembly GCF_904425465.1 of Colossoma macropomum. Taxonomy (NCBI): domain Eukaryota; kingdom Metazoa; phylum Chordata; class Actinopteri; order Characiformes; family Serrasalmidae; genus Colossoma; species Colossoma macropomum. The sequence continues at coordinate 20,295,942 of NW_023494797.1, forward strand.
CAGTAAAATAAAGCTCTGCTGATCGTTCAACACAGTTTAACAATAAATGGTCTTAAACTCTGGAGTTAATGTAGAACTGCTAAGTCACCCTTTAACCCTGAAGATCAGCACAGACTGCTGGTCACCATAGCAACACAGACAACAGTCTCGTCTAGCTAGTAGCTAACGAAACAGCAAAGAGAGAGATTTAAGACGAACATCGATAATTTGGAGATTAATGGATTTATTTGTGTTTATAATCACTCCAGCTGGTTTCCTGATACGTTTAATCTGCAACGAGAAACTGAAACACTAAAAAGTCACGAGGCTGAAGTCAGTTTCTCATTTGAATTGTCCCGTTCCACCTTAAAAGGTGCTGTTACAGTCTGGTGCCTCAGATGCCATTTAAGGTGGAACGGAAAGATTCGAACAAGAAGCTGGTGAATGAGAAGCGACTTCAGCCTCATCAAAAAAGTCAAACGTTGAGAGACAATTTACAAGAAACTGTTCAACGTTTGAGGAAAAGTTTCCTGCTGGAGATGCGAGAAAAGCAGCTGTAGCTGAGCTAAAGCTTAAAGCAGATCAAAGTAAGTCTGCATTTTCATTTATATTATATTTTTTAGCCTATACTAGAACATCAGCACACACTGAGACAGATTTACAGCCAAGATGGTACAATGGATGTAAAATGTTGTGGTTCCCAAAATGGCCCTTCTTAACATTGCGGTTGCGACTCCTGTCTCAGATCCTGAACGTATGTACATATAATCTTTGTAGTCAAGTCAAGTTTATTTTTAGAAACCATCTGTTTTTACTCTCCTGACTTAGTAATAATACTTCTTTCGGTTTTAACCAAAAAAATCGTGCATAGTGCAGCTTTAAGAAATGTAAAAGCAAAAAACAAAGATTATAGCAAGTGCAATAAATACTGTGTCCCTCATAGCAGATTCCGCACACACTCAGGATAGCGTACAGCTGTGGTTCGGTGTCATCTTTGGTGTTACAAACCCCTGCAATGACTGTGATAACATACTGGTGTCTGTAAATGGCACTTTGTTACCATCCAACGGGCAGCTAGAGCAGAGCCACTGCACAAACACCACAGAGAGCAAAGAGCCTCAGAGAGCCAGAACGATTAGCATTCAACACACTCAGCAATCAGCCCAGCACAGGGCCTGCAGAGTTACTGGGCAGCACAGACAAAGAGAACAGCAGCAAGGGATTGAGTACTGGAGTGCATGCTGGTGTGGATTCATGGGCTCTGACAGTTATCAAACCACACTGCAGTAAATTGCTTGTTCTAGTGGCAGGTTTGACCACCCACATACACCCACTCACAGTCCCTGTCATTCTCTAACACACATACATGCACAGCCACCCACACGTCCACTCACTGGCCACTTTCTTGGAAACACTTAACTTGTACTTCCACTCACTGGACACCTTATTAGAAACATCTACCTTATACTTCCACTAACTGGCCACTTTTTTAGAAACGCCAACCTTGTTCTTCCACTCACTGGCCGCTTTATTAGAAACACCCACCTTGTACTTCTACTAACTGGCCAATTTATTAGAAACATCTACCTTGTGTGTCCACTCACTGGCCACTTTATTAGAAATACACACCTTGTGCTTCTACTAACTGGCCACTTTATTGGAAACACGTATCTTGTACTTCCACTCACTTGCCAATTTATTAGAAACACCCACCTTGTACTTCCACTCACTGGCCACTTTATTAGAAACACCCACCTTGTACTTCCACTCACTGGCCACTTTATTAGAAACACCCATCTTGTACTTCCACTCACTGGCCACTTTAATGGAAACACCCATCTTGTACTTCCACTCACTGGCCACTTTATTAGAAACACCCACCTTGTACTTAAACTCACTGGCCAATTTATTAGAAACACCCACCTTGTACTTCCACTCACTGGCCACTTTATTAGAAACACCCATCTTGTACTTCCACTCACTGGCCACTTTAATGGAAACACCCACCTTGTACTTCCACTCACTGGCCACTTTATTAGAAACACCCATCTTGTACTTCCACTCACTGGCCACTTTATTAGAAACACCCACCTTGTACTTCCACTCACTGGCCACTTTATTAGAAACACCCACCTTGTACTTCCACTCACTGGCCACTTTATTAGAAACACCCACCTTGTACTTCCACTCACTGGCCACTTTATTAGAAACACCCATCTTGTACTTCCACTCACTGGCCACTTTAATGGAAACACCCATCTTGTACTTCCACTCACTGGCCACTTTATTAGAAACACCCACCTTGTACTTAAACTCACTGGCCACTTTATTAGAAACACCCACCTTGTACTTCCACTCACTGGCCACTTTATTAGAAACACCCACCTTGTACTTCCACTCACTGGCCACTTTAATGGAAACACCCACCTTGTACTTCCACTCACTGGCCACTTTATTAGAAACACCCATCTTGTACTTCCACTCACTGGCCACTTTATTAGAAACACCCACCTTGTACTTCCACTCACTGGCCACTTTATTAGAAACACCCATCTTGTACTTCCACTCACTGGCCACTTTATTAGAAACACCCGCCTTGTACTTCCACTCACTGGCCACTTTATTAGAAACACCCGCCTTGTACTTCCACTCACTGGCCACTTTATTAGAAACACCCGCCTTGTACTTCCACTCACTGGCCACTTTATTAGAAACACCCACCTTGTACTTCCACTCACTGGCCACTTTATTAGAAACACCCACCTTGTACTTCCACTCACTGGCCACTTTAATGGAAACACCCACCTTGTACTTCCACTCACTGGCCACTTTATTAGAAACACCCACCCTGTACTTCCACTCACTGGCCACTTTATTAGAAACACCCGCCTTGTACTTCCACTCACTGGCCACTTTATTAGAAACACCCGCCTTGTACTTCCACTCACTGGCCACTTTATTAGAAACACCCGCCTTGTACTTCCACTCACTGGCCACTTTATTAGAAACACCTACCTTGTACTTCCACTCACTGGCCCTTACTCTTTCCTTATGCAAGTGAATTATCTTACTCATTATAACCTCGTCAGTAATATCTCCTAAAAAATTCATAACTTCTACTCAACAGCTAATAAATGAAGGGCGGTCTCTGATTTTGTACAGTACTGTATGTAGTGA